>NC_140588.1:566251980-566679980 GCF_964204655.1 Triturus cristatus
CTCCTCACCCCTAGAGGACAGATTATTAGATGGGCAATTGCACTCGAAGGCCATATCCCTGACGTACAAAAAGCTATGTAACAACCTCCCTGATACATTTGAGGCACTTCGGGAGAAGTGGCAACACGACGTAGGACCCATTGCAGAAGAAGACTGGAGGGAGGCTTTGATGTCTCCCAGGGGGGCAGCGATCACCCTCCGATATCGACTGATCCAACTAAAAGTCCTGCACAGGGCCTATATCACGGGGGTGGTTCTTGCGCGTATGGGGGCTAGGGAGGACTCACTATGTATTCGAGAGTGTCACCAGGAGCCCGCTTTCTACCATACAATATGGGAATGTCCCGCGATCCGACCGATATGGGAGGGGGCTACAACCAAACTCCAAACCGCACTGGGAAAAACTCTGACCCTCACGCCTCAGGTGGGCCTACTGAACATATGGGAGGCTACAGACCTCACGGAAATAGAGCAGCAGATGGTGACGCTGGGCTTCACCCTGGTCAAGCGGGAAATAGCGCGCCATTGGGGGGCCGTAGCGGTGCCATCCATACGAACATGGATACAGGAATTAGACAACTGTATGGTAGCTGAAAAGGAAGTCTTCATAATTCGGGGGTGCCCTAGGAAGTGGGAAAAGAAATGGAAAGCGTGGAATAGGTACAGAGGGTCCCTGTGTACATCCCCGCTGGTGGATTCGGCAATGCGACGGAAAGAACTTAAAGAAATGTTGAACCAAATACTGTAATTTATTATATGCTATTCAGTAAGGTGTTTCATGTTGCTGCTGCTAAAAATATAACCCTGTATGTGCAACGGATAAAATCAATAAAATGTTATCCCACAAAAAAAAAAAAGTAAATAAAATAAACTTACCTTCCTTTCTTTGCAGTGTGACGACCTCCCTCAGGTGTCTTCAGGAAGCTCCAGATGCAGGAAACTGCACTACCCAATCCTGGCGCTGATTTCACAACATGAGAGCAGCACCAGGATAGGATAGAGCAGGTTCTTCCAGCGCTCCTAAGAGCACTGGAGGCCTGCACTTTACATATACCTAAAGTTGTTTAATGTCATAAGGGGCCATCTGTACCAAACAGGCCACTAGTCTTTATTGTGTCAGGTATGATGTTCCTTCACTAATGTGGATGATAAAATGGTAGCCCTTTTACATTTGTCATAGCATACTGGGCACTTCTAATGCAGTGGATTTACCAAACCTCACACAGTTAATTTAGGATCCTACACAAACAAAATTTGATTCATTACATAACCCAATAGGTGTTTAGCATAAGAAATACAATTTCAGAAATGGTTAGACTATAAGATTAGCATGAGGTTTCACTCCTTTACAAATGTTTATAGACGTTTAGGAGTGAAATGTGATATTGTATTTTGCTCTGTACTAAAGTGTATCGGGAAGGTGTGTGGGGCTATGGAAGTTAATTTGCTGTATGAGTCATTTATAAATCCCCCAATATGTGTTTCTGATTGTCTCCAACATCCTAGGTATGTATATGGTATGTGATACATTGCTAAGGTACTTCGGTACTGATTTCACTGATCAATTTTGAGAGTAGGCTTATACTTTAGTGTTTTGGAGTGAGTGTTCCACAAGGCAAGAAAGGAACCCGCCTGGTTTATTTAATCAGCAGAATATTTTGCCATAACCTGGGGAGGATAGACAGTCATCCAGGAGTATATATATATTCATTACAATAATTCAGAAAAAGCATGGGAAACCATCAATTTCAATGTCATAGTTCTCATCAATAAATTGTATTTATTGTAATCATATTCGTGTAAATACAAATACATCCATTAGCATCAAACAGTCAAATATCTCAAAGTTTATATACACAAGGAAAAGCAAAAGGAATTCTTTCAAGCTCTGGAAAAAACACACTATATACCCCTTGAAACACTCAGCTCATCACCATAGCACTTACGCCACTGTCATTCTCGATCTAAAAGCCATTCAATATTGCAAAACCCATTCAAACAAGACAGCAAAATATGATAAATAACAAAAGAGCTAAAGAAAACAGAATATTTCCTCTACATAAAAAGTGAGGAGTTGTTTTATTCTAAATTAGTTTACATACATTCATAACATGTGAAAAAGTATCAAAATACTTCAATTATATTTCATCCAGCGAGTATGATAGTCCTCGCATCTTGTTTCCTGGCAGTGCTCCGACGCATGTTTTGGTGAAGACCTAGTCATGGTTACACCATCTTCAGGGCCAGTGGCGGCTCCTTTATTTAAGCGTTGGGGCGTTGCCCCTCTATATTTCCCCCGAGCCCCTTAATTTAATGTAAATAAATGTACGAATAAATATTTATTTTCCGGCTGCCTCACTGTGCTTTTTTTCACGTGCCCGGTTGCTTAGTGATGAGTGAGCAGGGCTTCTATATACAATACACAATCCAGGCTCACCCTGGTCCTGTACACAAACTTGCACTTCAAAGTGTGCATGTCAGTTTGGCCAACTGCCTTTTCGCGACTAGCCTGACATGCTCACTGGAAGGCTTGTCACTATCTGTGCATGGTAGGAGGAGGGGGGTGAGCAGCCGCCGGTCTCAGTGCTCAGGGTGAGCGGCCTCAGGGATTCCCCTGCTTGATCCAGTCCTGATGGTGGTCTCAGCAAGTGAACGGCGTCTGGATTGGCCAGGACGTGCGGTACAACTGCAGTAACCAATCCATGTGTGCTTAACGCCACTTGCTGCAGTTTGTGAGAGGCTGGGCTGAGTTCCCTCCGCTCCTCTGGCGTCGTTAAGGAGGGGTCTTCCTGGGCCTCTGGCTGAACCCAACCGGAAATGTAGTGAGGGGAAAACAGCGTCCTGACAGTCAGTAGCCCAGAAGGAATTGCTGACTAAATCATCCTGCCTTAATGTCCACCCTGGGGTCCAGGGTGACCTGTGTCAGACAGAGCCCTACCTTAGCCTTCTGAGGAGTGGCACTTTCCACAATCTCTTGTGCAATGAAAGCAGTGGAAGGAGAGCCGAAGGACAGACAATCTCTGATCACCCTGCCCTGAACGGCTCTGTTGAGAAATAGTTTGAAAACTTCACAAACTCCTGAGCAGGTGTCGTTGAGAATCTTTTACTCACAGACGTTATGACATCTGGTAACGAGGACATCGTGAGCACATCAACATTCGGTGGACACAAGTGGGCAAAATCAAGTACAGCAGGTTCGAGACATAGGTGAGCACTTAAATGGGCCATTTTGGTCAACAATTCTTTCCCCTGAGTATTTGTTGCCATTCAATTTTGGAAATGCTTCTTCATTTATTTTTTTTCTGAATTTTGGCTGGCAGGGACTTTTATGTACAATTTTTGTTGACCCGAGGGAGGGTTTTGAAGTATATTACACAGTTATGATGGTAGCGCGGGGTGGCAACGCCAGCTGGCCCCCATGGAGGGCAACTAAGCCACCTCCCTTGAAGGGCTCCAAGTTCCACCGTACCTCCCCCCACCCAGAAAAATGGAGAGGATGTAGGCTTAGGACCAACCCCGGGGGTGCTGTTTTGTACCCTTGCCCCAGACAATCTTTAGGTAAGTGATGGGGAATTTTAGAGACGTGGGTCTGGCAGGGTCGGTTTATGTTACTAATGTGGTTTACTTTGGGGCAATTTGTGTATACAGGACTACGTTCATGCATGTGGGTATGTACCAGTGACTTAATGTGTGCCACTGTACTTGCATTTTGCTGTCTATGCACATTGCACGTTGATTGTTGGCATTTTCAGTGTGTAGTACAGTTACCGTATCAGTGGTCTCAGGAACGTGTGCCATTCAGTGTGTGCACGTACGTGTGCATGAATCTCTGAAAGGGTGTACAAGTCTGCTTTGCTTTTAGTTTGCATGGCTGGCTGGTGCCTCTACATCTGTGGGTGTGTTGTGTATGTTGGCTTGTGCCTAGCCGCACCTGCACACCACTACGTGCATGGCATTACATTTGCTGGTCCTGAAAACCATGTTTCTAATTGCATTTCACTTTCAAAGTGTGCGAATACATGTATCTAAAGTATGAATGTGTGCAGTGCTGTCTCTGATCTTACAAAAAACGTGCAGTGATTTACCACCTGTTCTATACAAACAAATGTGTTTTCTCTATTCTCAAACATGAATGTTATTCCTTATTTTAGCAAGTGAAGCCTTCTTAAAAAATGCCTACCAGTATGGATGATGTGAATCCTACACTTTGTAGTCCCCTTTGTCTTATGCAATATTTTCTATACACTGATTTACACATGTATGACTCATTGTCTCTGTATTTGTTTGTGATTTAAACTGCCCCAAGACCCTACACTGGTATGAAAGGTGCTATAACACAAAGGAAATGAATGTGAGAGAGGGGATATGGAGAGATGTGGGGCACTGTTGGAGGGTGATAGCGAGGGGCTCATTAACAAGCCCCAACAAAGATTGTTGAATCCTGGTGCACCATAAGGTCTATGCATTAAAAGCTAATACTTTGGTGCACACTAGTCTGCTCTCGTGAACGGCCCAGGGAGTTAGCAAATGTGTTGTGCAGCTTGATCTGCAGCAAACTGATAGGAGACACAATTACAATTCAGTAATATATGGAGAATGTTATGTTTTTCAATATTTTAAGTCTACACTTTCACAATTGCTTTATAAACCTTCTTACTTTCTCAAATTTGCTTGAAAATGCACCATTTGCCCACATCTTTTTCGAAATGTTCCCAGGGGAAGAACCCCCTGAACGCTGCTTGTGACTGTCGGGCTCGCTCTCTACTCTCACTCGTGACAGCCTACCATTTCAAATGTCACCAGCCACCACTTTTCAGGGTGCTAAAACATAAAACCAGGACCACGAGGGGTACATCCAGAGCAAAATTACTAATCAATATAAATTATGATAATGCCTCACAGACAGGGATATATAAGAGCAAATATGTATCCACAACTCAAAGGAAGTTTCTCTTTCAGATGTAAGAGAACAAAGGTATATAACAAAAGGGAGAAGGTAACAGCTTAAACCGAAAAGAGGTACATAATTAATATCAACCTCCGGGTCCTCCAGGATCAGCGGTTCAATAAACACACATCAAAGTTTACAACAAGAGCATACATGTCACCTGATTTCTCCCCTTGGCATCACAAACAATGACGTCTCAGAAACAGATGGAGTGATTGTTCTACATTATCAAATGCACATAGAAAGGTTAGCTGCTTTCAGTTTATGCTACTATTGGTGCAACATTGCAGTATTTGTTGACTCCCATTGATTCATATTTCATGTTTGGAAAATGTACAGTATGCAGACTTTAGGGCCTTGTGAAGACACTGTACTGAGGTGTTTTTGGTAGGTGTCCTATTTGGTGACATTGCTGGAGCAGAGTTTTCTGTTGAAAATTTATCGTGTTCTAAGCTCCAGTTTTGTTTCTATGTTATGATTAAAAATATTAATTTGAAAATACTAATTAATAGTTTGTTTCGTTAAAGTCTGAACTAACCAACATTACTAATGAGAAGAAACGATTACACGTGGGACGCATATATGTTGCTTAATAATAATGTGTGGTTTAATTAAATGAGTGTTGTAAAGTGCTATTTGTTTCATGTTTATGCTTTTAAAATAACGTGTACTAATGCTTTATTGCGTTGCAGAAGGCTAGATAATTACATACACATATGGGTATTAGTGGGGATTAACACTGTTTAATCATTATGCTGTGGTAATGTTGTTTTGTGTTTCTTTTAATTAAGATGGTCCGTTTTGGCCTAAAACAAGATGGCTGCCTTTTACAGCCTGCACTCGAGTGATTGAATTTTGATGAGAGGCCTTGCTGAACATGGTCGAGAGTCACCTGACCGCAGCCTTTGCCTGGTTAGAAAGTTTTCCGTGAGGACAGCAGCTCTGGGAATGATTCCAGCTGCCCTTGGACAAGGATAAAGCCACAATGAACAATGACTGGTCTGCGGTGGCTCTGCTAAGATATCAAGGAAGAACATTTACGAAAGATACATTTGCAAACTCGAGTTTCCTTCTTCCGTCTTTTTATTTTTGTGATTTTCCTGAGCGGAGGTTTCCTAAATGTAACTGAATGGCATCCTTTCCTGCTTGCTCTGCTCAGCGGCTCAACGGATATTCAACATTTGTTTGTTACTTTTTATTTGTTATTTTTCCTATAAATATGTTAGACTAGAGATGGTCCGTGTTCATTGCGTTCTTTGGTTCCATCGAGTTCAGTGCGTTCCTTGCGGTTCATCGCGTTTTGGACTTCTTCCTGAACCTATGCTGAGGACGGCATCTCGAGAGACTTTACTGAGAGACCTGTCCTGACCCTTTTAGCTAGAATAGGTAACTATGAGAATGATGATTTTACTAATTATTGACTTTCATCCTGAATTAATTTAGATAAATAAGCATTTGTTTGAATTACGGTGTTGGTGTTCATTTCTTGTCATTTATTGAGGTTTCAAATGTATTTCCTATGTTTAAAATCATGACTCAGGGCAATATCATTCAGGTCGCATTGACCTCATTGTAGATGCAGATTGGTTCACCTATACGCAGTGTGGATAGAGTAATAGTATGAATTTTAGTGTGATGGGCCCTAGCGTATGATGTGTGTATGTGCGTGTGACTGTAGGTTTACTCTGTCCGTGGAAGTAGGGAGAATTTATATGCGCCGATCTGCAGCAACATCAATTTGCTATACCAAACTACAAAGGCCAAAGTATTGAAGGGGTAACACTGGTCCAATAGATGCATAATGATGGGTTAGAGACAAGTTCATACATGAGTTAGGAGCTATCTGAGGTATGACAACATTTCTTTAGATTATGCTGCATATATGCATGGGCTCATGCTAATGGTCAATCCAAGATTGGATGCCATAAGGCATGCGAAATCTGCAAAATTGGGAATTGTTTTGTGATCAAAGGTCAGTTGTGTTTACATGGATACAATTAACCTGTTGTATATGTCATTTCAGCATCATCCAGGGCGAGTGAAAAAGAAATGGGTGACCCAGGCAGGGAAACAGATGGCCACAGCAGTTCTGGTCCTGTCACCACAGAGACCCAGGGACACAGTGGGCCAGAGGGTGAGGGGAGTGCTACGGAGGACACAAGTTCCACAACTTCATAATCTGACGCAGTGGTGGAGAACCAACAAGGACTCTGACAACATCTCCTTCCCCTCCATTACCAGTAACATCTCCACCCTCCCTGTTGCTCCCCACCCAGTTGGCCGGGCCTGCAGCCCTCAAAGGGAGCTATCTCCTTTGCTCCAGGTAACCCCCGCCCATGTACCCCAGCTACACTGAGTGAGGAGGCTATTCACCTCCTGAGGAATATCTCTGTAAGTTAGAATTCAATACTGAATCCCATCCAGGGGCAAGGCAGCCATCTGCAAAAGATGGTTGCCTACCTGGAAGATATTTACAGTGCAATGACTGGCCTACAGAGTTCTTTTTAGGCACAGACCTCCTTCCCCAATGCAACCTCCCATCCACCCCAAATTTGGGGCCCTTCCCATCCCAATGCTCTATTCTCAAACCTGTACCAACCACACACACACATTTGCACACACTCACTCATCCAGACACTACCACAACACACACACAGATACACAAACATCACAAGAAACACATGCACAGTCAGACATATTGACAGCAACACCACCACACCCACAGTCACTACCACATCAACCATCACATCCACAGAGGACACTGGCAACAACACACCCACAGTTACCACCACAACAACCATCACATCCACAGGCTCAACCACACCTACATTCACCAGCCATACCCCATCACATCCACAGCACACACATCCACAGTCACCAGCCACACCCCCATCACATCCACAGCACACACATAAACCGGCACAACATCCTTAGAGAACACACTTAAGAAACAGAAGCGCACCTAATCATACACACAACAGACCCCTAGGACAAAAGACACACCCACACTTGCCAAACATACACCAGACTTGGCAACAGCGCCATTAACAGACACATGCACATCACACACAGCCTTTCCCTCTACCTCCCAAACCTCACTCACTCCCACACAGCCTCCCAAATTCCCCATTGAGGATTCCCATTTTACCCTTGCCATAACCCCTCCCATTACTAAAACCACCCCAATGAAACAACAAACTACCCGTCCCACACCCAAACCGACCCATCCTGCATCCCAATCCACCCCTGACAAAGGCCCATCCACCCCTTCCACTTCCAAGGCCCACACTCCCAAAAACAAACCTGCCCCTTCCAATTTAAACCCCGCCACCCAAACACAAATCCACCCCTTCCACTTTCAAGACCCTCCTCCCAAACCGAAGGACACCACCTCACACATCCATGTCCACCTCTCCAAACCCCAAACTCCCCCTCCCATGTAGGTTACGTGAGGTGACTCCCCTGCTGACTAAAAGCCCCTTCCTGAGGAGGTTCCCCACGGCACACAATTGCACAGGACTTAACTAGCAGCATTTTGGACTGCCATTTGGCATAAATGATTTTAAGAGAGTTATCTCATTTGTTGAAAAAAATCTATGGTTTAGATTTCAACAATTTAGTCCTGGCATTTCTTTCCCTTAGCAATTGCTTGATTCCTCGCAATGTTTGAGATTGACATGCATAGTGAATATTTGTCTTTACCATGATGTCAAGTAATCCAGCCTATATTTTTTGATGTCTACTTTCTTCAGTGCATACACTGGTTGACATGGTAAGTGATGGTCGTTTGTATTTAGGTGCAGGCATTCATTATAGTAATGGTCATTTGCAGCAACATATAGATGTTTCAACTTGATTTTATGATATTTTCATATCGAAGTGTTTGTGTCCCACTGATTACTGATAAGTATGTGCACATATTCATTTCCCATGTGAACTAATGTGACACATTTAATTGTATGCAATAAAGGACTTCCACTAGATAAGGAGAAATGTTGAGGTGATGAATATGTAGACTGGCATTAATGGTCCTGGTAATTGTTAAGGTGAGGGTTCCACCTTGTCTAGTCCACTTTCTACATATAGTTACATTGCACTTATAACAATGATGTGTTTGCCATTTTAGTTTAATGTGCCATTTTTCGTAATTTCTGCTAACACACCTAAATAGTGACTTTTAGCTTTATGATTTGATGGATTTTTTATTGTGCCAGTGCTCATTTTTGGTAAGGCAGCTTGCCCCAAATTCCTTCATACAGTATAGTCATTCAGGTGTGTTACTTTACATGTTGTAAACGTCAACATTACTGACATAGGCACAACACTTTGGTATGCTATGGCTTGTGTGTGTAATTTGAAAATTGCACAAAGTCTTTGCAAATTGCCAAGTCAGATAGTAACAGGTAATGTTGGTGCTTACCTTCGGTTCCAGCAACAACGGTGTTGATTTCGATTGTGTTGAAGCAGCAGCTGCAAGACTTGTAGGACTTGGCCTATGGCGGTACAGGAAGTGTAAAGGTGAGTGAAGGTGAGTTTCGGCCTCATATGCATTGTGTGCAGGTTTGACCGCCACAGGTGCGTCTGCAGAAAAGCACATGGTGATTGGCCGGGTGGAGAAAGTGGCTGGGCTCCCATCATCAGCCACTTTTCCCTAGGACCACCGTCGGGCTAAGACCAACAGGAGCCCGGCAGTCTTTCAGCTGACAAACCGCACACATCTAAACCGGGTAAGCGGACTGCATACTAGGCAGATGAGGAATCTGACGAAGACATGACAGTGGGACCGTCACCGACCGCCAATATCATAATCAAGCACTTAGTGTAATTTGAGGATTGCTTGTAGGGGAGTAAGTTATACACTAATGGAACAGTTCTGTTATTTATGTTAGCATGAATAGTATAAATTTGAGTGAATGGATGGGTGTTGACTTAAATGTCCCATCCATCATCCAAATTTCACTATTCTCAAGGGTGACCAGGTTATGGGTTGTGCTAAAAATTTATATTTTTTTCTGAGGGTTTTCATTGTCATGCAGGAGGAAATGTTCATCAGAGAAAGGCACACTTAATTCAATGGGGATGTTAGTATCTCCAAAGGTTTGTGGAGGTTACACGTTGGGGATTACTTGCCAGCTTTTATCTGTGGACCATTCTCCTAAGGTTGGGAATGGTGGGCATGCTACTAGCAACGATCATGAGTATGTTTTGGGCAACTTCCCTCAAAACTGAGCCACAGGGCTCATTGGAAATGCATGCTAGTAGTTTAATTTGTTGTACATTTTCATGTCGTTCAGTTTCCATTGCAGAGTAGTTATGTTCAGTTGTCCTAACAACAGTGTTTTCCAGGGTAACCGCTATGCCTGTGCAATGGAAAGATAAATATTGCACGCACCTCCAATGACTCCTGGGCTCAGGAAGCCTCTCCTTACAGTAGAGATAGCCACCATACTTTAACAGCCTGTTTCCTCTTCGTGATTTTACAAAAGTAGCTTGAGGAGCTGAGGCCATTCTAGATCTGTTGAACAATAAAAAAAGAAAAATACACTAATATATATTTTTCTTATTTTTATGCATTTCTGACTTCTGTTGTTTTGCCTGCTAGGGGAAAGAGTAGACTTTGGTATTTGTTGTGATCAGTGGGCAAAGAGAAAAGTTAAACTACTGTGCTGGAATTAAAACAGTTTTAGTACGTTGTCTTTTTTGGTTGCTAGCAAACTATCTGGGTAAGAGTATTGGATATTTACAGCATATTTTATTACCAAAGACTGAAATGGTTTTTGGCTTATTGAAGGATGGGAGTGATACTTGGGGACTGATTACGATGGCGGGTAGACTAGGGTGTTTGGGTCATGCGGCGGTCCCTGCAATTAGGATGTGCCCGTCATATTGGTGGGCGCATCCAGGGCTTTTAACATTGTGGGCGGTGCTACTGGCTGCAGTACCGTATGCAATGTTAAAAGTGCTTGCACTGCATTTCCCAGAACTACATGGCAGGCACCACACAGTGCTGCCACTTGGTGCATGGAAATGCAGGGGGGTACCATGGGTACCCCCCAGTGCAGCGACACCCCCCCAAACCAGAGGGGCTCGCAACTGGCTCCCAGACCCAATCCCCACCAGCCTTTCCATGGCGATGCTGCCGCCATGGAAAGGCCTTTCCTATACCCACATCCTAATTTGGTGGACGGTGCCTGCTAGGCACCGCCACCATTTTAGGGGCCCTGCACCGTCCGCCAGGCAATCGTTGCGATTGCCTGGCGGTGAAGCGGTGGAACAAACTTTGCATCCACCGCGGTACCCACTGCCATCCTAATTTGGTGGAGGGTAATACGCTTGGTGATGGCAGAAGGACTGCCACCGCCGGCCCAGCGGTGGCAGTCCTTCCGCCATCATAATGACCCCCTTGGTTCTTCAAGTTGCTAGTTGTTTTGTGGGTGATACTGGCACTTTTGGACACTGCTTCTGTGGAAAAAGGAAAAAAATACAATTTTATTGTTCTAGCATGCATTGCACAATCTGGTGACTTTCTTTTTATTCGCTTTGTTTTTTTCCATATGCTTATGATGAATTTTCTGAACTTCCTGGAAAATCTTTTATGTTTTCAGATGTTTACCCCATGGTATTCGTGATGGTGACATCTGTTTAAGTAAAAAGGAAAAATATTTAATTGTGTATTATTTCATATATTAATTTAAAACTACAATCTTTCTCCAACACCTGCCCTGAGATAAGTACCCAGTGGGCCTATAATAGTAATTTTTCCCTCCAGTCACTGTCCAGCACCTGCCCTGAAGTAGGCCCCTGGTGGAGTTAGAATAGTAATTTTGCCCCCAGTCACTGTCCAGCACCTGCCCTTTAGTGTCCAACACTTCCCAAATTGGTATACGTTGGAGTAGGAATAGTAATTTCACCCTTTAGTGTCCAACACCTTCCCCAAATTGGTTTAGATTGGAGTGGGAATAGTAAATGCCATCTCTTCAGTGTACGACAGTTTCTTTAAATGGTTTCTGTTGGAGTGTGATTATTTAATTTAATAATTTTAGTGTAAAATACTTTTAAAAATTGTATTTCTATGCTATAGGAATAATTTATGTTATTTAATTGGTATTGTTGGTGTTTAGAAAGATACTAAAAAAAGTAATTATTTGTACATTTGGAAAAAATAACATTATTAATTACCTATTTTCATACAATTAACACAAGTAACACATTTTTCAATTTTTATTTTTTCCAAAGTTTTTTTGAACATATATTTTTTACATTTTTAAACCTGTATATATGTAATTAAAAATAAACATTTATATATATAGATAAATAAAACTATTTTAATACATTTGTATTATTAAATGAACAGAACAATGTAAATCATATATAAACAGTATTGTATGTTGTAAATTTTCCAGATCATTTTTTTCTTAGTTTATTTTTTTTTTAACATTTCTTAAATTGTTTCATATACATATTTCCAACATAATTTAACATACTTTTTTCAGTATATATTAAATAATTGTATATTTTTATACTATTATTTAATTAATACTTTGTCATTTTGTAACTTTTTTTACACCATGTTTTGATATGTTTTACATGTTTAACAATTTTTACATTCGTAATACATTTATTGAAAATTTTTTACTTACTCCGCCTTTTATTTCTATGGGGGAAATAGCCTTTTTTTAGTTTCATTTAGTGCCCATTTTTTTAACCACTGCCTTCTATGGTGTAACCTATTTGTGTATTTTTTGTCTATTTTCTAGGATCCTGGTCATGGTAAGTGGCTGCTGTTCATCCAAATAGATAAGTCCTTTTTTTTATTTGATATTTTTATTAATTGCAAACTGCAAACCGTCACAGATAGTAATATGTATAAATTTCAACCTTGTGACATCAGGTGCATGTTATTTAACAGTGAAAAATAAGTCAGTCAGTCACTTCAGGTACACATTTGTTATTCCTTGACAGTTCCATTTCTCTAGATGGGGATACACACAAGTTCCCTCGATATGCGTTCCACCCACTCCACTTTTTATCCCACTTCTTGGTACACCCTCTAGATTTATACACTTCTTTTTCTGCAATCATACACTTATCCAGTTCGGCAGCCCAAGTCTTTGTCAATGGTCTTTCCATTACCCCCCATTTCATTGCTATTGCTCTTTTCACCAGCGTGTACCCCAAAGTAGCTAGCTGTTGTTCCACTTCCGTGAGATCAGTCGCTTCCCAAATGTTAAGAAGCCCCAATGATGGTGTACGGTTGATCTTTTTCCCTATTGCGTCTTGCATGTGTGTCGTTGTCCTCTCCCATATGGGTCGTAGGAACAGACAGTCCCATATTGTGTGGTAAAAAGTTGCCTCTTGGTGATATCTGCGCAGACACAGGGTGTCCTGTCTACTTCCTATTCTCGCTAGTGTTACCCCAGTGAGGTACGTTCTATGCAGGATTTTTAATTGTACCAGACAAAAGTGAAGTGCGATAGCTGCCTCTCTTGGGGACATCAGCGCTGTTTGCCAATCATCATCTGCAATGTCTCCTATGTCGGCTTGCCATCTACTCCGGAGGGCCTTGAAGGGGTCAGGTAGGTTGTTGCATAGTTTGAGTTATGTTAGTGATATGGCTCTATCTGGGATTGGTTCAGAGAGCAACCGGTCCTCCAAAGGGGATGAGTCTGGCAAAGTTCCAACATCTGGGAGTGCTGCTGTTAGGGCATGGCGAATCTGCATGTGCCGAAATGTCTCCCCCAGAGCTAACTCATATTTCTCCTGTAATTCACAGAATGGGAGGATTTTACCTTTCTTAACTAGATGGCCTATGGTGGAGATTCTGATTGTGTCCTATTCATCAAATCCTGGTTGATAACACTGGAGTCCCAATTTCTGAGTAGACCACAACGGGGTGGCTAGGGTCAGTACATCAGTCCAGCCTAGACGTTTAGTCGCCTGATGCCAAATTTCCACGTTTGAGCTGTGGGGCCAGATATCTCACTTTCCTGAGCTTCGTGTATACATCTTCTAGGCATCCCTACTTCCCCATCTGATATCTGTCTAACATATAAGCAGGGTCTATCAGAGAACGGTACATCCAGTGATTTACTACCACCAGTTGTGAGGCCCAATAGTAGAGCCGGGAGTGCAATCCCCCCGTCGTACCATCCTTTTGTCAATTTGTGCAGGGCTATGCGAGGCACTGTGCCATTCCATAATAATGATCGGACAGGACCTCACTTTCCATGCTGTTAAAATAAGAGTCAGAAATATTAGATAGACGGCGAGGGCTCCGGAGCCGGTTCAGTCTGCGGCCATTCCCTTCAGCTGCTAGAAAACACCCAGGCAGATAAGTCCTTTTTGAAGTATTTTTTTGTAAAACTTTTTATTGATTTTACAACTTTCAGTGAAAAAGCAGCACAATGAGCGCAGCACCAATGCAACAAAAAATTGCCATACATTCCATTGTTACAAGAAGGCAGAACAGACCACATTGCATTTCACAGCTGAACTACTGACCACCCAACTAAGGAGCAGAATCCGACCCTCCCGTTCACACATTGATATTGTCCACTCCACACAGACCCGTGACCCCACCATCTGCCCATGGCCTCTCAGTGCACGGCTCTAACTGTATGCCCATTCCTTCCAGATCTCAAAGTGTTTCTGGGGGAAGCCCCTTGACAAGTAAATCGGATAGTCCATTGCCATGCAGTGATCAATGCCCTTGGCCCAGGTGTCCACAAGTGGGGCCTCCTTTGCCTTCCAATCCTTGGTGATATCCCTCTTTGTGCCAATGAGTCCCAGCAAAAGAACTGCCCTCTGATAGTGAGTGCCCCCAGATCATCTATGACAGTGTTTTAGGGGATATTTCAGCCTATCCACCCTCAAGGCAGCCCAGCACACCCCCTCAAAAGTGGGCCAGCCCCGGGTAATGCCAGAATGTGTGAGGTAAATCCCCTCTCGGGTCATCACAGCGCAGACTGTTCCATGAGGGGATCAGGCCCATGCAGCGGAGCCTGGCCCTAGTGAGATACACTCTATGAAGCACCTTAAATTGGATCAATCGAAACTGATCAGCTATCACCGGCTCCCAGGGCGCCTTCACCGCCTCCTTTGAGTCGTCGTCTGCCAGACAGCCCAATTCACTCTTCCACACCTACTGCACTCCCATTGGGTCCATCACATTACGCAATACCATTTTATATATTTCCTTTTTGGCCTCCATCGGGGAAACCTTGGGGATATGCTCCACGGGCCGTATATGAGGGAGGAGGGAATGAAGGAGCTGCAAGTAGCTAAAGAACTGCATACCGTGCATGTCATATTCCTCCTGCAGGTCCTGAAAGAACTGGATCGTTCTCCCATTCAACACATCCGCCAATGTTGAAATGCCTATAATGTCCCAGGACACAAATCCCCTCAGGGCTCACACCTGCAGAAGTTTGGTGCCCTGCCACAACAGGGTTTCCAAAGTGAGACAATCAGCCCATCCCACAGTCTTCATAGCTGCATTCCATATCTTTAGCATAACACTAGTGACAGGAGGGAACGCAGTAGGTGGGGAAGGTCTCGGCCATCTAACAGACATTCCTCCACCGCCATTGCAGGATCTCCAAATCCCCTGAACCACTACTCATTCACAACAAGCAGATGCGCCGCCTCATGAGAAATAGCCCTGCATCCTCACGGTCTGGAGAAAGTAACAAAATGCTTGCACCGGAAAGGAATGTAGACACTGCCTCAGTCCACAAGTGCCATGCTCTCTAACAACAAAGAAAACAGAAGCTAAAGCAATGTGCTGACTTGGGGCAAGTTAACTACAACAGCACAGATGAGAGCGAAGAGAAGGTAAGCAACACAATCTGAGCCTTTTGTGACCTTGCTAGGATTACCCACAGAAATAGAAAAAGAAAAACAATAATTGTAAATTGGTTCTTTTATATGTCCAATCACAAAGAATCTTGAAGTTATAACAGAAGAATGTAAAGCCCATAATTGCACAAAATCATGATGACTGGTACTGCCACAGAGGATTTAATATAACATTCTTTACTAATGTTCCTTGTATCTACCTCAAAATTATAGACCGAACTCCCAAACAGGATAGGTCAGGCAGAAAGAAAAGTAAAGCAAATGTACCTGTGCATTTTAAAACTGAAATACCAGTATACAACATGCGTACACATACTTAAGGAAGCCCCAACACCCCCAGTGGGACTAAGCTGATGAATTGTGAAAAAGAGCCCCTTTTCTTTTCAGAAAGTGAAAAGGACTTGCATGCCTAGATACTATTTTGAGTAATGATTGAGTTTTTATTGACACACTTATGCATGAAAACAATCAAAGAAAATAGCAGAGAAATACACCAAAATGTAAAGGTGATTGGGGGTGCCTCAGTATGTATGGAGTATTCATAGAGTATGTGTAAATGAAAACAATACTTAATTGAGCAGGTCGTGTCCGGGACAAAGTACACAAGAATCAAGTCCAAGTGTCAGTACAAAACAGAAAGATTTATGGCTGTATAGAGGGCTCATATCCAATCACATCCAAGACGACAGCCCTCCCGGTAGGCTTGGGAAAGATTTGTGGATAACTTTAGAATCTTACAATGGGAGGAATCAGGGTTTAAAAAGTAGTTTCCCAAATCAAACTTGTAACCCATGGCATTCCATGTACACACTGCTTTCAGGGGCTACTCTGAAGGTCACCATATTTTCTAAGCAGGTATTGCAGTTTCCTCATTGTGTTCATGTAGATGTGTACTTGGTCTGGATGGAAATGAATGCACAAATTTGTGCAGAGTTTCGCTTCTTAAACCTGGGTGTGCGGATCTATACAACCTGCAAAGTATGAGACAGTGAAAACTACATATGTCAAATGGAAATAACTAGTGAAGAGAGTGCGAGCCTTCTTTTGTTTTGTTTCCTGAGTTGTAGAAGAATCGAATTAGGAGTAAAAGGATAGTTGTTGGTTACAATATCGCCCACAATTAAATTGCAATATTACTGTTCATCTACCACTACATCATCCAGTTAAGTTTTATATTTGTTTACCTCTACAGCAACCCAATTGCTAAGCTCCTTTTTACTTCAACTATAAATTGTTAATTACATTTTCTTAATTGCAATTATAACCCGTTTCTCTATTGATTCTTTGATTGTTTAATTGATTGTACATTACATAACCTCCACAAATATATGCAATTCATTAATATTGAATTATTTTAATATAATATACTCTGCTAACATTTAAAATATAGGATATGAATTGTATTTTTGTGATACCATATACCTAACTTTTTAATCCATGTATTTTATTTATTAATCAATGACAATAAAAACGTATCTTTAAGATTTTTCATCTATGTGCTATTAAGGCAATTTATTGAAGTAATCTTAGTTTATATATTTTGTTTTCATTTCTATTTTTTATTTCATGCATTTCCATTTACAATTTTAGGGAACCCACCCACCCCGACCTATTTTTTTGATTCATACGTTTATAGTACTGATTGTACATTATGAATCTTTTTATTTAATTTTATATTAATTAAGCAATAATATTGTAACCCCAATATTTGATTCAGAATTAACTTGATTGAAATATAGAGTGTGTGTGTTTTAGTAAATATATTGATATATCTCAGGGGACCATTCCCAACCCCTTTATCTGTTTTTTTAAATATATTATATTTGAAATGTTTTCATTTGGTTGTCATTTATAATCCTAATTCCTGAGACTATTTAATCAAATTTAAATTAATTTCAATTATATTAATAACCCAGACACCATAATAAAATATTTAACTTGCCTACATTGATGTAATGGTAGTGGTTAGAGAATGAAGTAGTCCGATGGGGCAATGGTGGTGATATATTTGTAAGGCATAGCAAGGGAGGCAATATACTAGGAAGGTACAGAAAAGAACCACTGTATTCCGAAATTTTCTGCAAAACGTTCTCTCCTTTGTTTGGCACAGATTTGCTAACTACTTTTTAGTTGTAGGAGTCAGTCAAATAGGAGATAGTGTGTAGCTGTCTTGTCCATATCAGCGCTTTTAAATGCTCAAGTGAATGCTATCTACCAAATGCATAGAAGTAGAAATAGTAGTTGTCATTTCTAAACATTCACCAGCTCATCACTCCTTGATTCCTAACTACAATTAACCTGCACAGTTTTTAATGATTCTTTTGTGATCCACAAAAACTTTCAATGGGGCAGGAATGTATTATTCTTAATTTGCCAATTATTTAAATTCATTGCAATATGTGACTAAATATTGATACAAAATAAATTAATAAAATCAGCAAATTATCAATCAATCAATAATAATACTTTATTCAGTCAGATATATAACCATAAAAGCTCATTAAAAAAGATAATTTATATACCGCAGAGTATAAAATCATAAGATGTACTACTAAATATTAGGTAAGATAACAAAATCTCACATCACCAGTTTAAATTCATAATACATACATGTTTCTCCGACTCAGCATTATATAATAAAAACACACAAAAAGTACAAATAAATATCAGATCAAAGCAAATCATGTGACCTCACATCGCCAGTTTAGCTTCATGATGGGTACCTTTTTCACAGGTTCAGGGCCTGAATAATAACATTTAAAACAGCGAACCAGATCAGTGGGACTCTAAGCACTGCATGAAAGACAAGTCTTCAAGATGCGAGTTAGAAGACCTCTCTTTAAGGATTGGCCATAAGAATCAGGATCTATAAACTGTGTAAAGTGTGCAGAAGAATATAAAGCGCTTGGAAGTTTGGTGGGAATTTCCCGTCACAATGACAAGGCGGCAAACCACGCCCCTAAATGAATCATATTCATGGGAATACTTGGAAGATAGAATCTATATTGGGGAGTTCTAATCCGCAAAAGATAGGGCTCCATGCTAATGCACGTGGAAAGAGGGATATACTGTTGGACTGTTATCATGTCAATAGCTTTCTCCATTCTTCGCTTTTCCTTGCCTTCTAAGAACTTCAACTTAATCTGCTCCTTGGTAAGAAGGCTAATGTTTCCTGTATTTGCCCACAGATCTTCCAGACCCAATTCTTGCAAGGATAACTTTACATAATTTAACCATGGAATGGCCTGTGCATTACTATGTTTTAAACAGAATTCAACAGTATCACGCGTGAATTTCAAATCCGGAGACTGACATATTTTCACCAATGTCATGATAGGAGCTAGCCTCACAAAATCTTTCACAAAACCTAGCCCCAATTCCTTATGTGTGATCAGGCTCGTAAAATATCATGTTTAAACAGATAATCACATAACAACACTGGCACTGGGCAGCAACAAAGACCGCAAAAGATCAAGGTAAAACAGACGATCACATCAAAACATTGAAATGGGGCAGCTATGTGCCCATGAATGACAGCACTAGCTGTCACAGTTGGAACAAGGAGGAGGATTAAGGTTCAACATTTCAGAAACCTTCGCTTAAAGTGCCTGTGGATATAAAGTGACCAGTGCTTATTTACAAATAAAATGCATATTATGAGTGAGAACTATGACCTGTGATATTTTTCAAACAAAGCACATTTAATAATTGAGATACTAATGCTAGGAGGATACCAATTATAGGGCAGGACGGGCAGTGACTGAAGTTCAAAGTGTGGGCTTTGTTCAATTCATTACTGATTTCTCACATAATCGGACAGTCTCTGAAAGTCTAAAGTGCTTGGCTTTGTGTTGTTCGTTGCTACTTTCTAGACTTTCAATGGATTTCTTAGAGAAAAATGAGGAAATCCCTTGGTGGACACTTCAAAAAGTCAATGCTAGGGTCTCTGTACGACTGCCATATAAGATTTTTGTAACAGTTGAAAGTGGAAAATAAGATGTAGGCATGATCACAATCACATGGAAAGTTATTGGTGACCTTCATTTAGAATAGCTGCCAATAGGAAATTAACATACATATACCCTGTTTCCTCAAAGGTATTTTGCTTCCCATTGAACACATCAAATTATATGTAAAAACGGAACCACTTTACCTACATAGAGTTGCTCCTGTAGTTGCAATTTCCCTTCATGCATAATTATATTAGGATGTATGATGGTACAGCGCGTACCATCACAACGCGGTATGTTACATCGCGGTTTTGACAACGCAAGTCGTTACATCGACTTGCGTTGGAGGGCGCTGGATTTAGGAATAGTGTGAATTACTATTCCAACTCCAGTCTACGTACAGTAGGGAAGGTGTTGGAATAGTCATTCACACTATTCCTTAGTCTAGAGCGCCCTCCAGTGCAAGTCGGTGTAACGACTTTCGTTGTAAAAACCACGATGTAACCATACCGCGTTGTAATGGTTGCGTGGTAAAGGATGTTTCCCATTATATTATATTAAATATACAGTTAGAATACATCTTCTTCAATCAATGTCATATCATTTTTTATCAAATACAAGCCATACATTAGGTATTATTAGCTGGCACCCCTTAATAGAGTATTGGCCTCAGTCCAATGATGATGGTGGAGTCAAATTTAAAACTGGTTTCTTCAGTAATAATGATTACAAGGTAAGTTAAGTTGGTAAACAAGATGCGAGCCAAGGTGGTGATCCAGCGAAAGCGTTTTTCTTATTTTACTCACTACTCTAACCGTACTTGGCCCCCTACGATTAGTCAACTCCTCTTTACCACAGGGGCGAAGGTTCTCTGATGGATCTTTCTCTGCCGATAGGAGGGGTGAGAATTAGGGTATCTAGATCCACGGTGGCCACCCAATGAGGCCCATTAATTGTCAACCAACACCCTGAAAATAATCTAGGATTCACTCTATTACATATCTAGAGTCAATCCAAAAAGGCACAGTTATTAAGAAAGAACATCAGAACATAATAACAGACTCAGGCAAATTTAGATAAATTGGTTATTGTGTCAAAATCAATGCATATAAGTATCATTTTAAGCATTTCAGTCAAGAATCTTACAGCATGTAGTATAAAACCACACATGTAGTCATAGGTTCTAATCCAGAAGGGGATGGTTCGAAAGGTTACAGATTCCTACCACCATTGAAAGGCAAAGGATGATTTCTTCACAGAATAAGCTTACAGCGAACAGAAATGACAGATTCCTCCCATTATCAAAGGCAGAGGATGGTTTTATTTACATCAAATAGAAGTTACAGGTTCCAACCACCATCAAAGGCAGAAGGATGGTTTGTCTCTTAACAGAATTCAAAAGAGTTTAAAGCAAAGGGTAAAAGGCAGAAACATGTGGCATAAAAAAATCAGGCTTGTTTGGCAAAGAAGAATTCAAATAAATCTGCCAAAGGTAGCAGCATCTGCAAATTAATCAACAAGGATGATTCTTTAAGGCATAAGCCTCGTTGCATAGGGGAAAAATCAAGCAAGTGTTGCCATCATCAATGTGCTGCCAATATAACAAAACAAACAAAAAAACACCAAAGCAACCTCCTGTCGCTCCTTTGGGGTTTCCCCTTTTAGGTTAGTCGACACAGAAAATGTTACATCGTTGCATACCATGAGGTCTGTATAGAGTTCAGGTTCTCACTGATTTACTATTCAGTGAACACTAGAAGAATGTCCTCAGATGTACTAAATGTTGCATATGTCAAATAGATAAAGCAACATTGGAAGAAACGTGAAAAGAATGTCCATTGTATTAGGCTATTAAATGATGCAGTTCAACAAGAAACATGGAAAAGGGCATTTAAAGTAAAATAAACTCTTACTTAGAATCAAACATAATGAAATCTACCAAGCAATTAATGTAAGTAAATAATACATTGTCAGTGTATTCTTACATGAACATGACTAAGGTTATTTGTGGCCTATGACCACAAAATTTCAACATTGATATATGTAATTTATTCTCAAAATTCAATTTGCTAAAATTCTTTAAGCCTTTATATAATCTTTATGATGTTTATAATCACTACTGAAAATGTCAACTATGTAGCTAGTTCACCTAACATTTTGATCCACATTCTTTTTATGATGCATTACAATGAAAGGCAACAGAAATGCTAAGTCAGATCTTTAAAATTGTATTATTTTGTCAGTAAAGACATTATACATCATTTCTTTTCTAAGTAGCCTGTTGTTACACCTTATTAGTAAACACTAACATCTTTTTTTTATTTTTTTTATTTTATTTCATGCTCGTAAATACATACAGACAGACTGGAGACAGGCAACATTTAGGCAAATGAAAATACAAGCAAAGAAAGTATAGCTTTTGTTAATCAAATTCACAGATCCAGTCGTTGAGTGGTCTCCAAATCTTGAGTCCCTTAATTCTTCCTTTTTTCCCTTTTCGCATATACATGGCCTTCTCCAAATTAAATATATGGAGCATACGCATTTTCCATTGGCCAAAAGTAGGTGGTAGGGGATCTAGCCACGAGGAGGCAATACATAATCTAAGTACTGACATAGCAATAAATATGAACTCCATGCTATTATCCACTGGTGTGGATACACCCAAAAGCATAAGTTGGGGGGTTAGCAAAAAATTTCTATTCAGAACATATTGTAAAAATATTGTAACCTCCTGTCTTAAATTATCCAAAGACGGGCACGTAGAAAAGATATGGACCAAATCCACCCCCAGAGTATTACATCTAAAACAGTGGGTACCCTTCGTGCCACCCCATTTAACAATTTTTGAAGGGGTTATATAGAGATCAAAAAAAGTCTTATAGCATTGAGCCCTAAGATTTGCTGTAGTTAGTACAGTGTTGGCGAGGCCAACAGCTCTTTCCAACCCTGAGTCTATAATCTCAAGCCTTTCCTGCCATTTTATAGAATGTTTCTCGATATCATCAGAAATCCCTTCAAGAAATTTTTTATAAAGTACAGAAATTGAAGGAGGAAAGTCGCTGGTGATAACCTCCAGCAGGGGTATCACAGAATAGCCTTTTACGCCACCTCTTTTTTTAGTTATAAGATCCCTCAGTTGTAGAAATTTTAAAAAATCTCTATTACTGAAATTATCTATTTTTAATTATTTCAAATGCAGCTGGTTGATCGCCAACCAGCAAATCGGAAATTCTGCAAACCCCTGCCTTTATCCATCTTGCAAAACATCCATCAGAAAGTGTTGCAGAGAACTGAGGATTATCCAAGAATGGGGTATATCTGCTAAACCTACCCAAACCAAGTTTATTTCTAACATGAGTCCAGTTTTTATATGCTGTAATCAAGATCTTAAATCGTGTCTTTTTGAAATAGCTAGGCTCATATATTTTTAATAAGCATCCTCTGGCATCCTGACCCAATAAGGTCTCAAATATGGAAGGGACATCTTTCAAAATCGGAGAGGCATTTTTATCTGCTCGAAATAGAGGCCAATAATATTTAAATGATGCTGCTAAATAATACAATCTAATATCGGGTAATCCTAGTCCTCCTCTTTCCGCTGGGAGGATTAAAAAACAATTTGCGCGGGGGGGCGTGGCCAACCGGGCAGCGAAATGGCCGCTCTGTGAGCGAGCTCCGCCGGCTGCACGAATTAATCCTTCTATAATCCTGTCCCACTCACGTGAAGTGTCCCGATTCCTGCAACGGAGGGCGCCGCCCTGCGAGAAGCGCTGCCGTCTGGTCTCTTGAAGCTGCCGGAGACCGTGGAACCGAGCTGTGCCCCTGGCCGCCCTGCCCGCGTGGAACCTCTGGTGCGAGCCTGCTGCCGTGGAGGTCGGAGGCGGATGGGTGCGGCTGCGTGAGCCCGGGGCTGTGCGGGCCTGGAGCGAGGTGGCCGGCTGCTGCCTCAGCCCTGAGGAGAGTGGACGGGAGGTGAACGTAGCCGCAGGAGCGGTGTAGCCTGGGGGCCCAGCCGCTGCGCTCCGCCCGCCGCGCTGTGTGGGGCACCGCCGAGCCTGCCTGCGTCCGACCGAGGAGGAGGAGACCCAAGCGGCGCGAGCGCCATTTTGCGAAAACTAGCGGAGACGGACGTGAGACTGGCCGGCGCTTGGAGGGCACCGGACTGTGGCTTGGCCCGCGCTTCTACACACTTGCTGAGGTGGAGGTTGGTGACCGTTGTGGGGTGACCTGCGGACGAGGCTTGCGCTGAGGAGACTGCTGAAAATATGCTGTAGACCGCGACTGCCTCTGCTGCGGGCGGCCTGATGGTGATCGGACCTGCAAGAAGCCGCAGTGGTGCCTGAACAAATTGCGCCGTCCCTGTACTGGACCTGGAGATTGCCGGATTGGGGGCGCGGCTGGGTCGTGCCGGGCCGAGGGGCACCCGAGCCGGGACAACCATACTCCTGTGGACACTGGCGGATGTTGAGGAGGCGGCAGTGGGGCCTTGCGAGTTGACACAGGTGAGAGATCGTTGGGCTGCCTGTGACTCGTTGGACCACACCCGCGTCGCCCTGCGAAGTGGGGACTGAGGGGTCCCGGCTGGCGGGTGTGCCCGGCTCGTGATTTCACGCTGCGCCCCTGCCGCTCTGAAGTCATAGGAGCGGAGTTGGTGCAGGGGGGCTGCACCCCGAAGGTCGAGCCCGACACACAGGGCGCCGTCAACGATATACTGCCATACCGGACTGCCTCAGTGGCAACCTCCCTATAAGTGTCCGTGACGGGCTAGTCGCCATGGGGGGGAAGAACGAGGCGAAGCAGTCCAGGCTCACATTTGACCACAAGCGCCAGGCCAAGCAACAGGCGGCGGACCGGGAGATGGCGGAATCTACCTCGCAGGGGACGGGGCCTGAAGGCGAATACCGCGCTCTGATGCTTGAGGTGCGGTCTAGCCTAAAGAGTATTGATGCCAAACTAGACGCCATGGCCTCACAGCTGGAGTCTGTCAAGCAACAGGTGGACTCGCACAAAACACGACTCGACAGCCTGGAGAACGAACGCACTGAATGCTGTGAGTTCAGACGTGAAACCAAGCAACACCTCACGTTCGTGGACAAGGAACTGGAATTCCTCCGGGCCAAGACTGATGATTTAGAGGCCAGGTCCCGCAGATCCAACATTCGAATCACGGGCATACCAGAGACGACGAACATTGGTAAGATGGAACTCTATGTGTCAGAGTTGCTCCACGAGCTTTTTGATCCGGCGCTTTCCCCGATGTTCGCGGTTGAAAGGGCACACAGGTCGCTGGGGAAGAGGCCGCCTGTGGGGGCGGCGCCGCGACCTATCCTGGCTAAGATCCTGAACTTTCAAGACAGGGACCTCATCTTACGCCTTGCTCGTGAAAAGGGGAAAATTGAACATAAAGGGAATAATATCTCCTTTTACCCGGATTTCACTCCTCTGGTGCAGGTGGCCCGGAAGGAATTTTTACCTGCCAAAAAGCTGCTACTACAGGCTACCGTCCCCTATGCTCTGTTATATCCGGCTAAGCTGAGGGTGACACACGAAGGCACCACACACTACTTCACCGAGGCAAAGGAGGCGTTGAAGTTTGCTAAGCGGCTCGGAGGGGCTGCGGCTAGACGCACGTCGCCACGTGCAGAGGTGGAGGACGGTCGCCTGAGTGACAATGACTGACCAGGACGTGAGTAGGCGGCGAGCGCCACCCATGTTGTGCATTGTGTTATATACGTGCTGGGTCGTCCTCTTCCCGCCGGTGGCCACTCTTGTGGCCCAGATTCCAGTTTCCGAAGTGACGCGGGAGGCCTACCCCCGGTATGTGTACTTTAATTCCCGAACTGACACTCCTCGGCAAGACAAGGGACACGGATGTGTTGTGGGTTTCTTATGGTGTAGCCACCCTGTGAAAGCGGGGGAGTAAGTCTGGAGCACCATGCCCCATGGGGTGTCTCCCATTGTTTGTGGGTTCTATGTGCACACACGTTTTGCGTGTACATGGTGGGGATTTGTCACAACCTGAATGGGGGGTTGGTGAGGGTGGGGGGCGGCGGGGGGAGTTGGGTTTGTTAAAGTTTAGCATGTTTTGGTACGATGGATATGATTCTTTGCAGTTCATCACAATGCTACCACACGCAGTGCACAGGCTATACATTGGGACGGCGATACAGTGCAGGTGCAGGGGCGAGGGCGAAGTGACATCACCTGACTGATGGGATGGCGAACGTTAGGTTATTGACGTGGAACATTAGAGGGCTTGCGGACTACAAAAAGGCTCGGCTCATGCAGGGGTATCTCGCCCGACACAAGATAGATATCTGCTTTCTGCAGGAGACGCACCTATCCTCCACACCCTCACATCGGCTGAAGCACTCACGTTGGGCGTGGGTGTACTCCGCTGTCTATTCGAATTATGCTAGAGGGGTGGCCATACTCATACGGGCCGGGCTGGATTGGAAGGAACACCACACTCTATTGGACAAAGAGGGCCGCTATGTTATCACCCATGGTGTGCTGCAGGGGAGGGAGATTGTACTGGCTGCAGTGTACGGACCTAACGTTGATGACCCCGACTTCTTCAGGGAGCTATGGGCTCAGATCGTGCTACTAGATTGTTCCACGATTATTCTTCGTGGGGATTTTAATGTAGCACTGGTAGATGCAATGGATCGCAGGGGTGCGGGTGGGCCAACACACACCAGAGCGCGACAGGCCGTTTTCGATATCATGAACGAGGGATTGTTGTCGGATATATGGAGAGATAGGCACCCTACTGATACTGTGGGGACTTGCATAACGAGCCAGCATGCGGCATGGTCCCGACTAGATTACTGGTTGGTCTCGCCGGATGTGGCGTCCTGGGGGGTTGAGGTAGACATTCAAGCACGGTCACTCTCTGATCACGCCCCTTGCTTGCTAGGGATTCGGGTACCCGATGCCCCTACCCGCGCGTTCTCCTGGCGGCTGCCCCAGCATGCGCTTACGGACTCTGCTTTTACCGAAGAAATTAGAGAGGACATTGTGAAGTATTTTGAAACCAACACGGGGTCAGTGTCTACCGAGGCGTCCCTCTGGGACGCATTTAAGGCGGTGATCCGAGGCCAGTGTATCTCCAGGCAGGCCGGGGTTCTCAAGGCCATTCGCGGGACTCTGGGTAGGTTGGAGGGGGAGTTACGGGATTTGGAGGTGAGATTCTGTGCTGACCCGTCACCTGCACTGGCGGTCCAAATGAAGTCTAAGCTCCTAGAGTTCGAAATCGAGGCGCAGCGCGAGGTAAAGTTCCTGGGCAAACAGGCGGAGGCCTGTCGTTACGGTGAGGGAGATAGACCTAGCAGGACCCTTGCGCGGTTGATCTCTCCGCGAGCGCAGTCCCACTTTGTAACCTCCATAAAGGACGAGGGGGGTGAGCTCCGGTTAGGGCACGATGCAGTTCTGACTGCTTTCGCTCAGTTCTACTCGACCCTTTACACTTCTAGACAGACTACAGTTCCGGAGTCCCTAGATGCCTTCCTTGACTCGATCGCCCTTGTCTGGTTCAGCGACCACCACCGCCGTTACATGGATGTCCCGTTCACTGCCCGGGATGTGGCGCAGGTGATAAAGAGCATGCCCGCGCACAGGGCCCCTGGCCCGGACGGACTGACCACCACCTTCTATAAAACGTACGTTGATGAACTGGCCCCCAGGCTCCTTTCGGTATTTGCAGAGGCCCAGGAGACTGGTTCCCTGCCGGACTCGATGCGAGAGGCACTCATAATTACGCTGCTGAAGCCGGACAAGGATAGCCAACTGCTAGACTCGTACCGTCCACTCTCCCTTATTAACGTAGACGTCAAAATCTACGCTAAACTGATTGCAGACAGGCTTCAACCCTTATTACCGATGGTGGCGCTGCCTGATCAATCGGGGTTTATCCCCGGCCGTGCCACGTCCCACAATTTGCGTACGATATTTTCAGTATTGCACTACCTACACCCCTCTATACAGGCGGCGGTCATTTTCCTGGACGCCACGAAAGCGTTTGATTCGCTAGAGTGGCCCTACCTGTTTCGGATTCTTGGTAGAATGGGGTTTAGTCCCCTCTTCATAAACCTTATACGGCCCCTGTATGCCGCTCCAAGAGCACGGGTGCGGGTAAATGGGCTGATCTCCAAGCCATTTGGCATATCACGCGGGACCAGGCAGGGATGCCCTCTGTCCCCTCTACTTTTTGCCATTGCCATGGAGCCTCTGGCGGCTCGGGTCCGCCAACACCATACAGCCCGGGGTATAGGCTTCAGCTCTCGCAGCCTGCTAATCTCCCTGTATGCAGACAATGTGACGCTATAGGTCACCAACCCCGCCGAGAACCTGAGCCCACTGTTGAGGGAATTCGTCCGGTTCGAGGGATTGGCGGGAGTAGCGATTAACTGGTCCAAGTCTGTCGCGTTCCCTTTGACGGATGCCACCTCGGAGGTGACCTCGGACTATCCCCTGCGCTGGGAAACTGACTCGGTCAAGTACCTGGGGGTCTGGATCAGCCGTAGCCTGAACGACTTGTGGATGTTGAATTTCGGCAGGGCGGTAGACTGGCTGGAAGGGAAAGTTGAACTTTGGAATAAGCTCCCCCTGTCTTTGGTTGCACGGATCGCCCTAGTAAAAATGGTGGTCCTTCCTAAGTTTTTATACCTATTTGTGAATGTGCCTTTGCCCCTGACGACGCATTTCCACGCACGGGTGCGGTCACTGTTGTTGACGCTGGTTTGGGCTGGGGGCCAGGCGAGATCTTCCTGGGCGCTGGTCACTCTCCCGTTGCGACAGGGCGGACTGGGGGCCCCAAACATGGCTTTATACGCGCTGTGCGCGCAGGCGCAATTTCTGCACTTCTGGGTGTTCCCCACTCACTACCAACCGCATATTGCAGTGGAGACGGCAGTTGCTGCTCCTTTACCCCTAAGTGTGGCATTATACGGTAAGTCGTCCCGCCCCTCCGGGGATGTGGACACGGTAGCCTTGCTTCGTTGGACATGGCGGGAGTTGGTGAGGCGGGCGCGTCTCCCTCTCCTGTATGCGCCGGCTGCTCCCCTGAGGGGCAACCCCTTGCTTCCCTGCCTGCTTGACAGAGGGGGGGCCGTGGTGATCAGAGGGAAAACACTGCGCACCTTTGCCGATATATACCCAGGGGGCACCTTCGGGGTTCCCGTGGAGGGTGAGTCTGACTCACAGGTGACCTTTACTGATCTTTTTACCCTACACCAGCTTAGAGAATCCTGTAAAACGCTATGGCCTCAATTCCCGGAGGAGCCCCCACAACTCCAGGCATTACAAAATTTACTCTCGAAAGCTTCTCCCAAAAAACTGGTGTCCCGGTTATATAACTGTATGCAAGAGCAAGCCCCTGTCGTTGTACCTTCCTCGCTAAATGCGTGGAATGCGGATCTGGAGACCCCTTTGTCTGAAGAGCAGTGGGCCTTTTGTTGTGGGCAATTGAAGGAACTATCACCTAATTACAGGCTGCGCCTGGTGCATTTTAAGTTCTTGCACAGGTACTACCGCACACCGAGATCGTTGCATCGTATGGGCCTTAGGGAGGATGACAACTGCTGGAAGTGTGGGGCCGAGCGGGCTACTTTCATGCATGTGGCATGGAGCTGCCCGCGCCTGGAGGAATACTGGGTGAATATCTTCACGGCCTCCATAGAACCGACACGCCTGCGCCACATCTGGGGCTGCTGGGATATGTCCAAAGTACCCCACCAAAGACCAGGAAACTACACGCGCTATTGCTCCTATATGCTAAGAGGCAGGTGGCGGTGCGCTGGGGCCGTAAATCCGTGCCTAAATTTACAGAGTGGGTGAAAGATGTTACGTATGGGAATGCACAAATGGAATGTTACTGGGAGTTGATGCCGACCGCTTCCCGTCCAAGGGACATCTGGGAGCCCTCTCTGCAGTGGACCCGGGAGGGGGCGGGCTCCCCCGACTCTCCACGTTCTCTGTCTGGGGCAGTTTCTGATGACATGGGTTGAGGGGGCTGGGGGCCGGGAGAGGTTGGCCTCTGATATTGGGCTCTAGCCTATTTTACAGCCGTCGGCAGCCGACTGAGTGTGCATGAGTGGATTCGGGGCAGTGTGGGGGGTAGGGTGATTCACCTTGCCTGGCTGGTCCGTGTGCTAGTGGGTGATATGGCTGGGACCACGTATGTCGCGTTATGCTGGGGTCCGTTACACACACAAGATCGTCGCTGCTGTGTGCCACTTAATAGTGGTTGCTCCCTTTGCAGGTTTCGCTCCTCAATTGCCAAAAGTGAACTGTTTGTGAACAGCTGATTTCCATCTGTACCAAAGTTTGTGTTGGTTATGGTTATGTAAAAGTGTATTTGGGTGTAATATGAAAACTGAGCATTGCATTCACGCTGATTTACAGTACTTGATTTGTTCGGACGTAGCCTGCTGTTGCGGGAGCTTGGAGCATTTATAACTGTAATGTCATTGACTTGCTGACCTGAATAAACAAATTAAAAAAATATATATATATATATATTTTCAACCACCTATCACTTTGCACAAGCACTTTTTCCAGCACTTAAAATTTTTTATTATGGAGCAACCATTGTATTTAAAACTATATGTATATATTACCAACCTTTGATACAATTTGAATTGCTTACATAAAAAAAAAAAAAAAAAAAACATTTGCGCGACGTATTTTTTTAAAAGACCAAATAAACCTAGCGACCTCGCGTTTGATCTGAAGAAACCAGGTATTATGGATTTCTAAAGGTATTGTACGAAAAATATATAGAAGCTTTGGAAGGACAATCATTTTGATCAGGTTGCATCTCCCTATGATAGATAGCTTCAAATTATCCCAACGACCCATATCCTTTTTAATTTTAGAAATAATAGGGGTAAGGTTAGCATCGACTATTTCCTTCGTTTGGGCCTTTACTCTAATCCCTAGATATATTGCCTCCTCTACAATTCTTTCATCCATATGGGCCAAATGTTTGTTTACTAGAATCTGGGTTTTACCCCTGTTAAGCTTATAACCAGATACTCTACCAAATTTTTCTGCCAAAGTTTCAACTTCAACCAGCGTATTAGATAATTCCGAAGTCACAATTAGGACGTCGTCTGCATATGCTAAAATTTTCGTTGAAGAATTATTCAGAATAAAAGGGGATATGTTCTCCGAAGCTTCCAGGGCCCTAATAAAGGGATCCATATATAGCGCATATAGAAGAGGGGAAGATGGGCAGTCTTGCCTTGTCCCTCTTTCTATGAAAAAGGGTTCGGAGAGACAACCCATAATCTGGACCTGTGCTACTGGTTTATAATATAGAGCCTGGATTGCCCTGATAAAGCCTTCTCCTAGATTATTCGCTTCTAAGCATTTCCAAAGATAGGACCAAGAGACACGGTCGAACGCCTTTTCAGCATCTAGAAAAGCAACCGCTAAGGGAAGCTTTGTAACATCAGAGGCGTCCAGTAATGTAATAAGTCTTCTAATGTGATCCTCAGTCCCCCTTCCCTGGATAAATCCATGTTGCCATCGAGAAACAAGATGTACCATAACTCTAGTAAGACGTGAGGCAAAGATCTTAGAGTATAGTTTAGTATCACTATTTAAAAGAGTGATAGGTCTATAAGAGCCCATATTTAGCGGATCCTTCTCCTTCTTTAGAAATACAACAATGTTTGCGAGCCCCCAAGACATCGGTGGGACCGCTCCAGCTTTAACAGAGTTAAAGAGAACTAAGAGTTCCCTTTGTAACTCCTTAAAGAAAGTTTTATAAAACTCTAATGGTATACCATCTATACCCATAGCTTTACCGGATGGTAAATCGAATAATGCTTTCTTTAATTCCTGATGCGAGATCACTAAATCAAGATGAGATGCCTCCTCTTCTGATAATTTTAGTTTGGGAAGAAAAAGAGGATCACAAATTATGTCCAAAGAAGTGTCTGCTGTATATAAAGCTCTATAGTAATCTTTAAATGAATCTCTAATTTCTTTCTCATCTGAAATTATGTTACCATTAATATTTCTAACTTGATGTATATGTCGGGCGGATATCTGTTGCCTGGTTTTAACTGCAAGTAAACGCCCAACCGTCTCGCTATATTCATAGCAGTCCTGCTTTCTAGCTAAATAGATACCAGCTTGCTTATTTAGGTACAAATCGCTTAGAGCCGATTTAGTTACAGAAATTGAATCCAGAGTTCCTGTTAATTCAGACTTATTTCCTACTTTAGTTATTAATTCTGTTTCCAGAAGGGAAAGTTTCTGATACTAATTCTTGACTTGCGAGATATGTTTCTTCTTTTTAGATACACCAAAGCTAATAGTTTCACCTCGTATCGAGGCCTTAAATGTATCCCAGATAATCCCTGGGGATGCAGTACCATTATTAATCCTAAAAAATTCCCCTATTCTAATTCTGATATGATCTCTATAATCTTTATCTGAGAGAATGGCCCTTTCAAATGTCCATTTTTTCACTATATTACCCATACCATCCAGGGGAATTTGGAGAACCAAGGGATTATGATCTGATAGTACCCTTGGATATAATTAAATTTTTGCTTCCTTTAATAAAAGAGGGGAAACTAAGAAGTAATCGAGCCTGGCAAATTTCTGATGGGGAGCAGAATAATAGGTAAATCCCAACTCCGAACCTCTTAATTTAGGCCAAGCATTGATAAGCCCCAGGTCGATTATCAGGTCGTTGAATGCTTTACGTATTTGTGGTTTACGTTCTGAGGTCACTGTACTATCTGTCCCTTTGGCACCATTGATGTTTAAATCCCCACATAGAACATAGGGCGCTGGCCATGATGGAAGCTCCATTGCGATATATCTCAAAACTGACGGATCATCTAATACAGGAGAATATATTGAAGCTAAAGTAAACGCGCTTGATCCACATTTAATGATCATTAGGGTCCATCTACCCAGCTTATCCGCAGCCTTTCTATCACATCTAATACTGCTATTTCTGGATAGTACAGCAACACCCTTTGTCCTGCAATCCTGTGTAGTATGAACAATTCTTTTAAACCCCAGACTATCTAATAAATTGCTATCTCTGCTAGCTATATGTGTCTCTTGCAGACATAGCAGATCTATATTAAAAAATTTAAGATCTTCTTGAAGTTTTCTTCTTTTGTTTTTGTCATTAAGTCCACAGATATTAATAGAAGCAACACGAATAACCGAACTAGCCATCAATTAATGATTTTCTCAAGCATCTATCTGTCGCCAGCTGTACAAAGCTAAAAATATTTGTATCAATTATGTCAAAAACAAGCATTTCTTTTTTTTTTTGCCAACCCACCCAAACCCCCCCCAGTCTCCCCTCCCCCCCACTCCCCGGCAACACCACCCAACCCACCCAGCAATGTGGTCTCGTCCGAGACCTCATTCCCCCCCTGACCCCCCCTCCCCATCAGCGAGGCATTAGGACCAATGGTCCCAAGGATGTGGAGAGCCGAGCTGTCCCGGACCATCCAGCAGTGATAGAATGAGTATATATACTTGAAAAATAACATTTAGCAGATTTCAGAGAAGTGATTTTATCTTGCTTAAAGCACAGAGCACACAACAGAAATATCAAAATTTTTATAAGGGGCGCAACCTTTTTCATAGATTTGCAAAGATTTATAGAGACAGTAGAAATAGCTTAGCTGCTGCTTCAGAGGTGAAGAACTTTGTTTGATCCTTACTCACTATCTTTAGTCTGGAAGGATTTAGAAGATACGCTTGAGCGCCTTTATTATTAAAAGGTGTAATAAGCTGGCGCAGCTTCCATCTAGTTTCGACAGTAACTGGGCAATAATCTGGGCGTACAAAAAACTCAACCCCTTTACCCATCTTTTTCGATCAGGGCGGGCTAGATCATATAGGGCCTCTCTTGCAAGAAAATTATTGAGAGAGATTAAAATAGCTCTAGGACGGGGAGAACCCTGTGCTTGCTTTGATCTAACTCGTTGAATAAAAGGAGATCTATGAGCCCGCAATATCTCTAAATTCCAGTCCCATTGGTTTAGGGTAGGAAAAGCTTCGATAAATAGATCAATAATGAATCGACGGACGTCAGATCCTTCCAATCCCTCCGGAATGTCAATAACACGTAGGTTATTCCTACGCAAACGGTTCTCCAAATCTGTTAGTTTCCAGACAATGTCATTTTTTGCTGCGCTTAAAGTCTCTGTAGTACTTTTCTGGGCTACTAGCTCATCTTCTAAGCTGGAGATTCTGCCTTCAGCCTCCGTGAGGCGCGCCGTAAACTCAGCACAGGATTTCTCTATACGCCTCACGGTGTTCTGCAATTTGCGACAGGCCCCCTGAGCCCTTTGGCTTTCGGCTCTGGTTTCTTCCCTATGTGCTCTAATGCTTTGAAATATATCTGCCAGAGAAACATTTTCAGGATCGCCTGGCGGACTGATAGCGCTACCGCTTACATCTTCGAATTGAGGAGTGAATGAGTAATCCCACTGTAGTTTCTCTAATTCTTCTTCAGGAGTAATTGGGCCCCTGTGGCTATCTTTTTTTTTTCCGAACAGTTTGCGAGTTTTCAGCAACCAGGTTTTCCTTTTCAACCTCTTGGCACTGACTTGCCTGACATTCATTAGTTTTTGCCATTGGACCCTCGCTATCTGATACATCGAACTCATCATCAGATGAGCCAGACAGAGAAAAAAAATCGCCGGAGTCCAAATCCTTAGCACCCTCCTGTTGTGAAGCCTTAGCTGGGTGCTTTAAAACTGTAGTACACACATTAGCCACAGGCGCCTGAGTGTTCATAAAATTATTTATTTCTCCTGATAAACCATATTTTTTATCTTTTTTCCCATCCGGTACACCAGTAGTTACACCATTTCCAACAGCCAGTGTTGCTCCTATAGTTATTTTTTTTTCAGTCATGGCTGTATTTAATGGCTCAGTCAGTGGGTTATCTACAACATCATGCTCTGGCATTTTCTCAACGTTAACAGCAATGTCCTGCGAGGGAACACTGAGCCCAGCTATGTTGTTTAAAGAATTAGCAAGTGAGGGGGTAGCGTTTTCTTGCCCTTTTTTGTGAAAATCGTAGGGACTAATGGAACAATACGCTTACCCCCTTCAGTGTTTCTCTCCGCTGGGGTTAGAACCTTTCCCTTATTGTTCCCTCCAAGCGCCGAGCCGCCAGCCGAGCCGCCAGCAGCTGCATTTCCAATGATCCCGCTCTCTGCAGCTCCGCGGGCTCTGCCCCGCCCAGCCTTCTGCGGCATCCTGGGGAGTGTTGCCGATTCACCGCTACACCACCATCGCCGTCCAGAGAGCCAAGTCTGCCACCAAAGTCTTCTTCCCACAGACAAAGTTAGGGAATAGAGGGAAAGCCTCAGCATATCGGAGCGCTGAACGGTAGAAAAATCAATTTCAGTACGCCGTCAACCCGTCATCATTCCATCACTGGCAGGTCCGGGGCGAAAAGCACAGCTCACACAGCCGTGTCAGCGGCCGCCATCTTGCCTCTCCGCCTAATCCTGTATCCTGTGCCCCTAACATCTTTTTTTTATTCGTCTTTTCTCTTTTTATATGTTTTTCAAGCATGTTTTTACGGTGCTGTTTCTCATTTCTGTGTCTTTTTTTCAGCATATTCAAGGTACATGTTTAAGTTTCTGTTTCTAAATCGGTAAATATGTCGTGCATAGAATAATCAATATCTACTCTGTTACAATAGCAAGCGAGTGAGTATCATTAGAGCTCCTCGCACTCCCCCCTCCCTCCCCCAGGGACATCATCCTGCAGGACTTCACACACCTCTCTTCCCTCCAATTGCTGCCCAAGAGCTGCTCTTCTGCTGGAGACGAGAGCGGGAACCTCTGTGCAGTCCAACAAGGTGCTCCTGGGTCAGGACCGGAGGAGGCCTACTGCGCCATTCGAAGCAGTGGGCTCTCCTATGGGTGAGGCCGTGGAGTGCTGCAGAGGAGCCGGTGAGGGAGGAGGAGAAAGGGGGCTACTACCAAGTATTTGCGGGCTGAGGCCTGGTTGTGGCATCTCTCTGCTCCCCCGTTGGAGAATATGCGAGGATGACAGGGGTATAGAGGCAGCCCCTCCACCCCCCATGCTGGACACACAAAGGGGGCAAACTGATTTCCTCACCCACTGCTGTGTGTTAACGACGGCACGGTGCCAGGCAGCCATTACTTCAACAGTGAGGCAGGTAGCGGACCCCCACCCCCTCACTGCCCCCACCCCTTTCTGTGTACCGAACCACTACAATTCTGGCAGTGGACCCAAAAGGATGCCCCGAGAGAGGTGACTCTGAATTGCAGTGCGCAACTATGTGGGGGGAGCCAAAATTATTGACTAGTGCTAACTACATGGCTCCCCCTTGCAAGAGACTGATGACGACTGTCACATATGGTGACCACCCCGCCCCACCCACCACCCTGCCACCTACCATATCATTGCGACTTACCTGGGCTCCACACGGACTGGCATTTCTGACACAGGGCGCTCTATAGTCATTGCAAGGTGGGACCAATGGGAACAATGGTATATTTAAGCCATCCTTAAGTTTATCTTAGATGTGAGGACAAAAATAGAAGATGTGGCGACAGAACTGTGGCTACTCAAACTGGACCACAGAAATATTTCATAACACTTGGCAACTAACGAATCCACCATAGCCACGATGAGGCCGTCAGTGCAAGACATACAGGTCCAAATACAGTCATTGCAAGATACAAGCCTTAAAAACGAAAGCAAAGGCAGAGACGATGCATTCGGGAGATTGTGATGCAATAATGTTTGTAATATGGGAATTCTGGAGAGGGTGGGAGGCCCCAGTATGGAGTTATACCTGGAGGACTGACTGACACACCCAGTACAACCAGTAAACAATCCTCTTTCTTCTCTGTGGAACGAGAGCACAAAGTCCCAGCCCTGCTGCCACCCCCAGGGCCCCCTTCCAGACCAGTTGTGGGGATACTTTTCTACTATGGGGGTAGGGTTTGCATACTACAAGTCTCCAGCAGTAAGGCCCATGCATTGTTGAGAACTGTGCTGCCTATATTTCCAGATTGCACAACAAAAGTCCAGAAATGTTGATCGTCATTCATGGCTGTCAAACACTAGTTTCGCCAGTTAAACATTTGATATTCCTTGATGGTCCTGACCAAGCTCTGAGTAACAGATAGCACTACAACTAAGCACTATACCAACCCAGGAAAAACCTGGCTGTGGCCCGAATCAACGGGGGTACCCTGATTGCAAGACAAGTTTGAAACTGGTGATGGCTGGCACACACAGAAACGCAGGCACAAAATAAGCAAAAGGATGCAGAGCAAACCCACCTTGGAACTGGCAGCTAAAGACTGGGTAACAGTAATTGAGGATTTTGAATCTCAGCGTGGCCCCCAAGCACTGGCCCCGAGAGAGGAAGTGGCACACTGCTCAGGGGCAGAAGGAACGGATATTGGGGACGCCATGGAGGCACCACGACAAAGCCCCGACCTCACTGCTATGACTGCTGATCAACTTATATGACGTGGGATTATTGGCTCCTTACAAACTCTATTTGCGGCTTAAACATGGATCTTTGTTCGCCCTAGCTAATTAGGAACTGTGCAGGTAGAGACAAGAGGTGGAAGATAACACAACAAATACCCCTTCCTGATCACAGGCTGGAGGGGGGACTTCAAACAGGTACTGGTGGGGCGGACATGGAGGGGTCTCGGACTATAAGGGACAATTGTGAAAGCTGACCCTGCTCTTCAACCCAGGTGGATCAGTTTATTGCACAGTTGCTGCATGCATGTCAAATGGCGAGGCCCGTTCTGTAGCCTCTACCAGAGAAAGGGAGGTGAGATGTTTTAATTTGAATTTGTTAGTCTGCGTGGACGGACCGATGTGTACTTTTTCATAAGTGGTCAGAATTATTTGCAAAAATGGAGGGAGATGAGGCGTAGATAGTTGTTTACTCACTACAGGATCTCATGGCAGGGATTGAGAGGTATGGTCCCACCTGCTACACGTCTGAACTTGGAACATTAGGGTATGGCCACGCCTACGAAGTGCTATATAATGCACAGTCACCGAAAGGGGGGCATATACCCCCTGCTTTCCTTCAGGAGACAAATGTAACCCTCCCTGAGGTAACCAAGTTACAAAATAGCTGGTGTGGTCTACTAGCTGGCATTACATACTCCAGTTATGTCATGTTATGTTAAGGGGATCTACAGAGCACATAGCTGCCCCAGAACAGGGCTTCCCAGCACTAAACCACTGTCACAGGAGAACCGTACAGATCATACCAAAAACTACATCATTAAAGACACAGCGAACCTATAATGAAAACAGCCAAGTCTTTAGCTGTTTTCTGAAACTCAAATGTTCTGAGTTTTTCTTCATTTTAGGGGTAAACTATTCCATACAATCAGTGACAAAGCTCGAAAAAAGTGTCCTCCGCATCTCGTTCTTTTAATCTGTGGAATTAGGGGGCCTATTTCAAGTCGGCCAGGGCTCTAGGAGGTAGATGTGGTTGCATGAGTCCTGACAGAATAGAGGGTCCTTGCACATTCATGGCCTTATGAGCCATGCATAAGGTTTTAAACTGTCTGCCTTTCTCAATAGGCAACCAATGGGGTTTACAGAGGAGCCAGCGACAGAACAGAATTTGGGGAGCGAAAAGAGTAGTATGGCGGCTGCATTCTGGACAGTCTGTAGCCTATTTTTAACAGATCTTTTGCACCCAGGTAGAGAATATCACAGTCCTTCAGAAGTGACATAAATAGAGACATCTCATGGGAGAGGTGTAGCGCAGTGAGCAGCGTGGCTGACTCCGGAGCGCGGGGCTCACGGTTTGATCCCCGGCGGTAGCGCAGTTCAACATCATGTGTATGTGCCCATGTGTAACGCAACTGGTTCTCATGTAAAGTGCTCTGGTACCTTAAAAACAAATGTGACTCTGGGCAATAGCTCACGTAATCTCCCTGACAGCCCCCAGCACCTGGATACCTTCAGGGGTGATAAGTTGCACTTTACAAATCTGGAATTATCATGAAGCCAAAGCCCCCACCATCTAGTGTCTTGACTTGGGTCTCAAAGCAGAGTGTGCCATCAAAACACACACAGAGGTCCTTCATGAACTATTTAGACTTTGTAGGGGCCCTAACCCCTCTGGCCCCAATGGCTTCCCCAAATCTGAGTATGCTTCCCCAGCAGGAGGGTCTCAGTTTTGCTGGCATTCAACTTTAAACATTTGTCTTGCATCCAGCTTGCGAGAGGAAGGTTACCCCTGGGTACTTTTAGGCCTAAGAGGAGGGGAGGACGACAAATGAATAAAGAAGGACCTCTTATCTGACCTATCTTTTTCCTGTGGGAATTAATCTCTTATATATTACACAAGCCCCCACATTTTCACAGTTACTCAGAAGCCATTTTAATTTCTTTATATGTCATTTTATTTACTTTTTTTATAAAGAAAACTTTTTCTGGCTCTAACTAAGCTAGAGCAATTAACTACTTAGTTACTGAATTTTCTGTAATCTAAATCCCCCCCAGTAGCAGGTTTATACTCATAAATTTCTTTCTCTGCAGAGAGAACCCCATTCTTTCACTACGCAGAATTTCTGTGAGTCTGGAAGAACATTTTGGTCCTGAAGAAGGAGACACGGCACTTATAGTTAGTCTCCGAAACGTACGTCGACCGACCAGACACAACAACCACACTCTGAAGAGATCCTCAGAAGAATCTGGTTTTAAAACCTCATGACCTCAGAATTCTAGGGCATGTCAATAAATGTTAAAATCCTATGGATAGAGATTAATTTTGCCTGCAGTATTATCGAAGTAGGATCTCAATTCAGAGAGGGTTTGTTGGTTTTTAATGAAAAGTGATTTGCGGAGAATGCTTGTTAGTATGTAGGAGTGAATGAGAAGTAAGAATGTGGATGTGTGTTTTTCTAATAATCCCTTTTTCCTTTTTTTGGGGTCTCTAAACAAAAACTCTTGTTTCTATACAAATACGCTGTCTAATCTTTGAGGAAACAAAGTGTATGTTTTACATGTGAATCAGATGTTTATTTGATAATTGTGAATATATTGTTATGTATATTTTTGTCTCTAATTTTATAAAAAAAGTAAATAAAATGACATATAAAGAAATTAAAATGGCTTCTGAGTAACTGTGAAAATGTGGGGGCTTGTGTAATATATAAGAGATTAATTCCCACAGGAAAAAGATAGGTCAGATAAGAGGTCCTTCTTTATTCATTTGCATCCAGCTTGCAACAACAATCATAAATTTTTGAAAATTTACTGTACCCTCAGTCGCGTCTGTTGACAGAGAGACAATAACAGTTGAGTGTATTCAGCACATGAAATCAAAGAGACCCCGAAGGACTTATCCACCTCGGCTAATAGCCTAACATAAATGTTGAAAAGGGTACGACTTAAGGTAGAATCCTGTGGTCTCCATGTTCCAACATTCTATGTGAGGATAAAAAAGGGGGGGATATCACTATGAAAGATTGTTCGCTTACAAAGGAGGTGAACCACATCAAGACCTTGCCTCGCACCCCAGTTTTCATGGAGTCCCTGTATAAACACCTTATGCAATTTCGTATAAAAGGCAGCATTTAAGTCTAAAAGGATAAGTGGGGATGAACTGCCTTTATCCACAGCGCTGGGTAGAGTCTCCATCACCACGAAGAGAGCAAATTCCATACTGTGGGAAAGGTTAAATCCATTCTGAGAAACGTCCAAGATTTGATTTTTGTATGAGAAAGTAGTTAGGAGACTATTTACATGTTTCTCCACAACTTTAGATAGACAAGGTAGTAGGCAGATAGAATGATAATTTTCTGGTTGGGCAGCATCAAGGTGTGGTTTCCTTAAAAGGAGAATCACTTCCGCATGCTTTCATTCCATAAGTACCACCGCCAAGGTAAGAGAAAGATTGACAAGTTTTTTTTAAAAGTGGGTAAAATAAATTCTTGGAGTTTTAAAATATACTCAGGTTTGCTCAGTTCAGGGGAACCCAAATTAAATATATTCACCAAGGCAGTGAGAGAAACATTATCAAGCAGGGCTAGCTCTTACAATACTGCCCTTTGCAATAAGTCAATAATTGTAAAGTATTAAGGCAACCAAACAACATAAGCAATATAAGAATTCTATGTACTGTCAAATTAGGACCAACAACTAAAGTAGTTATATCAAAAATACAAAAGTAATTTTTATTATACATCAAATAATAAAACAATTTCACATTCCTACAGAAAATTACATATTGATCAAGCATATTTAATCACATTTTCAGTTGATTAGAAACATGTGAGAATAGTAAGAATGATATATTGTTGAACAATAATAATCAGAGGAAACAAAACAGTCATTAAAACAATATCATACAGTGTGGCACAAGATTGGTTGACTAGGGTGTTCTCTACGCGCGTTTCGGCACACCAAAGTGCCTTCGTCAGGAAAAAATTGGCCACTGAAGGATATCAGGAAAACGTAGTGTCTGTAAGAATTAAAAGGAAGGGAATTTTATGATGGTTGAAAGGACCGACAATGACAGTATAACTATTACCACAAGATGTGTGCATTGAACAAAGGAGAACAACTATCAAGGAAGTGATGAAGCTTAATAAGTGAAGAGAATCTTGTAGAAGATTAATAAAAAAGACTTAGAACAGTGAGTCTACTATTGAATAGAAAATTGTAAATAGAAATGATATGGATAGTAAGCTACCACCATAAGATACCTAAATTGGATGTACCCATATCTAGCGTGCTGGTTAGTATCTTTCTTTTTTAATTAGAATATAAGGTTGATGATTACCTGTATTATCTTTTTATTTACGAGTCAGAGTCTTGTAATAGAATGTCAACAAGGGGAAATTTTTGTACATATAAAAACTGAAAAAACAAAAAGAATATATGTATATTAGACCTGATATGTATATTCTTTAAATGACTATGGACTAAACAAAGAAGAGTTAATTCATTTATACCTTAGTAATAAACTATGGATCTCCCTAATTTTGGTCAGGAAGGGTAAGGATACTAAAAAAGAGAAAGAGAAAAACACATGTAGAATGTCTATATTTGATCTAGCTATGAGAAGTCTATCATTGATGGTATACAACAGAATAAGAATTACCTTATTAGTACATCTGGATTTCTGATATGTAAGCCAGCAGTGTATCGAGGAGCGGGATATCGCAAATCTCGAGATATAAAGGCATTAAAACTTCTATGTAGCCTTTGATTCACAGTGGTATATAAACCCAGTTTTGATGAGGGATTGATTCCTGAAAATGGGAACAAAAGGGGGATATCTATTCAAAATAAAAAATAAATTTGTGCATTAATAGAGTCCTATAATCTGGCTCAGGAGAGTTAGATTAGTTAACAAAAACGGCAGCGTTATATTGTAAGCGTAAATATAAATATATGCCTCAAAGAATGTCAAAAAGCAAGGTAGAGGCATAGCAAGGAGGGCGTTTTAGTGATACATCTCCGGAAGTGCCCAAATCAAGAATTACGTGAAACCTGATGTAAGGCACGATAACTATTATCCGGTATGCAAATGGGCGTATTGGATGCTAGCGTTTACAAAGCGCATGTTAAGGATTGAAGATGTGGGTGATGAAGTAAAATAACGACGGGCGGCAAACGAAAACTCAGCATAGTTACTTACTTCAAGAGTGTGGGGCGTACGGGACGATGGTACCGGCTTCTACACTTCCTGGAAGACGCTTTCACACGTGTCAAGAACTCCGATCATATGACCAACGTGAGCGACGTCACGTGTTGGAAATGGTCCAATCAAAAAGAAGAGTGAACGACAGTATGTCGCGCGTCAATGTCTTTAGGTTATTGGATACGTAAGCCCGCCATGATGTAAGGATATACATTTAAAGGGGGCAACTGGAATAATGAAACAATTCAAATCAAAAGGACACTATTGTAGTATGTAGTCTCCGAAATATGAGACTAATAATATGTATAAAAGATGTATTATATATTGCTTTTATGGATGGAATTAGAACAAAGTAATATACAGCTAAACAATCAGAGACACATCTAAAGGATCAGTTGAATTCATTAAGAGAATATGGGGACATAATCAAGGGCCAAATAGAGGGATCAGCCTATGGTGATAACAATAAGCCAGAGATTCTATTGGCATTGGAGAAAGACTGTTCTGATCTAAATATCTCAAAAGTTATTTAGATGGGTCCATAAATTGCAACAATATAGATGGATCCATGAGATAAAGATAGAGGAAAAGAGTTAGCCTATATTGTGGCGTATGGCCTGTTCCCATGGAATTTCCTGGTTAAGTCCATTTTTTACAGTGTCAAGAGAGAAAATCCAATAGATTTCTCTACTTTTCCTAATGTTGTCGATATCTCTGCCTGTTTTAGGAATTATTTTTTCCAAAATTAGCCAGTTGATATCTTCATGACTATGAGTCTTCTCTAAATAGTGTTTCACTAATGGGGCCGCCAGCTTGTGTGTATGTATTACAGAACGGTGTTCTGTGAGTCTTGTAGCTAGTGTTGTAGAGGTTTCCCCGACATACCCTAGTTTGCATGGGCATAGTAACAAATAAACAATGGTTTTTGTTTTACAGTTGGTTAGTGATTTCAATGCAATGGTGACTCCATTATGTTCCTATTTTGTAGTGATGATTGCATTGTCACAGGCCTTACATTGGAGGCATTTCTGATTACCCCGTATTGGCATGCTACCATCAATAGTTTTTTTAACAAATGGGGGGTTAGTATTGATGCGCGAATGTACAATATGGTCTTTTAGGTTTTTATTGCGCCGATGGGCAAACATCGGACGTGGCAGTTTGTTTGTTTCCTCAAGATTGGCATTTAAAATGTGCCAATTAGCACATATGATTTGACGCACTTGCTCATTGCCTGTGGAGTGCCTAGTGACACATACTAAGGGCGATGCAGTTTTTTCTTTAGCCTGATTGGATAAGAGATATTCTCTGTCATAGAATCTTGCCCGTTTGTAGGCTTCTCTTATGACACGTCTGGGATAGCCATGTGCATTGAATTTATTTTTCATTGTTTCTGATCTGTTGTCATAATCCACAATGTTCGTACAGTTTCTCCGGAGACGGAGAAACTGTCCGAATGGGATGCTGTCTTTTTGTTTCGTCGGGTGAAAACTCTCATAGTGTAAAAGGGTGTTTCGTGCCGTAGGTTTGACGTAAAGGTCAACTTCTAAAATCTGGTTATTTTCTTTAATCTGGATGCCAAGGAATTCTATAAGGGTGGAGCTGGAATGTGCTGTAAATTTAAGATTTGAGTCGCACATATTAATCCATATTAAGAACTCTTGTAGTGACTGTGAATCATTGGTTCAAATGAAAAAAACCTCATCTATATAGCGGGCCCAATTTTGGATAGATTCAAAAAAGGGGGCTATTTCATTATATATATGGATACTTTCAAAGCGTGCCATATATATATTCGCTATAGTCGGGGCACATGCCGCCCCCATGCTGACTCCTTTTGTTTGTCTATAAAGAGTGCCATTAAAGTCAAAGGTGTTTTCTTCTAGTACAATTTTGAGAATCTCTAAAATAAAAGTAGGATTACAGTCAATTTGATGGTATTCTATGAACCACTTGACAGCCGTGAATGCACCTTCTTGTGGTATATTGCTGTAGAGAGATTCCACATCTAAAGTAACCAACGTGTCCCTGAAGCTGTTGAAAGGGAGTCCTTCTACCGCCTGTGTCATAGCTTTAGTGTCTTATGTAGGATGTAATTTTTGGTACCTGAGGGCATAGAATGCGATCTATATATTTGGAGATGGGCTCAGTGACTGAGCCTATAGTGGTTACTATAGGACGATAGGGAGAGTTGTTGCTGTCCTTATGAATTTTAGGCACTCCATAAATGGCTGCCATTTTAGGGTTATCTAGGTTGAGAAAGTCAAACTCCATCTGGCAAATGGCACCAATAGTGAGTGCTCTTTTTGTACAAGTGAAGATTTTTCTTTGAACTCGAGCAGTTGGAGCTGTCTTGACTTGTTGATAATAGGCTGTGTCATTAAGGAGCTCTTGCATTGTTTGTATGTATTTTTCTGAGTCTACAACTACTATCCCGCCTCCTTTATCACAGTTTTTTATTGTTACATTAGGATTGTGTCTAAGGTTAATTAATTCATCTAATTCTTCTTTATTCAGATTGGGCTGTGGACGGTGAAAGGGACTGACAAGTAGTTTAAGTTGTTTTAGGACTACATTCTCAAAGATCTGTACTTCAGGTCCAAGTTGGTCCAATGTGGGAGTGAAGATTGATTTAGGACGGAGGCCTGAGTGATTTTGTTGGGCCTCTTCAGTTCTTGTGAAGAACATTTTATGACGTATTTTTCGAAAAATCCAATTATGTCTTGATGTAATTCAAAAATATTAATACCTGTGTGTGGTACAAATGACAAACCTTTTGATAAAAGGGAAATGGTTGATCTCGATAGTTCCTGTTTAGATAGGTTGAAAATAGGTATGTCTGTTATGGTCTCCAGTACTGGGCATTCCTTGTTACCAGAAATTCCTGGTTGTTCTGTTGGTAATTTCCCCGATTGAAAGTACCTTGATATCTGGGTTGATATCTCGGTCTCCAGGGGCTTTGTCTTATTTGTCGTCTGCCTAAAAAAGGTTGGCCAGTGGTCTGATTCACTGAATTCAGGGCCCGATGACTTTCTTGGTGGAATTGATTAGAGCTGCCCTCTGTATCTGAGTCTGATGTGTCTGAGAAGGTGACAACTTTTCTTTAGGAATGTTGGTATTCATTTGGTTCAGATTCTTGGTAATGCCCTTGTTTAAAAAATTGTTCATTAAGGTAAGGGTAGGTCCGTTCTTTAGTGTTATATCTTATGTCTTTTTTTATTTTATCAGTTTTTCTTTTTGTCAAATAACCTGAGTAAGATCTAACCTCTTTTTCAATGTCATCTAGAGTTTTGCAATAAGTCAGCCATCAAATAAAATGGACCAACCTCTTCAAATTTGCACTAACCTTTAAATAGGAATACATATTGTTAACTTATTTTACAAAGTAATCTGAGAGTTTATTGCAGTGGTTATTAGAAGATTCACATGGGCTGCTCGTTTGGTTAAACTATTAAAAACTGGAAAAAAATTCGAGTAGGTTTACTGCTACTGTTTTTGAATTTAATTGTGAAAAAATCGGTACAAGCCTTTCTAATCATTTTATGATGAGATTGTATTGCTCTCTTATATCGATTTTTAGCTAGAGCATCATAGGTTTTTCTCCAAGTTTGTTCGAATACTTTGCAGTGCTTTTTTTTGCGATCAACGTTTCATTGAACCATGGAGCAGAGGGTCTCTGTTTCGCCGAGCCCGGACAATCAGGTGTAAAAACATCTAGGGTGGAAGCAAACCACATCCTGAACTCAGCAGTCTCCATATTAAAATCCTTGAGGAGTATTAGATTGAATATTACTGCCAAATTTTGATAGGACCAATTTATGCAATTGCCTTCTCATAACAGGATTGGCAGAGGTAGTCCTGGCGGCTCTGGGAATATTATTAGTCATTAGTACCATACAATGGTCTGACCTTGCCACTGGAATAGGGCAGATGCTAGAAGGCTGGGTAGGTTAGAAAAAAATGGGTCCATGATGTCGTGTCTCTCGTCTCAGGAACACACAGGAGTCAGGTATGAGGGTTTCTATATGCTTTATTGATGTGTTCTCTGCTGCTGCTCCTACCCCACATCCAGTGGCTTCCTTCTCCCCTTGTGGTCTGCCTTCCTCCCCACTCCCCTGACCAGAAGTGGTGTCCGGTTCTCACCCCCTCCCCACCAGTCGGGTACAGGATCCTAGTGCCCTTATGCCCAGGTCACGACATCTCCCCTTTCGTTGCAGGAAAATGACAGAAGAAAGTGGTGATAGATATAGAGGTGCAGAGAGAGATAGAGAGCAAAGAAAAAGAGAAAAGAGGGAGAGAGAGATATGGACAAAGACGTGTCTTTGTCTTCATCATTACATTTCTTCAATTAGTCTTTTTGGTCTTTTGCATTCTCTTCTTTGATATGTCTCTCCCTTGTCTTTCTGTCATTCCTCATCCGGTCTCTCGTCTGTGCCTTTGTCTCCTGCTGCTGTGTTTCCTCCATCTTCCTCCATGTTCTTTAGTTCCTTGAAGTGAGAGCTGTTCCGTGTTATCCGGTAAGGGCCTGCTGTTGCTGTTATCATGGGCCTTTTCACCTGTGTCACTGTTAATGCTTCTTTGAGAATGGGCTGTCCGATTTTGTCAGCTGCCACTGGCATACCACCATGGCATCCCCTTGCTTGAGGTGCACGGGAGTGGCATGTCTCTTGCCGTTGACATACGCCTTCATTTTCTCCTTGGCCTCGTGTTCTCTGACAGCAATGCTGCTGTGCTCTGGTGGTGCTGTTGCTTCTAGCTGTGGTAGCCTTGTCCTGCTTGTTCTGTCTAGAACCAGCTCAGCGGGGCACCGTCCCATGGAGCTGTGAGGGGTGTTTTGATAGTCTCTTAGCACTTGACAAAGGGCCTGTCCTATTGATATCTGTGCCAGCTTTGCTCTTGGGACAACCTTTTTTATGTTTCCCATGAATCTTTCTACCATGCCATTTGCTTGTGGCCACAGAGGTGTTATTTTCCTGTGATGAATGTCTAGGTAGTCCATAAACTTTCGAAATTCTTCCCCTGAGAATGGCGGACCATTATTTGTTTTTAGTGTTTGTGAGGAACCCCAGGCTGCGAATATGTCATCCAGTATTGGCAATGTTGCACTTGCTGATGTCGACGAGACTTGTCGCACGATGGGAAATCTTGAGTATTCATCAATGATCACGAGCAAATAGTTGCCCGTTTCTAGAGGTCCATAGAAGTCTGCTGCCAGTTCCGTCCACACTGCCCGGGGGAGCTCTGACATATGTAGTGGTTCTGGTTTTGCTGGCTGCCCTGTCGTTTGGCAGATGTGGCAATTTGTGATAGTGTTCTCCATCATATTGTCCAAACCAGGGAACCACACTTTCTCCTGTAGCAGCTTCTTTGTCGCAACCATGCCTCTGTGTGATTCATGTGCCAAGTTTACAGTTTGTCTGCGCAAAGCCCTTGGCATAACTATTCTTGTTCTTCTCATTATGATTCCATTCACGGTCTCGGAGAGTTCTTCATGAACCTTTTTGCACACCAGTATTTCCTCCTTGTTCACTCCTTCTTCCATGATGCTGTTGTTGTTGACATGTCTCCATCTTTGCTGTCTTGTTACCATTTTTACCGCCTGCATCGTGGCATCCCTCCCTGTTTCTTGCTCAAGCTCTGCTATCGTTATCGATGCCGGAGTGTTTTGTTTCAGCACAAAGTTCAGATATTCCTCCGCTATTGATGTGTCCTGAGGTCTCTGTGGTAAGGGATGCCGCGATATGTAGTCCGCCGGGTTATGTTCTTTTCCTGGTTTGTGCACGATCTTGAAGTTATAGTCCATCAGTCTTATGCCCCAGCGCTCGATGCGAGGCAGTATTTTCGCATTTGGATTTCCGTAGATTGTCACTAGGGCCTGATGGTCTGTTATGATAGTGAATGGTTTCCCGTAGATAAACATGTGATAGTGCTCACATGCCCATACTACTGCGAGACTTTCTTTTTCTGGCTGCGAGTATGCCCTCTCAATGTCGGACAGGCTTTTGCTTGCATATGCCACAATCTTCCTTGGAGTTCCGTACATAGCAGTGGATCGAAGTAGGCAAGATGGTCCACCGCTATCACAGCATGTCTGATGGCCTCAAAAGCCCTGCTGCATTCTTGTGTCCAAATGAATGTCTGACCTTGCTTCGTTAGTTCCCTGAGTGGTGTGCTCACTGTGGCAAAGTCTTTTATGTATCGAGCGCAGTAGCTGGCAAGCCCAAGGAATGACCTCACTTCTGCAACGTCTGCCTGAGGACTAGCTTTTTTCAGCGTCTCCACTTTGGTCGCATCCTTGTTCTGGAGAAGATGTGTCCGAAAAATACCAGTTCATTCATCCCTATTTCGCACTTGTCTTCATTTAGCGTTAGGCCTGCTTTTTCCAGATGTGAACATATGTCCCACAGCACTCTGTCATATTCTTCATCTGATCAACCAAACACCAGAATGTCGTCACTGTAATTGAGGCTGTTTTTTTACTGTCCTTATGGCCTGCTGTATTGTTTCCTGAAATATCTCTGCTGCCGATGAGATGCCTAAACTCAGTTGTTTGTAGCGAAACAGACCCATGTGTGTGGAGAATGAGGTGATGTACCTTGATTGTGGATCAAGCTCCAGCTGATGATACCCTTTGCACAGGTCCAGCTTTAAAAATCAGCAGGCGCCAGTGAGGCAGCTGATCATGTCATTTAGGTGCGGTCCAGGGTGTCTTTCCCATTCAATTACTGTGTTTGGTATTCTCATGTCTACGCATATGTGAATCTTGGATGTGTTCTTCTTTGGGACCGCCACTATTGGTGACACCCATGGGGTCGGCCCTTCTGCAGGCTCTATAATGTCTTGGCTCAACAGGCTTTGTATTTCCTCCTCTACCTGTGGCTGCAGGTGTATTGGCACTCGTCAGTGATGCTGAGCTACTGGTTTTACTGCTTCATTGATGTGCAGAGTTATTTGCCGTCCTTTTAGTTTTCCTAGTCCTTGTAGTATTCCTGGATCATCTCGCAGGATGTTCTTTTTCTCTGACATGTGGTATGTCATTGCGAGGAGACCCAACACCTGCGCCGTGACGTTGCAAGTAGACATGGTACTGGAATGTCGCCCTTCAGTACATGTATTTCTTCCCTGCTTGATCGGTCTTTGTATAACAGTGTCTCTGTAAACTTCCCCATGTTGATCATTGGTTTCTTCGAGCCCCAGGTGAATACGTCAACAGTGGATGGCACTAGTGTAGGTTTTGTTTATATCTTATCATATTCTGACACGCACATTATGTTGCATGTGGCACCACTATCTAGCACGAATCGTGTGTTGTGTTTTCCCACATCTATGTCTACGGATGCCGTTTTCTTTATTTGATGTTTCTCTATTAGATGAATGCTCTCTCGCTCTTCTGCTTCTTCTGCAGGGGCGACGTCAGACATCAGGTATAGTCGTTCCATGTTCTCTTGTACTGCCTCTCCGTCCGACTCAGCTGAAGAACTGCGATTTGCCGTTTCCATGTGTCTGGCATATCTGTTCGTTGCCATCCGTGGTCTTCCGAGTCGTCCTCTCTCACTTTTGAATTGCGCGCCCATGCAGGCGCTTGCGAAATGGTTGACCCTGTTGCATTTTCGGCATCTCTGACCCATTGCCGGGCAGGCACCGACGTGTGGAAACTCGAGCCCGTATCTGTAACATGTTCTTTCATGTAGTTTTCTTGGCAGTTGCTCATTGTTTTCTTTCTTCCGGGTGTTCATGCGATTGCTTCCGACCATGCGGTTGGCTTGTTCTATTTGTCTGTCTTTTCCCAGTTCCATCTGTTTTGTGTGCGTGGTTGATCTCGTTTCTGCCCGGCCATGGTCAGAATTTTCTCCAGCGAGGTCGGTTCTTTCAGAATTCGTGTGCGGAACTCCACAGACTGACAGCCTTCAATGATGCGCATTCGAATTGCCTGTTCATTGTCAAATTTATCGAACTCGCAGTGTGTGACCAATTTGCGCAGTCGTGTTGCAAAATCGTCAAGGGACTCCTCTGCTTGTTGGTACGCGATGGTGAAGGTGTATCTCTCAGTCCCCCAGGGTGTGTCAGACTCACAACTCACTGAGTGAATTGCATATCTGCTAAATCATCAATACAATTGTAGACACAGCTATCATTAGTCTGGTCGAAATGTAAATTCATGTCACAGATTATATTAAAAGTAGACAATTTGAGTGCCAGTAAAGAGATATACTCTATTAATGCTGCTCTGAAATGCCTGGGAGGATCTGGGGGACTGTAGATCAGGAGACCCGAAAAAGTGAAATTCTTGTTAAGATGAATTTGGAACATCGCACTTTTGCAGTGTTGGCTAGAACACTAACACTGGGGCTAGACTGAATTCAGTAGACAAATTATGAATGTTCTCAAAACCACCCCCCTCGCCCACGGGGTCTATTGAATCTCTTGATGCAACAGCCAGGAGGTTGTGCTAAAGCTGGCTCAGAATGCCTTGGTTGACTTAGCCAGGTTTGTGTTAGAAATAGTACATCAGGTATAGCTCTAAAATAAAATCTAAGGTAATGCCAGAGTGTGTTCATGGGTGACTCCAAGGGTACAATTCAGTGCAAAACACACAAGGCTCGACCCCGAAGGCAGATATGTGGTGCTTGAAGGAGCATTGGATGGGGTCCCCATATCACTTGTCAGTCTAGATGCCCCGCATGCAGACCTGCCCACCTTCTTAACCAACTTCACTCCCTCTTTGCTAACTGATGTGCAAGCTCCTTGCATGTCTGGAGGTGACTTTAACTGTGTTGCAGTTGTTAGCCAAGTCCACTCCACCCTGCCCTGGCAGGAGCTCAGTCTCTCGGGCCCAGTTGGAGCTGCGGCAGTGGGGAACTGACAATCAAGTGTTTGATTAATGGCGAACGTTGCACGTGGAAACTAGAGAGTACTCATATTACTCAGGGTTACATGCACCTCACAAGTACATTGGCCTAATTTCTTGCAATACAGCTATGGCGGAGAGTGTGCATGACATGGAATTCTTAGATCATACACATTCAGACCACTCCCACTGGAATGACCTTCACCTGGGGATAGGTGCAACCACCCATCCCCAAATGGAGACTGCGTTCTGAGGTGCTACATGATGTGGCATTCCAGTCCATTATCTCCGATTACATACAGACATATTTTGAGGAGAATGAGGGCACCGCAATTGACTCCATGATGGAGTGGAACGGGTTCAAAGTTGTGCTCCGCGTCCTCTGTATAAAGAAGACGTATGGGTGTAGACGGATGCTTAACAAGGAACTAACTGGGATAGAGGACCAGACACAGGCACTAGAATTCCAACCACTTATGAACAACCAAGCAACGCAACACCTAGTGCAGACAGGGCAGACCATAGAGCAGAGAAGCATAGGTTAAGCCAAATCGCTTATCAGAACTGCGAGGCTAGGCAACATGCAGTGAGTGACAAGCAGGGTCCGTGCTGTCTTGGCTTTTACGATCTGAGATTCTTAGGACGCTGATAGGACCAGTCAAAAACAAAAAAGGGAGGCTTGCCAACAAGCAAGCGGAGATTAATACCGTATTTTGTGATTATTACGCAACGTTATATATATACCTGCTCAGTTGGGCAATGTCACAGAAATGATCTGCTTTATGGATAGAATAGCAATGCCGGCTATAAATGCACTGCAAAGAATAGAGCTGGAGAAGCCAATCACAATCCAAGAAATTCAAGTAGCCATTGCACAGATGGGAAGGAGAAAAACCCCGGAACTAGATGGGTTCCCGGTGGAATCCTATGCAGCTATGAATCCGGCCTTGCACCCAAACTACTGCAGATGTACAACATGGCAAAGTGTAAATGCAGCAGACTCCCAACATCCTTACAAGAGGAATTAATAGTGGTCTTCCCAAAGCCAGGCAGAGACATCTTGATGCTTGCTGAATGCCGACAGTTGTCTCTGCTCAATCTAGACTTCAAAATTCTAGGAAAAGTAATAGCTAATCGATTAATGCAGATAACCCACACAATAATAAAACTAAAAACGGAATGGGGTTATCTCTGGCGCAAAACTTTCCTGAACCTTCACTTCCGCTTTTGAATTATGGATTGATCACGCAGTACTCAGGCAGAGCACGGGTGGCATCCCTATATATAAAGAATGCTTTTTGACACTTTGTGATGCCAGTATTTACAGGAGATACCTCAAGGAATGGACGGCTGTACATGGATCCAACAGCAAGAGTGTGAGACCATCTTGGATACACTGAACATAGGCAGGGGCTCTAGACAGGGGTGCTCGCCATCTCCCATCATCTACATGCTGGCAATGGAACCCTTAGCCTGCCTTCTCAGAGCTCAGGCTCGGAATAGGGAATCTTGGTGGGCACCAATTGGCATATACTATCATTAAATGCTGATGATGCTCTGGTGTACTTGCGAAGTTAGATCATCTATTGAGGCGGTCTTCCGTCACTTGTTTCTCTACTAGGGGACTTCAAGGTGGTCTCAGGACTCAAAGTTAACTGTGACAAGTCCTGTTTATTCCCTTTGGTAAGCACTGAGGGAAGAAAAAGGATGGACTCCCCCATGGAAGGGCTATGTCTTGAACGCATGACTATTAAATATCTAGGGGACGATATTTTTCATAAATAAAAAGATCTCGATGGGGGCAACCTTGGCAGATCATTGACCTTGATTAAACAGTCTCTCCAATTCTTATTGACTCTGCAGCTTTCAACCATTGGAGGAATTGCTGTAGCAAAAATGCTGATTGCTATATTTCTCGTCTGTGCTACCAGTGGTACTGCACCTGCCATTCTTCAGAGACCTACAGTCCTTGCTTATCTCACTGACATGAGGAGACGGTCGCTAGAGGGTAGCATTGGGGAGGTTATATGCACCAATGGCAAGAGGCAGCCTAGGGGCACTCAACTGTGAACTTAATTACACTGTTTCCCAAATCCAGTGGCCCATGAGGTGGATGGCAATGCCATGAGCCATGGAGGCAATAGATATTGAAGCACACCAGGACGAACTGCCAACTATAAATTGCCTGTTGGGCACCGACAAGGGATTTGAGAGTGACCACAACCTGATGAAAGTAGTAAAGTGGTGTCGGCAAAACATGTACACAAAACAGCTGACCCTCCTCCATACACACTGCAACCGCCTCTGTAGGCCCTGCCAAGTTGCGCTAGACTGGCAATGATTTACGACACACAACCTTGAACTGAGGAAGGTGTCTGGGACGACATGTTCACTGACAAGGGTTTGAGAACATTTGACGATCTCGAAAGGAGTATAACTTAGGTGCAGACGAATTCTTGCTATATAATGTAATGCCACAGGAGGAGACTGCAACATGGATAACTGATCAGGGCACCCCCACGACTTAAGCACCATTACAGGTGATACTTACACATGGTACAGCCAAACAGGCTGTCACTTGCCTATATACTACTCTGTCGCAGGCACAAAGCCCACAATTGACAGAACTCAGAGAATGGTGGAAGGGGCAGATAGGACAGGCATTGCCCCATAATAGCTGAGATCGAGCCTTCAACAGCATGAAGCATATCTCTAAAATCTCCAAACTGTGATACAATCAATTTAATGATATACACCACACATGCCTTATGCCCAGGCACATAGGAAACATATACTGGGGGGCGTCCACATGATGCCATAGATGTCAATGCCCAAAGGCGGATTTTCTACATATGATGTGGCTCTGACTGTCCTGTAATAGGCATTCCTGGGAGGTGATACTGGATGGCCTATCTGAACTGATGGGGAGAATATTATGTTAAGTAGCAGAGATATGTCTTCTGGGAAGTAGACCATGCACAAAGATGACCAAACATGCGGGTAGGTTTATCGACCCAGCCCTGCTACTGGCTAAGAGATGAACAACAGTGTCCTGGAAAGCAGCTTCGGCTCTACCCCTGGAGGAGTGGCTGCAAGACCTACAGAAGTGGACCATGAAGTGACACTCTACTAGGCCCTAGGGCATGGGGTGGCACTGGATCCCGATATCTCTAATGAGACGGGTTTCTTGCATGAATAGAGGGCAAATCAGACACCAGACCTTCCCAAACCCAGGGTAGCACACACTAATGCCAAATACGTCCACAATTCCCCAAACCATCTGAACTACTGGAGGGCGGGACTTTATAAAACAGGGGTGACCCCGCATCTCAGTGCTTAACAGCAATACAATTAGCCACCCAGTAATTAATTGCCCCACCAAAATCTCTTGGATACTGGCCACCTCAATGGGAAACATACCTTAGAGACACTGCCTGATATTATCAACTGTGATAGAATGACTGTACTGTGCACTTTTACCATGTACATTGATAACTTTTGTGTGTTTCCTGAACCACCTTAAGTGGCATGGGTATGCCCAAATGTGGCTCACTGAGTCACTGAAACAAAGCTGTACCCGACTGATGAGCCCATAACTAGGGGCCATAACTAGGAAAAAACTGGTCCGGGTTACTTGTTTTCCGCTTCAGGCCGTTCGGCTGGACTGTTTCTATGAGGAACAGGGTCAAAACTGATACACATATGGCTGGGTACAACTGAGGTGGCATGGTGAGCAAAAGAACGATGGGTTGAGATGCTACTCCGATTGATTGGCAGTTGTTAGACAAATTGCAAGTATTCCTCCCACCACCTTTTGTGTGTTTAATGTACATTGATCACTGTCAAACTGTACTCAGTCACGGAACTATTGCAAAAATAAAATTAATAAAGATCTACGAGGTAAAAAAAAGTTGAGAAACGTCTGTATCTTTTTCTAACATGAAGACACTGATCAAATGCATTTTCTTCTCTAAGTTGACAATGGCAAGGTTGCGATGATGCACTCTCTTCACTCTGCAAGGTTTCTGGTGATCTGACAAAAATCACATGGTGATCTAATATAACAAGGGTGACTTGCTGAAACTGTCCACTATTATCTTTGCGGAACTGCATAGCATTTAAGTGGCACTTCTTATGTTCCTTATCCTTCCTGTCCCATAGTCTTCTTGGCACCATGCCACTAACTGTTCTGTATGACACACACTATAAGCAGCACACAGTATGATAAAACTCCTACAGAAACAGATGAGACAGTGAAATGTACTTGTGACAATAGAACATGTCACCTTTTTTCTAAGTCAAAAATGCTTATGGGGGGGCGTGGCCAAGCTGGCAATGGCATGAGACGTGCGCTGCCGGGGCTCCGGGCCGCCGCCGAAAGAAATCGCATCGGAAAGGATCTCAGCGGCAGGGGTGACGCCTCCAGAGGGGGCGAGAAGGCGACAGAGGGCTGCGGGCTGCCTCCGGTTGACTCGAGGAGCCCCGGGCCGCGTTTCGGCGGCGATCGTGGCTGTGGCCGCGGGGAAGGTCCTGGCTGCAGCGGGAGCGCCCGCCATTTTGTGTGCCCGGGGAGAGCGGAGCGGAGTGGCCGAGTGCGGCACCAGCGGGCGGAGAAGCCCTGATGCCCTGGGCGACGACGCGGGAGCTGAGAAGCGGCGGTGAGGCGCCCTTGGAGCCTGACAGGGGCTGCAGTGCTGGTGGGACGGCCTGACTGCCTGATGAGACCGAGCCCGCCATTTTGAGACCCCGAGCCTGCTGGGAGGCGGCCTGGGCTGCCGGGAGTTGGGGCCTCCAGAGTTGCAGGGCAGGCAGCACAACCGAGGTGAGGAGGGTGATGGATGCCTGAGTCCCGGGACCACACTTCGGCGACTTACTGAGGGGGCGGAAGGACAGCAGCGGTGGGGACAACCGTGACTGCCGCTGTGGTGGGGCCTACCCTGGCGACTTTGGGGGCGCCGCCTGCTGAGGGGCGCTGTCTCCGGTGAGGACTAAAGAGCTGCGGTGGGGCTGGGAGCGGAGCATCTGGACTGGGCCCCTCATTTGAGCCACCCCGCGTCGCTTGCTGGGATTGTTGCAGCGCTCTTGCCCAGGCACGGACCGTGACCGCCGCCGCCCAGACGATTGGCTCACCCCCCCACCTGCGCGCCCCAACCTTATCTGGCACAACAGGACTCTGAGGGGAGAGGGGCCGGCCTGTGTGGAACTGACGGGGCCCCTGGTGGACGGGGTCTGCTTGTTACTGGGCTTTCCGCCGCGTGGGCGGTGGAGATCTTGGCCTCCGGCTGCGGGACACAGGGACGCCCCCGGGGCACGGCGAAGACGCTGCGGAGAGGACAGTGGGTTCCACAGCATCGGGGATTCTATGTTAGCGGCTGGCGGAGACGGAGCCCTCCTGGCGCAGTGACTGGCGGCGCCCACGCTTCTGAGGAGGCCCTGCGGGTGCGGACCCCGGTACCCCCCGTGCCGCCCGCCCGGGGGCCTACGCATTGCAGCGCTACGTCCTGGGCCGCTGGTCACCGGACCCGGAGCAGAGGGTGGACGTTGGACCGTGAGCCGATTCCCATCTGAGCCACTGGGGGTTGGCTGGCCTATACGGTGGCTGTGGTAGAGAGACCGGGCCTTGAGCGGACCGGACGGGCTGTGGTGGAGGACCCCCTGTCGGAGAGGTGTGGAGCCGCAGAATGACACGCACTAAGCCGGGGAGGGAGCCGGCGGCGGCCCCCAAGGACGCAACGGTGAAAGACCTCTGGACCAAGCCTGGTGCGGCACCGGCGGGCCCCTCGTCGACGGGGGCCGGGGCCTCGGCTGAGCCGGTGACGCAGTCCTTCATGGCACTCTTCATGCAGGACCTCAAGTCTGAGATTGGCTCGCTGCGCACGGAGGTTCAGGCGTGTGTGAAGGATTTCCGAAGAGACGTGGGTGAGCTTGGGGACAGGGTGGATGATATGGAAAAGACCCTCGATGCTCGCACAGAGGATCAAGAGCGCCTGTGGCAGCGGATTGCGACCCTGGAGGAGCAGCATGTGGAACTCCAGATCCGACAGGAGGATTTGGAAAACAGGGGGAGGCGCAACAATATACGCATACGAGGTGTCCCGAACGGAGCGGAGGGTAACGATATCATGGCCTTCGTGGCGGACCTCCTCCACGAACTTCGGGGAGACGATGACGCCTCGCCGCCGACCCTGGATCGGGCACATAGGGTCTCTGGGCCACCTGGGAGGTCTGGTCTAATACCTGATATCCTGACGCGGGTCCACTTCTTCGTCGAAAAGGAGGCCATCCTGAAGGCGACCCGGGACAAACCCGACATCAGGTACAACGGTGCCTCAATCCAATTATTCCAAGATTTGGCTCCCACGACCCTCCGCCGCAGGAGAGACTTCAGACCGATCACCGATAAGCTGAGGGACCTTAACATCCGCGACCAGTGGGGCCACCCCTTCGCCCTCATATTCCAATGGGAGTCCAGACGCCGGGTATTGCGATCCTACCGAGAAGCAGCACAATTGCTCCAGATCCCGGGGCCGCGTGTACCGCTCAAGCCTAACTGGTCCAGGGTGCGCCGCCCAGGGAAATCTCTTTCTCCTGCGGCCAGTAGATCATCGCGGGACAAGCAGGACATCATACAGCATATCCGATCCCTGGAGGGGGGCTCATCGCCAGTGGGATCGGAGGAGTCCGCCCCCAAATGATTCTGTATGTCTCTGAGTCTGCGCTTACTGCGGGCCCCCGAGACGGGGGGGGCTCGCTGCCTGTTCGCTCAGCCCGTTATTTGCTTTGACCCCCACTTCAACGACATGTCCACCCCCGGTGGGGTGGGCGTGATGTCTGCCTCTACCTGACATGGCGACTTCACCTAAGGGGCGGTGGCCCGGAGTTGTCCCTGGTGTCCTTGATGTACAGTGATGGTGCCGACGGACCCCCGCTCCTATTCTTGGGAGAGTGACATCTCCGGGATAGTCCGGGATAGTCTGTGCCTCTGTGCCTGGCAACTCCCTTGACTGGAATAGGCCTCGTTGGCCATGTTGGCTGTCTGGCTGTTATGTTGTTTCTGTTCTCTCCCCCGACCTTCTCCTTCACCTTTCCTTCCTACCTCCCCTTCTCCTACCCTTCTGGCGGGGGGGGTCCCTGGGGGCCTGGGGGATCTTGGCGATAGTGCTTGCACTGGCTGATCAATTACCATGTCCACGGTACCTTCCTGGAAGGTTGTCTCCCTGAATGTGAAGGGGCTTAACTCGCCTAGCAAACGGCACCAGATTTGGAGATATTTGCTCTTGCAAAACCCGGACATAATTTTCCTGCAGGAGACACACCTCCTTAAAGCGGATGTTGCTCGAATGGCCCACCCGCGTTTCCCCCATAGGTTTTGGTCGGGCGGGCTTCCCACAGGGGGATGTAAAGGTGGTCAGGGACACTGAGGGCCGATTCCTGAAGGTTGAGCTAGCGAGAGGCCGTCGCACACTTACACTTTGCAATCTTTACGCCCCCAACCAGGGCCAAGATGCCTTTCTGCGCAGGATAATCCGGGAGTATCTTGAGCCGGTGAGATCGGACCTCATTGTGGGCGGTGACTTCAACCTGGTGTGGGACGCGGCACTAGATCGCTGTGGAGGAGCCTTCCACGGGGTGGGGGCTATGTCCTCAGCAGTGAAAAAATCCCTCACCGCCTTAAACCTGGTAGATATCTGGCGTTACCACTCCCCGGGGCTGACGGACTACACGTATTACTCCCATGCACACCGCTCCTACTCACGTATCGACATGCTCTTCGTTTCTCATCCCCTGCTTAGGGACACGATATCGGCGTCCCACTCGAGTATCTCGGTCTCGGACCATGCTCACGTGGAACTACTGCTCCATGAGCACTTGACGCGATCATCCTGTCCGCGTCGCTGGCGGTTCCCAGACCACGTCTTGCGGGACCCGGTCGATAGGGACGAAATACGGGAAGCCATTCAGGAGTATTTCGATAACAACGACATACCGGAAATCCCCCTCCCCCTGGTATGGGACGCCTTCAAGGCCTCGATACGGGGAACTCTCACCGCTATAGCCGCTGCTCGTGCGCGGGAGGCCCGTCTATGCGAAATAAAGCTTGAACGCGAAATTAAGACGTTGGAAAAGATGGACCAGGACAGACATCTGGTGGCACATCGGAGGCGACTGGCGGTCCTCCGAGGACAGCTCCGCGCACATAGGACGAACAAGGCGGAACGGGCGCTTCTTGCTCTTCGACAGCGATTTTATGAGGGAGGTGACAAAGTGGGTGCTGTCCTAGCGCGACGCCTGCACACGCGGGCAGCCAAGGCTCATATCTCGAAGCTGAAGGGGGCTGGGGGAAACTGGGTGACTACCGAAGCTACCAAGCTCCAGGCATTCCATGACTATTACTCCTCCTTGTATGCGGGAGACCCCCCGGAGCCCGCACTGATTTCGGCGGCCTTGAGCGAGTGTGACTGGGAGCCGCTGAGTAAACACCACTCCGAGCTTCTGGAGGAGTCTATCACTTCGGAGGAACTAGTGGGCGCACTGGGAGACCTCCCGTTAGGTAAAACGCCCGGGCCGGACGGGCTCCCGGTGGCGTTCTATCGAGCCTTCCTGCCGCAGTTGCAACCGTACCTCCTGCGTCTCTTCAACTCCTTTGCGGAGGCTGGGGGGCCGTCTCCGGATATGGCGATGGCAGAGATAGCCCTTATCCTGAAGCCAGGGAAAGACCACGCTCTTTGCTCCTCTTACCGGCCCATAGCCCTGCTAAATACCGATCTTAAGCTGTATACTAAAGTACTGGCCAAACGGCTCTGCGTTCATTTGCCCACCCTTATTGAACCGGACCAGGTGGGGTTTATCCACCAACGTCAGGGTGCAGACAACGTATGTCGCATAGCCCACATCGTGGGGAAGGCCAGGCATTGGGGAATCCCGGCCTGTCTCCTGTCGCTCGACGCTGAAAAAGCGTTCGATCGGGTGGACTGGGCGTTCCTCCGCGCAGTTCTACAGAAGATAGGGCTCGGACCCAAAATGGAGGCACGCATCATGGCCCCCTACCTCTCTCCCGCAGCTAGAGTGCGAGTGAACGGTCAACTAACGCAGCCTTTCCCCATCTGCAGGGGTACCCGACAGAAGTGCCCCTTGTCGCCCCTACTGTTTGCCCTGGTGGTGGAGCCGCTCGCTATCCTAATTCGCCAGTCCCCGGCCATCACGGGCATCTCCTTGCGGGGCCGGGACCACAAGATCGCGCTCTTTGCTGACGACCTCCTCCTTACGTTATCCGACCCCTTACGCTCACTCCCGGCGGCGCACTCGCTGCTTCAAACTTATGAGCGTGCATCCGGGCTTAAAATTAATCATTCTAAATCCTGGGCGCTTAATCTCACGATTCCGGAGGAGGCGATTGCGGCGCTACGGGCCTGTGCCCCATACCAATGGGCTAGCGGGTCGGTAAAATATCTCGGACTCAGCCTAACCCCGGACTTGGCCACCTGGACGCAGGCTAACTGGCAGGAGTGCAAACGCTCTGTATCGGACGACTTGCGCTCTTGGAAGGCCTTCCCGCTTTCCTGGCTCGGCCGCCTCAACGCAGTCAAGATGTCCATACTGCCAAAGATCCTCTACCTCTTTCAAACTCTGCCGACGCCCGTCCCGGAACACCAAATTCAGGGGCTGCAGCGGGACCTGGTCTCATTTATTTGGGGGGGTAAGAAGCCGAGATTTTCTAATAAAATTTTGAGGCTCCCCCGGGATAGGGGGGGTCTTGCCTGCCCCAACCTCCTGGAGTACTATTGGGCGTCACACCTCCGCTTCATTCTTGAATGGGGAGCGTGGGAGAGCGAGAAAGTTTGGTTCCACATGGACAGGGCAGTTACATGTCGCCCGATTTGGGACCACGCTTGGCTGCCTCGAGCGGCGCGCCACCGCAGTGCGTACATGGCGATCCCCACTAAGACGGTTCTGGAGATATGGGACAGGGTGGCGGTCCGTAGGGGACTCACTACTTTTCCCTCCCCTCACACCCCTATTGCACGCAACCCACAGTTTCCGCCGGCATGCCGCCCGCCCTACTTCGAGAACTGGACCGAATCCGGTTGCAGGACAATCCGGGATCTGTTTACAGGGGGGGAGTTCAAAACATTTGCCCAATGTCAACGGGAATTTGGGCTCGCGGACAAGGACAAATTCCAATACATACAACTTCGACATTGGGTGCAGGGATCCGCCTTGACGAGGGCGGCCACACGACCGCTCACTCCGTTCGAGCACTTAGCGCGCACGTTTGGCACCTACAAGGGGTTAATCTCCCGCATATACAAAGTGCTCCAGCACGCACAGCATCTCGGCCCTCACCCATACCAGTTGCGGTGGCAGAATCTCTCCGGCTCAGAGGTCACTCCTGCGCAGTGGACAAGGCTTTGGCGCGATATCCCCAGAACGTTCCGTAGCATCCCCCAACAGGAATCGGCCTACAAGGTGATGACCCAGTGGTACTACACCCCTGCGCGACTTCAGAAGATGTTCCCCAGCGTCTCCCCGCTCTGTTGGCGCTGCACTCAAGAGCTGGGGGACTTTATCCACATTTGGTGGACGTGTCCACTTTTGACTACATATTGGAAGGAAGTCCTTAGCCACATTAAACGGGTGCTGGGATACCCCCTGCCGGAGGACCCTCTCACTGTTGTGTTGGGCCTCCGACCTACGTCTAGGCGAGCCATGACGGGCCGTGACTGGCACTTGAGCCTCCACATGCTGGGCGCAGCTAGGCAAACAGTAGCGATATATTGGAAAAAGGCAGAAACACCTTCTGTCAATGTGTGGTTCACCCGGTTGTGGCAGGTGGTGGCGATGGAGCTGCTCACGGCACGCCTTCAATTTAGAGACACTAAGTTTAGGACTCTTTGGAAGCCCCTGGTAGATCTCCTAACTTTACTACTCCTAAACTGAGAAAAATCCTAACTTTAAGACTTTCGGTATTCACAGAAGGCATTTAGGAGTCCTAAAGTTAGGAGTCCTAACTTTACTACTCCTAAACTGAGAAAAATTCTAACTTTAAGACTTTCGGTATTCACAGAAGGCATTTAGGAGTCCTAAAGTTAGGACTCCTAACTTCTGTGAATACCGAAATGAGTAAGTGCCTCCTGTGAATACCAAAATGGTAGTAAGTTTAGGATTTTGTCTTAAGTTAGTTCTGTGAATCAGGCCCGCAGTGTTTATAAGGCGGTGTTTAAACACAAAAAGTGACTTAACACCGCTTTGTAACTATGGAGAAGGGCATAGTGCCACCAGAGCGTCCCTAAAAGACACGTTCTGGTGCCGCTATCTCCTTCTAAATATACCCCAAGGTTTGAGCTCTTGGAAGCATTCCCATCTAATCCATTATATTCCGTATGGCATCCTGGAGGCCATTGGAACCTGCTTCTCATCATCAGGTTTGCCACTTTCAGTTGAGTCCTTCATGAACTCTCTGTGGAGTTTTTCAGTGCTGTCTGTCTTGGCCACTGGATCTTGCCGTGAAGTGGTATCAGAGGAACCTTTACCTGAGCCATCTGTCCATGTGAATTCTGGAGATGTCTTAGGTCGGCCTTCACAGCCTGCTGAACTGACTTCTGGACCAATGCATCCAGTGCTTGGGCAAACCAAAGGTAACATAGGTCACATGGTCCTCCAGCAGGCTTAACCCCTTGCATGCCCGCCCCTTTCCCCGCCCAGTGCCGCGCTTTGCATTAGCGGGCGGAGTTCATGACGAGCTGGACTCGTCATTGGCACAGCGCCACCGCAGCCCATGACGAGTCCAGCTCGTCATGGGCACTGAAGGGGTTAATGCATCCTTAATGTGAAAAACTGTAAGAGGTTTCTTCTTCTTCTTCGTCGTCTTCCACATAGGCCTCCTCCAAACTATATTCATTCCTTGATTCTGTACTACTAAAAAATAGTCAGGATATGTAGCCTAGTGGGCACTTATAAGCCTACACTACTTGAGGCGTCTTCCACAGCCCTGGAGCATACAGATGAATTATGCTACACGGGAGCTGCAGCTAAGCATTTCTTTATTTCACAGCATACACTCACACGCTGCACATTACATCATACTTCCCATTAACCACACCTTAAGACCTCCCCACATATTACGTAGTTCCTGTTCAGAGTCCGCCCAGAACCACGAGGGTCCTAGGGAATATAACATCAATATGCTACACTACTCTCTAAATGTAAAGGTGATTGATGGAGCATTCTTGTCTAATGTCAATTTAAAGCGCTACTGATGACAGTGTTAATCCCCTAAGGCTTTTATTGCTCCTCAGCTGGTCCAGCCCAACAATTATAACTGCAAGTTCAATGTAAATAGTAATGTTCATTAGGCTTAACAATGAAAACGAGACAAGAATTTGAAATGAAACCAGGATGGTTTATTAAAGGATTCACTTCAATACAGAAGGTAAATTTAAAGGGTTAGACTCAGTCAATTGATCATTTAACTCAAATGATGCTCAGGATAAAATGCAGACAATAAGCAGAGTCAGATATAGTTTAGCTCTAAGGAATAAATCAAAGTTATAAATCCAAAGTCAGCCTGACACGGTGTCGCCTCATAACGATCATGAAACGTGAGCCCACAACCATCAAGAATAGGCTTAATTTATAATGCAAAATACAATAAACTCATACATGAATAAAATTGTATAGGTGTACCACAATTTGGACCAATCAGGTTAAAGAAAGGAAAACACAGTTTTTTAAATTACATTTTCCAGCACTATCCCACAGATTCACATAATGTTGTTCCCACGAAATATGTACATGCAAACAAAAGATGGCTTCTGTCCTGGTTCAGATTGTGTGAGATCAGATCAACTAGGCCTGTACTACAGCTGTGTTTTAGGACAGATGATAAACTCATTTTTTATTCCATAGCCTCGCGTTTGTGATCTATATGGCTTCGAATGAAAGAGCAGTTAGCCATCGCTAAAAACAGACCCAGAGGACGCTGATCAGACCAAGCTTTATAGGAGGTGCCATATTGGCACCAACAGTTACCTCCTTAGCAGCATGAGCACAACCTACATGAACTGCCTGGCACTGCATTGTTACCTAGTCGAATATTGGGTCGGTGTGGAAGTATTTTTGTTCTTGTTCGTTTTTGCATCAAACCGTGCTGCGGTTATTGCCGCACCAAGATCATAACACTGGTTCTAATGTAATTCATTTCCCAAGTTCCCTCCAAACACCGAAACTGTTAGTACAAATATCGCCACATACTATACAAAGACAACGTCTGACAAGAAGCCACTATTGTCCTAATAGGTGATGTCTTGAAACAATTCACTCTCAGTGGAACGTTGTGCTACAGTTCTTTAAAGTAAAGATACATTGTTTTGTACTTGGGAAATTGACATTACATCGTAAACATTGTTTACGAGGTTTCATGTATATGAACTGTGTATTTACAGAGTGAGGCAAAAATAAAAAGATGACTGTGCTGAAAGATGACTGCGACCAGTTGTCATTTTGAATGTGATGCCTACATTGATTAATGTTAGCATTTCCCTCGACATAATGACTTTATTTCAACTACATGTTATTTTTTTTTAATCACATTAATACTACTTTACATTTAAATATAAATCCCTATCTCAGGATAAAATGCCCTAATTCCAACTAGCCTGGAAAGTCAAAAAGAGATGGTAAGAAACAAAGATCCCTGGTTCGCAAGGCCCAGTGGGAAATGAAAAGCAGTGTGATGTCTAGGTGTAGATTTCAGTCGCATTTGTACAGCATGCCACAGCTGAAGGAATGCACAAAATGGCCGGTGCGCTCCTTTTGGCACGGCAGATACAAAGAAAAGACTTGCATATGCACTGGCAGAGTGATCCAGAGTAGCACACCCACTTCACATCCCTCACTCAGATCATTCTTCCCTGAATGCAAAAGACCGCAGAAGAGGGCGCACACCTCCATCAAACTCCAAAAAATGACAGCTTGAGCACCAAAGACACTCTGGCTGAGGATCTGCTGACCCCCACACCATGCAGGTAGATAAACTAACAAGCAGCCACACAAAAGAATGTGTAACAGAATAAATACGATGCAGTCCACGGTGCTATGAATAAAGTCATCTTCTTTGCACTAAGGTCACCTCTTATTGGGCCATCCATAAATAAAAATCACTTAGGGTGAAGTTTCAAACTCCCCTGCAAAATCGTCCCTAAAATAATATCCAGTGGGTGTCTTCAAAGAAGGATCTTTGAAGTGCACAGAGGTCCTTTCTTCCTGCCCTGGCTCCAGACTCACTAGAGGGGGTATGCAGCCCTTTGTGTGTGGGCAGGACACATCCTATTCAGGTGTAGATGTGAGGCTGTGTCCAGTTCCTCTCTCCCACCCTACCAGGAAGATGCATGAAGTCACACCCAGGTTCCCTTTTTTTGTGTCCTCGCGTTCAATTTAAGAGGCAAATTTCTCAAGCTGTTAGGAGAAGAGGAGAAGATAAAAACGCCAAAATCCTCTGCCTGGTCCAAAAACCTCTGACAGCCTTTATCTTCGGAGATTCTTGTTGACACTGGTGCTGTCTCTTTTGAAATGGCCATATTTAAGTGTATAATCATCGGACATAGTTTTACCTAACCTTCTGTGAAGTTCTCATGTAATTCAAAGAAAGTTTCGTACCATCGATCTCATAACACCCACATCTCTACTTTCTACCAGAAAGAGCAGCTGAGGTCCTGCTTATTTACCTGTTGAATAGATATTACCCAATAGCTAGAGATTGGAGGACTGGGTAGCACCCATTTCAAACAGATCTCCCTTCGTGCAATAGAATTAAAACAAAAAGTAGGAATGCCTGCTTCTTTTGTAGTTTTAATAGGGACCCCTCACCATCTGTGAAAAGAAAAATCTCCAGTGCAAGGCTTACCTTTATTTCCTTTCCCATTACCTTTGATATCGCCTTACCCACTTCCTGCCCGCAAACCTGGATTCGAGGAGCACTGCTAAAACATGTGGGCATTGTCTGCCTTTTCTAGGCAGCACTTCGGACAGGTCTTCACCTCTCGACCACCTAGGTTGAATAACCTCTTTGGTGTCCAATATACCCTGTGCACTGTGAAGAGATGATTTTTCCTGAGAGGTGCAGACTTAACTGAAGACGAAAGAATAGATATTGATACTTGCCATAAAGCTGTTCAATCCAATGTCAGCAGGTCCCTCTTCCAGGTCTCTACTGGCAAGGTGAAAACCTCCTCCCCGACTTGTGCTACCATCCAGTACCATTTACGTATTTCTGTTTTTTAAAATAAGCTTCCTCCTAGTTTTTCCTCCCATTCTCTGTTTCCTTTTCCATCTTTACCCAGTCCACGTGTCCAGCTTGCCAACTAGTAGTACTTAAATTTTATTAAGCTGCCTTTTTTGATTTCGATCAAGGATTCTCAGAGGACTAACGAGTTTCCCATTATAACTTGACCCCACTTGCTCATACCTACCTCGATTAAAGGGCTTGCCAGCTTGTCCTGTAGGCATTCTGGTGTCCCCAGCGAGATCGAGATTGGTGCAAAATCACTGTAATACAGTATTCCTAGTATCTTTCTAACTTGATACCATAACTTGCAGGCTGCATCAAGCATCTTCATTTTAACTTTTTTAACTAATTTAGATTGCCCAATTTGGAGAAAAAAATTATCACCCATTTGGGGCATATTTTTCTTGTCAGGGCATTAAGAAGAGGAGAACAGGAAAGCCTGTTGACTAGTAAGGGTCTGATGTTTCTTAGTTGAAAAGCCCAGCCATAGAGTCGGAAATCCGGGCTAGCAATCAACCCTTCTCTCTTGTTCCTATGCAGTTTTCTCCATGCAATCCTCACCCTCTTAGACAACCATATAAAGCTGCTGACTCCCCCCTGCAACTTCTTGAACCACTCTGATTTAAAGACTAAAAGTATTACATTAAAAATAAAAGTTAATTTAGTGAGTATCGTAATTTTTAAAATGCTCGTACTTCCTAGAATGGAAATAGAATTCCTGGTTCCTGACACTACTTTGTCAAAGTTGCCCTGGGCCATCTTATCTAGATCTTTAACCTGGATTCCTAGATAACTTATCCCCGGCTTCACTGGGGAGTTATTGCACTCGGTATTCCATTCCATTATTTCCGTATTTTGTTGATTAACCAAATATCCGGGAACGCTCCCAAAATCTTCTAAAGTATCCGTGAAAGGGATCTTGCTGGATTCTGAGTGTATATCATCAGATCATCAGCGTAGAGAGGCACTTTTTTCACCCATCTATTGCACTCAAAGGGGATATTATCTTGATTCACTATAATTTTGTTTGTCAAAAGCTCAATGTATGAGTTGAAAGCAGAGGTGACAAGAGACACCCCTGACATGTCCCTTTCTCTATATTTATCGGTTTAGTTAGGTTCCCATTTATTGCTATCCTTGCTATTGGGTTTGTATATAGTGACTTGATTGCTCTGAAAAATTTCCCGCCAAGGCTGTATTGTTGAATTACAAGATGAAGGAAAGGCCAGCTCACCCTATCAAAGGCCTTGGCTGCATCAAATGTCAGTCCCATTAAGATGATTTTATCCTTGGTAGCCATATCTATTGCACTGATTAATTCATGGGTTAATTCATGGAGATGCCTTCTGGTAATAAACCCCTTTTGGTCTTCATGGACTAAGGTACCGATCAGTTTCTCCAGTCTCTTGGTTGCTTGGATACTTATTCAGTTTTAGGATTATGCTAATAGTGGCCTCGTCTCAGGAGGGCGGCAGAACTTGTCCTTCAGAAAAAGTAGCATTCAGTAACTCAGTTAAAACAAGGACTAACTCTTCTTCCAAGACCGTCCGGGCTGCAAGCTTTCCCTCTCTTTATTTTATTAATTGCCACCTGTGCCGCCTCCATGCTAATCCCTAAATTTTACTTTTCCTTCAGTTCTGATTTCAGAGTCGGAGTATTGGTTTCTCTGAAATAATTCCTGATCTGCTCTTCAGAAACCCCTATATCTCCCATCTATAGTTTTTGGAAGAAATTTACAAAGGCCTGCTGTATGTCCGAATTTGCCATACATCTTTTACCAGTATTAACCTATGAGAGGGGTGGGCCACTCAGTAGTGAAGAACGAATTTGGGAGTTTTTTACTTCCAGGACATTTAAAACGTTAAATAGGCTCCCTAGGGCCTACCTTAGGGGTGACATATATGTAATAAAGGGGAGCTTAAGGCTTGACCATGGGTTTTCAATGCCAATCCAACATGGCAACATGGCAGTGTAAACTGCACATACAGCCTCTGCAATGGCAGGCCTTAGACATGTTTTTAAGGGCTATGTAAGAGGATGGCACAATCAGTGCTCCAGGCCCACTAGCAGCATTTAATTTGCAGGCCCTGGTCACATGTAATGCATGGTACTTATAGGTAAATTGAATATGCCAATTGTGGATAAGCCAATGTTACCATGTTTTAAGCAGACAGCACATGCACTTTAGCACTGGTTAGCACAGCTACCTCCAACTGAAGTGTCCCGGCGCTAGCAGCGGAAGCGGTAGGATAAACACTGGTAGCAAAGTTCTAAGGTAGGCCAAAAAGCCAGGTCTTCAGAACCTTCCTGAACATAGGTTGTGACTTGGCCTTCCATATATGCTCAGGCAAAGAGTTCCAGAGAGAGGCAGTTTTAACGGAGAAAGCTTATCCACCAACCCTGGCTTTTGCGAAGCGGGAAACCACAAGGAGTTTCTGGTGATTCGAGTGTCTCTAGCTGCTCTGTAGGTGATGGTCAGTGACTTAAACTCTATCCTCCTTTTTACAGGCAGCCAGTGCAGGCTGCGCAGGTGGGGGGTGATATGATGGCGGAGTGGCACATTTCTGATGAGCCTGGCTGCCGCATTCTGGATAATCTGTAGTTTCCTAATCAAATTGGCTGGGAGACCTAAGTGCAAACTGTTAGCATAATCCAGCTGAGACATGATCAATGCGTGGACCACCGTCTTCCTACAGTCCATAGGCAAGAGATGAAGGAATCTCCACAGGGATTTCAGTTTCCAAAAGCATGACGAGGAAATTTGGCATATCTGGGCCTTGCCTGAAAGGGTAGAGTCAAATTTGAACCCCAGATTCCTAGCGGAGGCAACTGGAAGTGGAGGAGGATTGAGCTCCAACGCCACCAAAGTTGGGACCGTGGGGGGGGAAGGCTGATTAAAAAACAGAACCTCCGTTTTCTCAGTGTTCAACTTCAAACAGCTGTCAGTCATCCACGTTGAGATGTTAATCAAACACTGTTTGAAATTGGCGAATGCTGCCTCAGTGTGATCCCTAAAAGAGAACACAAGCTGAGTGTCGTCAGCATACGAGACAACCCTTACACCACATTGCTCGACTAGTGAGGCAAGGGGAGCGAGGTAGTCATTAAAAAGAGTCGGGCTCAAGGCCAAACCTTGGGGAACTCCGCACACAAGAGGGTTAGAAGAGGAGACATGGGGGCGTAGGAGAACTTTCTGCATCCTGCCCTCAAGAACAGAGCGGAACCAGGCTAAAATGGTTCCCATCACTCCCAACAGCTCAAGCCTTTCTAGAAGGATCTGATGCGAAACCGTGTCAAAAGCTGCGGATAAATCCAACAGCATTAGCATCGCATAGCTACCCTGGTCTAGAGATCCCCGTATCGTTTCCGCCACTTCAAGCAGAGCTGTCTCAGTGCTGTAGCCTGATCTGAAACCTGACTGGGAGTCATGAAGGTAGTTGTTAGATTCCAGGAACTCTGATAGTTGTCTCTGAACTTCCGTCTCAAGGATCTTGACCGGTGCAGGCAGGAGGGAGATAGGCCTAAAGTTCCTAAGTTCAGCCGGGTCCGCATCCTCTTTCTTGAGGATTGGCTAGACCAGTGCTGTCTTCCAGATGGTCTGGTAAATGCCTAATTTCAGAGAAGAATTCCAAATCAGGTTTAGTGAGGGATTGAATAAAGGGGCCAGCAGTTTGAAGAACCTGGCTGGGCAGGGATCAACCGGAGATACGGATTTAATTTTGTTCAATTCGATGAGGCACGATGAGGGGCAAAAAAGGCAAAATTCAGACCACACGCCTGAGTGGTGGGAGATAGGTGATGATGTAGCTGACAACCCTGTCAAGGTAAACGAAGAATAGATAGCCTGAACTTTCTCCTGTAAGAAGACAGACAGATCTTCACATAGGGTGGCTGAAGGGGCTATGGTGCTCTTCAAGGCCACCGGTTTAATAAAGCCCTGAACAATCTTGAAAACTTCTTTAGCAGAGATATCAGAAGATATAATTTGATTAGCAACAAAGTCCCTAATAGTGTTGCGCTTTAGCCCATCGCATTTCTTTAGTGCTGCTCTATAAGCGCATTTAGCCTCTGAGTTATAGGTTTTCCGTCAGGCACGCTCAAGCTTCTTGCAGAGGCTTTTCTCCAAGCAGAGTTCTATAGTAAACCAGGGGGGCAGAGGGTTTATTTCTAGCCAATGTCATGGTCTTAATAGGGGCTATTCTGTCAAGGGCTGCAGTAACACAACCGTTGAAGATGGAGGTGTCACAGCTGGGTTCTCCTGTGAGCAGCAAAGGGGTATTTAGTAGTATTGGACCCAAAAACTAAGGGGAGACTTTCCTCCAGTTTCTTCTATCTTCTTATGCTGATCTCACTGGACTGTTACAACTGGTAATGGTCAGATTGAAAGGTACTAGACTGTGGTCCGACCATGTGAGAGGAATAGGATTTTCTACTTTTAGAGAGTGAATATTGGTAAAAATGAGATCCAGCATATGGCCAGCTGTATGAGCGGGCATAGAAACCTTTTGAATAAGGTTTAACCCTTTGAGAGTATCGGCCAGCTGAGAGGCCAGGGGGCAGCTGTCATTGTCCATGTGGACATTGAAGTCGCTAAGGACTATAAAAATGGCGTGCCTCAGTGAGAGATCTGTGATCATGTCGCATAGCTCCAACAGTTGAGTGGACACAGAGTCCGGGGGTCTGTAGCAATCCGGCAACAGAGAAGGCGGGGAGATTTTGATACTAAATGATAGCGCCTCAATCAATCCAATGCGCTCAATCCTCTTATGCGAAATCTCCCAGCCTTCTCTCAGGATCACAGCAAACCCACCCCCCAATCTGTTGCCAGCCCGGTTAACCGTAGTTATCCTATAGCCCTATGGGATAGCCAGCAGGATGTCAGGGTTAGTGCTCTCTCTTAGCTATGTTTCGGTGAGGAACATAAGATCCCAAGAATCTGACTCTAAGGGATCTACAATTGATTAAACCAGCCCTAATGTTAGACTTGAAGGCTGAGGTGCGTGTTTTAGAGAAAGCTACCATGGGAGTGCCCTTGCATCCACTTCCCATAATCAGCCCTCTGTCAAGCGCGAAGGAGCATGACTTACAGTACAACTCCTGGCCTTGTCCCACTTGTTCCAGCGCACAGAGATCAAAACAAGCAGGCCCAGGGTAGCCTACTGAGATCAGCTTGAATAATTGCTCCCTGGACCAAACAATTCTTGTTGGTGGGCTGGGATGGGCAGCATGGCTGGCTCTGGTCACGATCCGGGCGCGGACGGGCGCAGATGGGATTGCCTTTGGCCTGCCCGCTACACGCATCCGCTGGCACATCGGCCTTAAGTGGAGAACGAGCGGCAAAACTACTCCGCCCTCTCCTCAATCAAAGTGTTTTTGATTGGCAGGTGCAGCCTACTCAGCCCTCCTCACACAAACGGCAAACCGCCGCAGTGGAACGGGACGAGGAAGGCAGGTAAGAAATGCTGTGAGCGTGTGCTCTGTAGTGTGCAAAAGTCGCAAGAATAGGTTTAAAACCAGTGAAGAACAATAAAATACCTAAAAGCGGCAGCAGCGCTAGCAGCCTTACCGATAGCCGCTGTGCGTCCCCTGGCACATTGGCCTTAAATGGAAAAAGAGCGGCAAAACTAATCCGCCCTCTCCTCAATCAAAGTGTTTTTGATTGGTAGGTGCAGCCTACCCCGCCCTCCACACAAACGGCAAACCACCGCGATGGACGGGGACGAGAAAGGCAGGTAAGCAATGCCATGAGCGTGTGCTCTGTAGTGTGCAAAAGTCACAAGAATACGTTTAAAACCAGTCTAGAACAATAAAATACTTAAAAGCGGAAACAGCGCTAGCAGCCTTACCGATATCTGCTGCCCGTCCGCTGGCACATCGGCCTTAAATGGAGAACAAGCGGCAAAACTACTCCGCCCTCTCCTCAATCAAAGTGTTTTTGATTGGCAGATGCAGCCTACCCCGCCCTCCACACAAACAGCAAACTGCCACGGTGGACCGGGATGAGGAAGGCAGGTAAGAAATGCCGTGAGCGTGTGCTCGGTAGTGTGCAAAAGTTGCAAGTATATGTTTAAAACCAGTGAAAAACAATAAAGTACTTAAAAGCGGCAGCAGCGCTAGCAGCCTTACCGATATCCCTTAGCCCTAAAGCCAACAAAAACAAATTCAGAAAAAAGGGGAGGAGGAAGGCAAAAGGTTTGGGGTGACCCTGTAGAGAGGGCCATTTCCATCAGTCAGTTTGTAAAATTCGGAATCAGATTGGGTCACAATCTGACCTACCTAATTAATATTCATTGGATTGATGCAATCACAGGGATTTATGTAATATTGCATTTAAATAAATTCCATTTTAAAACGATTCCTTCCGTTTTGGAGATGGACTACCACACCGACATAGGGGCTGGTAACTTTTCAATGGTTTGCGAGTGCTATCACAGTCGCAGACCGTTGATCGATAAGACACAGGTTCGTTAGTTGGAAGGGCCACCCAGATCATACCCAGTCCAAATACTTAATTGGTATCCAGTCACAATCAAATTTTAGGATTTTGTAAAGCTGTACCAACTCCTAAAATAAGATTGGTAAAAACCCTTTTGTGTTGATGCAGACTCAGATCAGAAACAGCTTTATTCGATTTTAAAAACAAAACCATAAAAGCACACATATATTACATTTCATTCAAAGGAACAAACTTTGAGGGTTAATATATCAACATTTTAAAAATAATCTAATTCATGGAGATCCTGAATCTAATAATAGTTTTGAGGAACATTGAGACCGAAGAAATAAGAAATTCATCATCTAACATTTGTAATCTGACCAACGCCACTCTACATTGTCTCAACCCTAACTTTTTTAAAACGGGTCGAAGAATACTTTTCCTTGGTTCTGAATAAAATTTACAAAAAAGAATACAGTGAAGGGAAGATTGAACAGAAACCTGATCACAGGGACAAGGAATAAGTTCCTTGAGCCAACAATTCTTCTCAGGAAAGGTGACCAGTCTAAAAAAGATGTCAGCCCTAAAGCGAGACAACAACATGCGAGAATAGCAGCTGGGGACTAGTTTCAAATATGGTTGGATACCTTGGTTTTTGATAAGTAAATGATTGGCCATAACAGAGCTCTTGCATTTCTCTGACAACCAGCGTTGCTCTGATAGGAAATGCAGGCAGGTTTGCTTGAGCTTCTTTCTTGATAAGTTCATCATGCTATCTGGAGAGTCAAAGAACTCCGGGTGGCCCAACTCCATAAAGAAGTTCCTTAGGTAATTAAACCATGAAATTTTCAGGACTCCATCCAGGCCTAGACAATCCTTAATTATATCCCTGTTCAGGCCTGTCTCAGTTCCAGACCAAACTTTATGCCACAACAAGATGGGCTCCAGTTTGATAAGATCTACAATGTAAGGCACACCCAGCTCTTGGTGACAGACATAAGAAGAAGTGGACCCCGGCACAGCCAGTAAGTAACGCAAAAAAGCATTCTGGCAGATCTGAATCTGAATCCTTGGGGTATTCACTATCCCCCAAATTCCTGCGCCATATAGTGCTATTGATACACACTTAGACCTATAAATATCAAGCAGGACTGGTACTGGGCGGCCTCCAACCTTGTTTGAAAAATGTTTAACCGCCCCAATTGCTCGCGAGAATGCTAGCTTTCGGGATTCACCTGCTGCTATCCAAGTTCCCTTTTTATCAAAAGTAATACCTAAATACGAAAAAGTATTTACAGTCTCGATTTTCGTGTTAGATAAAAATGAGTTACAGCTAAGATTCTTCTTTTTCGTGCAGCACATGTTGAAGATTTTGCTTATGTTAATCTTTAGGCCTCTGCTACCCATATACTCTGAAAAGCTAGTAATCGATCTCTGGAGACCGATTTGGGTCCGGGCCATGATTACAGCATCGTCTGCATATAAAAGAATGGGGATATAGGAGTTACCAATTTTAGGATAATCCTGCTTATCTTCCAAGAGGTGAGACGCGACCGAGTTAATGTATAAATTAAATAAAAAAGGAGCTAAAATGCAGCCTTGTCTCACGCCCTTTCCTATGGGAAATTTGGAAGTGCAGTCCCCCTTGTCCCCGTAGCGTACCCTTGCGCCTGCCTCCCGATATAATTCTCCAATGAATATAAGGAGGTTTGGGTCCACTCCCATGTCCTGCATGGTTAGCCAGAGTTTGTTGTGGTTAATACAGTCGAAGGCCGAACTTAAGTCCACAAATGTTAGAAATAAGTTCTCTTTTTTCGCCTCGACGTATTTGGCTACTAGGAGTGCTAGGTTCAAACCTTGCTCTAATGTTCCTAAACCTTCCCTAAAACCATATTGAAATTGGGAGAGAGTACCTGTATCATCAACCCATATTTGCAATTTATTAAGTATGACTCTCCCCGCGATCTTCATGAGTGAGTCAAGTAAGGAGATCGGTCTGTAACATTTCGGTAAATTGCGATCTCCTTTCTTGAAAATAGGTACCACGATGGCTTCCTGCCAAGTCTTTGGGAAGCCCGCTTTAGTAAAGCTGTTAAGGACGTTGGTTAAAAGTGGGGCCCATAACTTACTATTGGCCTTAAAAACATCTACGGGTATTCCATCCGGACCCAGGGCCTTGCCCGCTGGGCTCTTATTGATGGCTATCAGAACTTCCTCCATAGTAAAATCAACATTTATTGGATAGGGTACTACATCCTGATTACCTGAGTTGAACCCCCTTTCTATCTCAACCTGAAAGTCCTCTGTGTAAAGCTCCCGAAAAAAAGTCACCCAACCCTCTTCTGAGCTGTTACAATAGAGTCTGTTGGATCATTGGCAAAAAAAGGAGCATTCACCGCTTTCCAAAAAGCGGTATTATTTTTAGAATTACAGGTTTCCCGAAGAGTACTCCAGGCTTCCTGTTTAATTTGTTTTTTCCTTTTTTTAACTGCCTGTTGGTAGGCAAGTCTGGCTGATCTAACTTCAACCATTACCCTGGGATCTCTTTTAAGTTGTGTCATTAAATGAGCATGTGTCTTGCTACACTCTCTATCAAACCATCTCTTGGTTTTATTTGCCCCAGAATTCAGTGGTCTCGTGAGTAACTTTTTAATTTCCTCTGAAATTCTAAGGAATGCATCATTGACTTTAAAAGGCTCAACGTACTCTGTGAGACAGGTATTAAATTCCTCTTCCTCAGAACGAATTAAATTTCCTAGGAAGGCCACTGGTTCCACTTTGTCCCATTTTAGGGAATAACCGTTCTTCCTTACGAGTTCTAGTCTAAAATCGAAAAGGGTCTGGATCGTAGTAGCAGTGTTGTTTTTACCCCTCATCATGGTAAGGGACATACTAAGCGGTAAGTGATCACTCATTGCTACCTCGCATGTTTCAAACGCGAGGATATAATGAAGGTAACGTTTGGATATTAGCATAAAGTCAATTGTTGATTTGCAACCCCGTCCAATGAATGTAGGGTTAAACGGGACTGATGGAGAGCATAATTCATTCACAAAGCCCAGGTCCAGGGAGAAAAGTATGTCGTTAAGGTGTTTTCCCAAAAGTGTATGGGAAAAATGTGTCACAGGAGCACCATCCATCTCTCCCAGACCACATACATCTTGGTCACTCAATGGGCATAGGAAGTAGTTAAAATCACCCAACCAGATCACACAACTATCAGAAAGTTCTTTTTCATCTATATTTTTAAGGGTCTCATATAATTCTTTGAAAGTCGAGGCCCATAAATCTTTCGGTATATTATTATAGAAATTTATCAGATTTATGTGTTGTTTGCCCCCCAGCGTTATATGCAAGATCTGGTAGAAAATGGAATCAGAGAAGAAAGAAATCTTAGTTTCTTTTAAACAATTTGAGACATAAGTGCAAAGGCCTCCTTTATTTCTCCCTCTCGAAGTGTGTATAGCTGGCGTGTGGTAGGTGCGATAACCATTCATATGAATGGGATCAACCGACCAACATTCCTGGAGACAAATAATCGAAAACCGTTTTAAAAAGGAAATACAGTTTGTGTCGCCTAGCCTGGAAGACAGCCCTGCGACATTCCAGGACAAAAATGTGATAGGAAGACCTATATCGCCCTCTGACGATAAAGTCACAGTAGGAGTTACACAAGGAACCACAATTTCAGAAGATCCACTGTTCGGCAGTGTGAGATGGTCGATTGTCTCATCACCCACAATGTTAATGGGGATGGTTTCAAAGTTGTTCACTAAGGAAGTTGGCAATTGTACAGGCTGTGAGTCGGTCAGTGAAGTTAGCTCGTCACCGGCTGCGACTTCCCCTACATATTCGGGGGCATTAGAATTTAGGGGTAGTCAGTCGACCATATCCAGACAGCTGTACCTGTTTGACATTGGAATGGTCTCCAGCCAACCTTGATTAGATATAGGCGGTGTACCTCTTTCCCGGTTAATATATGTTTTTGCCCTCCCAACCTGTTCACACGTGCTGTTGGTTGGTTGGTAGGGATAAAAATAAGCAAGAGGTAGTGGAATGATGTTTGTGTTGGGCAGGAAAGGTTGTGCGTGCTGGATATATTTTACGGCTTGAGTGTCCTTAAAATTAACAACTATGCAATCTCCCGGTATATCTTTACTCCTTCTACCCACCCAGCTAACTCTCCGAACAAATAAAATTTTTGTATGGATATGAGGAGGGAGAGGTCGATTAATGTTGAGCCAGTGCATTGTTTTGTTCCTCAATTCAAGGTATGACTCATTAGATTTTCTTTCCAAGCCAGGTACTCCCGTCAATACGATAACAAAGGGTGAGGATTCTGATGGGAGATCTAAGATAGGTAATTTAGGGACAACATCTTGGATAAAATCAGTTCTATTTTCTAGTACATTTTTATCTTGCATAATAGCATTGTTGGCTTTTGTATTAACTTCCAAAGATTTCTGCGGGGGCTTAAATCCTATATATGAGTTTTGGAGGCCACTAATACTTGTTGTATTTTCAATACAGGCTATGTTTTCACATTTGTCCCGGGATAATCCCATATGCCGGTCCGTTAGGGACAAAGACAAGGAGGGAGGAGTTTTCTCTTTTGGATTACTTACAGGATTGGCAAGAAGAGAGTGTTTGTGAAGCTCCCTAAGTAAATCTGTCTTCAGAGATTGGTTGTATTCTAGGTTAATAGAGGCAGACTGTTCTAGTTTCTTAAGACGCTCCTCTATCTTGGTGAGTCTATCCAGGATCGGACGGGTTGAATTTTCAAAAACTTCCATTATTTTGGAGTAAAACCCATCATCTAGTTGCCTAGTTAAGTCTGAAGTGACTTCATTCAAGGGATGGTCAACAGCGCCCGGAGTAATATTAGGCGCATTTGTTATATTTTTATTTTTCGACACTCTGGGTTGACTCCCCTTTTTTGCTTGCGGAGCAGCCTTATGTTTTGGTTTAGCTCCTAAAATTAAAGCAGTAGAGGAAGAAAGAGAAATAGCCTCAGAGGTTGCATGTAATTGTGCACGAGTAGAAACACCTTCGTTTTGATTATTAGCAGCGTCAACCGAGGTAGTTACAGACCTGGTAGACCTTCTGGCATCTCTGCACTTATTACTTTCCAAAGTTAAATCCGTACTGAGGTCTACACTTTCAGCCTCACTAGTCAAACAATCAGTTGGAATAAGTTTAATAATGTTTACCCCAGGTGTAACAGATGAAGCAATTTTCCCTAGAGATGAACGTTTGGTTGTAAAGGGATCCAGCGATAAACGACGCTCAGTAAGGTCTATCTCTCGTTCTAATATATTTGCAGCTCTAACAATAAAATAATCCAGAGTTCCTGCCATAGAAGTACCAGCTACGGTACTTTTGATCCTAGACATTCCTCCCCCCAATTTCGATATGGTAATCACAATCAAATACACTTAATAAGATATAAGGGGGGGTGGCCCAGCCCAGTGCCTCCAGTCTTGAGCGGCCTCAAACGGCCCGCTCTTAGCCCGGTCTTCGCCCCGAGCTTAGTCCCGCACGCGTCCCGCTAGCGTGCGGGAACGAAGTTATGCAATAAAGACAAAGGGGCGGAAAAGGAGGAGCCGGGAAGAGGAGACAGCTGCGCTCACCGCCAAGCAGCCTGGTCCTCGCAGTCCCGGTTTAGGATGGTAATGGTCCGGTAAGTATCACCCCCAATGCAGCACAGCGTCCTCGTGGAGAGCCCACAGTAGTCCGACAGCAGTTGCAAGCCTACGAGCGGCACCCACGAAGCGAGGGCCGCGAGGCGTCAAATACCTTCTGAGGGAGGAGCCGGGAAGAGGAGACCGCTGCGCTCACCGCCAAGCAGCCTGGTCCTCGCAGTCCCGGTTTAGGATGGTAATGATCCGGTAAGTATCACCCCCAATGCAGCACAGCATCCTCGTGGAGAGCCCACAGTAGTCCGACAGCAGTTGCAAGCCTACGAGTGGCTCCCGCGAAGCGGGGGCCGCGAGGCGTCAAATACCTTCTGAGGGAGGAGCCGGGAAGAGGAGACAGCTGCGCTCACCGCCAAGCAGCCTGGTCCTCGCAGTCCCGGTTTAGGATGGTAATGGTCCGGTAAGTATCACCCCCAATGCAGCACAGCGTCCTCGTGGAGAGCCCACAGTAGTCCGACAGCAGTTGCAAGCCTACGAGCGGCACATGCAGACTCAAATTCAGAGAGTTTGCAAACGCAAGAAAGGTTAGTACATCTGAGCCATAGTTCACAAATGTAGGTCTCTTTATTAAAGGTCTTTCTGCTTACCATTTGTCTTACTCTTTATCTGTTTTTATTGCACTCTAAAGTGCTATTCACAACCTCTTGCTCATCTTTTATTTACCAGGATATGAGGTCAATTTATTGTCAATCGTTATCCATCTGACTTCTAAGGCAACTGAGGAATACAAATGGTACACTTATATGACAGAAAAGGGGTGCATTCGCTTTCTCTCCCATCTCTTTCCCTCTCTTGAACCCTTTTTTCATCTCTTCCTCTCTCTTTCTCGCTGGTTGATAATAACTTCCTCCCGCTGCTCTCTTTATGCTTCCTGGATAATTAATTTCATCCACTCACACACCATGTGAGGAGATGGATTTTTGTGTTTACCGTAGTAGAAGCGCTGGCTTGCCTGGTGGTGTCTAGGTTGCTCCTTTCATGTCCTCCCTAGCCCGGGAGCGTGTAACAGACCACACCACACATGAACTTCACACCACACATGAACTTCTGTAGTGCACGTCTTTATTCTTCAGAGAGCATCTGTTAACTGAATGCACTGCATCACAGATTTTTAACCACACCTATTGGATTCCGTAAAACTTGTAAGGATTCTGCCAAGGGCCACTAGAGTCCTCACGCACATAAACATGGTGAAAGGAATCAAAAGCCTAATTTAGATTTAGGCCCTAATTATTCTGTTCATTATTCTGTTTTAACTATCACTTGCCCACAAACTGTGAAATATTATCATGTAAAGAAAGAAAAACAGTATAATGCGGATTAAATGTATGGTTAAAAGTGCATGTTTAAATTGCACATTTAATCTGATAATAACCTTCAGCCTGCTTTCAAAAAAAGGTCTAAATGCAGTCTGACTTAAGTGTTTTTTCATCTCATTTTATGTTTGCTGAGAAACTTCATGACGTGAATGTGTAACAGGAAATTTGGAGCAGCAGAGAATGTTCCAATTGTAGTCTGTAAGTGTGAAGTGACTTCTAGAAGTCACGAACACAGGAAAAAGCTGCAGGAAAAGTATGTACTCTGGGTGGGACATAATAGAAAAGGTGGAAGCTTTTTCTATTGTTAACATTGTATTAAACATATGGATGTATGCCAAAATTAGTATTATAAGACTAGACTCGCATCGTGTGTAATTTGAGCCTGACTTGTGCTTCTCTCACTATGGGTCGCTCTCCCATCTGTAATTGTCTGGCATATGCAATAAACCTGTTTGTACTCCCTTTTGTTGCAGATGTGGTGATTAAATGATTTTCACTGCTTAAAGGATTTTTTTTCCGACATCGTGGCAGAGCCAGCCAGGAGATTCCCTTTGCTACGGCTTGCCGCTGGGGAGGTTCTCCTTCGGGCCCCTTCAGACAACTAATTTCGTTGTGCACAATTTGAGGAGGATGACAGACGCCCGTTGAGATGAAAGATCTGTTTTTTGGATGACATGGTTACCGGTGTGGGGGACGTCTGCAGCGGCCAGATAAGGTAGGAAAAAAGGGCGATCGTCGAATCCTTGTGTATTGATCCACAACTGTTACAAACGGAGATGTGTTTTTAGTTAATCCTGGCAGACCTTTGTTTAGGAATCGTCAGAGGGGGAGAGAGAGAATTAAATGCCTTCTGTTGATCCTGATAGACCTTTGTTTAGGAATCATCAGAGAAATAGATGTTTATTTAGTTAAACTTGGCAGACTGTTTTTCTTTCCCTTGGGGAAATATTAGAGAAATAGGAATTATGTACAAAGTTTATCCTGACAGTTTGAATTAGGAAAACCTCAGAGAAAGAGAGAAAAAGTTGACATTTTGTATAAATATGTTATGTGAGTTGCTTTTTTAAAACAATATATATATATATATATATATATATATATTCACTGAAAAAACCATAGGTTTCAGGGGTGTTATAGTTAGCTGGACTTTTCACTTCTACAAAACCATTGAAATTCCCCCGTTATAGTTAGTTCAGCTAACTATAACTCGCGCGCCCGCAATGCACTGCTGATGACGTCACATATTACATCACTCATGACATGGTCAGTGACATCACTGATGACATCTCAAATGACATCACTGATGACATCATCCAGTGAATGTGTGTTTTTCTGAAAATTAAATATGTTTTATATATGTATATCTCAAGGTCGATGGAAGAATAAATGGGTATATAAGTGTCTAAATGGATGATTTGTTTTTGAAAAATTGATTGTGTAACTGACTGATTAAGTGTATCATAGTGAATACATGGCTTAGTGAGTAATGTTTAAATATGTAAATATCTGTATCAGTCTCTCACTTTGTGTATAAGTGGCTGCATGGGTTGGTGGTAGCTACATGGGTGTCTATATAGGTTATTAGTTGGTTTTTTGAGTATCCGTCTGAGTGTCTGCATGGTTCGGTGGGGGGTATTACGTAGTGCATAGGTGCATGAATGAGTGACTCACTCTTTGTATGTGTTGAAGACAGCATGTGTGCAGGACTGTATGGGTGGATGAGTGTGTGTAAGGGTGTGTTAGTGAGTGAATGACTGTCTCAATAGTGTCTTTATGAGTAACTACATATGTTTTAAACTAGTATATGTGACTATTGGTGTATATAAGTGAGTATATGTGAGGGTGAGAGATTGAAAGAGTTCCTGTATGAATAAGTATGTGTTTCTATAAGTGATTGTTTAAAAGACTAAGTATGTGTAAGTTTCCGTAGAAGTAAGTGTGGTGGTGTGTGTATAACTGTATATGCAAATAAATGTATGTTTGATTCTTTATTAGCATGAGTGACTATGTGTGAGAGTAACTATGGATGAGTGGCATTGTGTAACAGGATGTATAGGTGTATGAGTACATATGATGAGTGAATACATGTATGAGTGACTGTATAGGACTGTTGGTGAATGAGTGGATGTGTATGTGGATCTTAGAATTACTGAAGAGGTTGTTGTAACTGGTATTGGTATGTCCATTGTTTTGAAAAGTTTATTCTCTATTTTTGAATGTGTGTATCAAAGGTTATATTAGGGTGAGAGGAGGTCTGCCACTCTATCACAAGGATGATGTCATCAGTGATGTCATCAATGATGTCATTTAAGATGTCATCAGTGATGTCACTGACCATGTCATGAGTGATGTAATATTTGACGTCATCAGCAGTGCATTGCGGGCGCGTGAGTTATAGTTAGCTGAACTAACTATAACGGGGGAATTTCAATGGTTTTGTAGAAGTGAAAAGTCCAGCTAACTATAACACCCCTGAAACCTATGGTTTTGTCAGTGAATTTCTGAGGTTTTTTAAATGCTAATTCCTAACTATAACGTGCCTGAAACCTATGGTTTTTTCTGTGAATTTCAAAGGTTTTTTAAATGCTAATTTCTAACTATGCCTACAGAGATAGGACATGTGAAGAAAGAAGGAAAAAATGCACAGAAAGAAAAAAAAGAAGTGCAGAAAGAAGCAACAGAAGTCCTCAAAGACGAAGAAAAGTGCAGGAAGAAGGATAACGTGCAGAAAGAACAAAAAGAAGAGCAGAAAGAAGCCTTGTTGCAAAATCATCCTGTACCCTCAACTTTTTCAGACGGATACTGGTGGTAACTGAGTCTGACTAACCAGTCCTAGAGCCAGTGCTATGTTAAAAGACACTTAGAATACAGTGAAAACACCTACATACACTAGGGAACATTATGCGTTGGGGTCCCCCTGTGATTAGCATGACCTCCTCTGTAAGCCCCTAGTATATAATAGGGCAGGGGGATTAAAACTAGCTCTTAAAATAGGCCACAGGGCGTTTTTGCACACGTTAACTCAGGCCCCGTCCCCTCCCTTCACCACTGTGTAAACACGCCCTGTGTCCGTTTTTAGTTGGGAGATTAAGTTCATTTGAATCCTGAGGGTCCCTAGGGTCCAACTAGCCCACTAGGTACCTCCAGTAAGTGCCACAGAGCTGCGTTGCAGAGAGGTGTAAAAAGTGGCACGGCCTGCACCACCTCTCTGCAATGCAGCTCAGTGGCGCTTACTGGAAGCACTTGGTGGGCTAGTTAGCCCCCAGGGGCCCTCAGTATTGAAGGAAAATTATATCCCCAATTTAAAACGTGCCATAGTGCGTGTTTGCACACGTCACCTCAGGCCCCGTCCCCTCCCTTCACCACTGTGTAAACGCGCCCTGTGGCTGTTCTAAGTTGAGAGATTAAGTCCCCTTGAATCCTAAGGGTCCCTAGGGTCAAACTAGACCACTAGGTACCTCCAGTAAGCGCCACAGAGCTGCGTTGCATAGAGGTGTAAAAAGGGGCTTGGCCTCAGAACACCTGTCTGCAGCGCAGCTCCCTGGTGCATACTGGAGATGCCTGTTGGGCTAGTTGGCCCTCAGGGACCCTCAGTATTGAAGAGGAATTCATTCCACAACTTACAACTCGCCAGGGGGTGCGTTTGCAGAGTGCTGCAAGGAGGGGGCGTGGCCTCCAGCACGATGCCAATCTTTTATTTATTTTAATTTTTTAAGAAGGGGGGCTGTGTGGTTCCCCTTCTTATTCTAATTTATTGGCCCTGATGACCCCATCCCCCAGGGACTGTCTCCTAATTATAATTTTGACCCCAATCCCCAGGGCCGGTCACTGTTTTTTATTATTTTAAAAAAATATATATTTATAGACACACCTAGGACATGCTGGACAAACCGTACGTACCTATCACCATGACGATTTGCGTGATATTCATTAAAAGGCGACTATGCATACAATGAATCCACGTGGAATGTATTTACACCACTAGTGAAGCTCTGACATGTCTGATGCCCTACCGTGCCTAATCCCGGTAGACACCCTTGTCGTTTATTTATACAAACATGGGTAGCTATTGACGGGCACATTTAATACACATGCACACCAAGCCATTCAAAGGGGATTCGACAAAAAAATCGACCAAAACTATGCAAGAAACCCCCCTCACGGTTAATAAAACACACATCCACTGCCGAATGTGTAATACTTTTTATTTTACTCTCTGGAAAGGGGACGAACATCACTTGAGAGTCACAGCTCGCTCCTGGCAGAGCCCAATGCTGTGTTACACCCACCATTGCCTGCTGAGTGCCACACACCTCTGTGTTGTATTCCACTAGCTAGTGCATATGCTATGACACTCTCTAGCCCATGTGCACTGTAACACCACCCCGTGAATATGTCATGCCACACTTGTCTTCGCACGGGTTATATTGCCCCATCTAACGTGCCTTCCTCGATGCCTATGTTATAACGCACAGTGCTATGCCATACATATTACAATCTGGGATCCATATCTTTGTCACAGTGCATATGCAACGTTACACTCCCCAGCACATATTTTATATTACAACTTTAGAGACTAGTTAGGTTACACAACACTGCCCTGTGCATATTACACTCCAAGGCGCATATCGCATAGCACGCGCTAGTGCCTGTGCTATCTTGCGCTCTCCAATGAATCTGTCATTGCGCACAATGTATTGCATATTATATTTCACGCCCGGTTCATCTTATATCACACTTTTTGGTGCATAGTTTATACCATACACTGTATCTAGTTTTCATTTTCAATCGTGCTCTCAGGACTATGTTCTATATAACACTGTGTTCACCTACCCTTTTCACGGGCATTACATTTTGCAATAGGGGGTGGAGGGTCAGGGGGTGTTTCTGCCAAGTGAGCCCCGAGTCACAGTCACAAACGTCCTCTTCTTCCTGAATAAAAGTGAGATTATGCTGCATACTTGTTCGTATTTTAAGTAGTTCGCACAGACACACGTTTTAAAAACAATAAAGTTCCTAATACCCGCCTTCTCTGAACAGTTAGCTTGCTGCCCCATCCCCCTCCTCCCTATCCTCTGTTGTGTGAATCCATGGACTAGCCTCCTCCCTCCTGCCATGCATGGTCTGATGTGCTGCCATTGCCCTCAATTTAGTATGATGTACCAGTCCACTCCTCCTGCCCTCCATTGCCCAATTCTATGCCCCATCATTGACCTCCTGCTTAAACTCTGTGCTTAGCTTGCTGCCCCTATTCTCCTTCCCCCTGCCCTCCGATGTCTTTGTGCATGCCCCTGCTCCATCCTTTTTGCCCACCATGTTCCATGGACCTGCCACTCCTATCTACTCTGAGTGTTCTGTTGAGCTGCCACTCCCCTCCCACCTGCCTAGCATTGTCAGATGACTGTAACCTGTCCCTGCCACCTCCACCCTGCCTGTCCACATGCCATGCCCCTATCCTCTTCCTCCTGTCCTACATGGTCCATTGTACTGCCACACCCTTCTGCCCTCCCTGGTCTGTTGTGCTGCAACTGCTCCTCCTGCCTGCCCCGTGCGGTCTGTTGTGAGGCCCCTTCCCCTGAACTTTCTTGGCTGTGCACAGGTCCTGACCCTCCCTTCTATCCTCCATCGTCCTTTGTGCATGCCCCTGCACCCTCCTTCTTGCCCATCATAGCCATTGTGCTACCACTAACCCTCCCACTTGCCATGCATGGTCTTCTGTGCTGCCATGGCCCCTCCCACCTTCCCTGTGTGGTCAGTTAGCTGCCCCTGAACCCCTCCCACCTTCCCTCCATGGTCTGTGGGTATGCCATCACAGTCTCACTGTTGCTCTTCATGGTGTGTCTTGCTTCTAGTGCCCATCCTGCCTGACCTCCATGGCTATCTTGCTGCTCCTGCCCTGCCCCCTTGCCCCCAGCCCTCTGTTTACATGTGTAGACCCCTACTCCCTCCCTCCTGGCTTGTCTGTTCCATTGTAATGCCTCTGATCCATCCCTCCTGCCCTTTATGGTCTGTTATGCTGCAGCTTTCTCTCCTGTCTGTCCATTATGGTCCTGCCTCTTGCCCCTCTGTTCTCTGTTGTCCATGTGCATGGTCCTGTCCCCCCCCTCTTTCTTTCTATGGATTGTTGTGCTGCACTCCCGTCCCGCATGCCCTGTGTGGTGTATTGTGCTGCTGCAAACCCTGATGCCTGCCCTGCAGGGTCAGTTTGGTGCACCTCTCCATGTCCCTCCTGTCCTCTGTTATCCAAGTCCATGTCCCTACCCCATTTCCTTCCATGATCCAATGTACCATACTTGCGAACATTTTGAACTTGGTAAGAGGGAGATTTTGGAAAAAAACTGGGGTATTGATTTTCCCCTTTGAGTTACATTGAAAAAGAGGAGATTGTAGACAGGAGACAGATAAAATAAAGCCCATTTGAGCTTAAAAACATTGGACGTTTCCTGGCTGAATCGGGTCTGTTGGCATGTATGGTTGTACTACCATTGCCTCTTCCTTCTGCCCACAATGGTCTATTACATTGCCACAGCCTCTCTTGCAAGTCCTGTATTGTTGGTTTGTTGCCCCTGCCCCCCTTTCCACTGCCCTCCATAGTCTGTTGTGCTGCCACGGCCCTTCCTGCCTGCTCAGTGTGGTTAAATTGTTGCCTTTGCATCCTCCTACCTGCCTTCAATTTTCAGAGTCCGTGCCCCTGGCCTCTGCCTCTCAACAGTATCCTAATGAACAACTAGATTGCTAACATTCTATATTTATTACAAAAGTGTGGAACGCCTGATGTCATCTTGATGTAATCAAAACTGTAATACCTAGAGCATTTCCTTTAGAAATTACATATATGAGAGGGTCTTATTGGCATCAAAATTATGGTTAGTGCTCTAAAAGACTAAAATAAGGACAGATTTTCTGAGTTTTCAAATAGCGAGAAAGCACTTTTAAATTATTTGTTACCTTTATGTTTTTTTATCCAGTTGACCACTTGATTAAATGTTGCACTTAGGGGAGAGGATGTGGTGTTACTTCCAGAACTGCAGACTTTGCAACTGGGGAACCAGGTTGGAGTTTCTGTTTCAGCTCGACATTCTGTGATTCTGGTCAAATCACTTAGTCTCCCCATGTCTACAACCAAAATGAATTTGTTCTTGTGTGATGTAACCAATGCTCATGTAAAGCACTCCAATACCTGACAAGTATGCACTATATAACACTGCAAAAACACAAAATAATAAGTGTTTTGCACACTTCTGTCATTGGGCTATATTTGGGCTACATCTGGGTGATTTTGGGCTACATTTGGGCTCTTTTGTCTCCGGTGGCCATCTTGGGAGATTTATTTGTTATGAAGTTTCCTAATTTCCTCTTGTACTGCAGTCTCCTCAGTAGGAAATGCTTTCAGTTTTTTACTTTGATTCCATAATGAAGGTATTCAGATATGTCACACATTTGCCATTAATTCTGAATGTTAGCACTCTAGTTGCTCATTAGATCACTGTAGTAAAACTACTGTTCACCATGGAAGTCTGCTCCTGGTATTAAAAGTTCATGTTTCAGTCTGCATGTAAGAATTTTTTAATGAAATAGAAGAGGATTTGAGAAGTCACTCAAAATGTGCCCTCATTTTCTTTCTTCAGCATTAATCATAATTTCTATGGCAAAATGAACCCCCTCATTGTGTTCCTTTTTAAATTAAATGTTTTAAGTGTTACCAGTTTATTCCAATCAAGATGGCTTCAGGTATGCCATACTTTTGTCATAATGAAGACAGTAAGCGCTCTAGTTGTTTTTAAGAACACTCTGGGACATTCTGTCATTGGGCTATACTTGGGCTACATCTGGGTGATATTTGGGCTACATTTGGGCTCTTTTGTCTCTGGTGGCCATCTTGGCAGACTTATTTGTTATGAAGTTTCCTAATTTCCTCATTTACTGCAGTCTCCTCAGTAGGAAATACTTTCAGTTTTTTACTTTGATTCCAAAGGCATTCAGATGTGTCACACATTTGCCATAAATTCAGAATGTTAGCACTCTTTTTGCTCATTAGATCACTGTAGTAAAGCTACTGCTCACCAGGGAAAACTGCTGCTGGTATTGAAAGTGCATGTTTCAGTCTGCATGTCAGAATTTTTTAATGAAATAGAAGAGGATTTGAGAAGGACCTCAAAATGTGCCCTAATTTTTCTTTCTGCAGCACTAATCATACTTTTTATGGAAAAATGAACCCCCTCATTTTGTTCCTTTTTAAATTCAATGTTTTAAGAGTTACCACTTTAATCCAAGCAAGATGGCTTCAGGTGTGCCATACGTTTATCATAAGTAGGACTGTTAGCGCTCTAGTTGTTCTTTGGAACACTCTGGGAAGCTGCAGTAGAACACAAAGGAATCAACTGACAGTCTCTGCCCTTGTTGGATGTACATGTTTTACTGAGAATGTCAGACTTCATTCTCACATGACTGTGAAAGATAATGTGAATTTACAGAAAATAAGCTCTCAGTTTAGCTTATAGATCACCTTCCAAACCTCTGTGGGAAAAGCATGAGAAAATATTTTTCTCTCAATCATGATATCCCAGCAGAAGACTTTTTCACATGGTGAAATCACCTTAGAACATACCACAATTCCTAAAATGAGTATGGTACCATCAACAAATGATTTATAATGTAACTAAAGTCTTAAAACCTTCTATTAACTGCAAAGCTTTTTAATGAGGTGCTATCATGTATATTGGTCCCAAGATGGCTGCCAACACTTCTTGGATGAAGTGCTGACAGCCAATCAGATCTCAGGATGAGATGTGTGGTTAGGCTCCGCCCACATATATATATGATTTTACTTTTGATTTTCTCAGGAACTACTGAACAGATTGACACCAGACCTGCAAAAGGCACATCCCTGACCTGAGGACTAATTTCAAGTAATTCTGTTCAGCCGTTCGGGCTGTACCTTCGACTAAAGGTCCCTATGGAAAATTGCATGGGGAAAACGCGTTTTGGGACCCCCCTTTTTTCTCAGCCCCCGCTTGACGAATCCCCCCGAGACTTTCAAGGTAGGAGTGGAGCGGAGCGCCCCACCTATTTTGAAAATTTCGCGAGGATTCGTCAACCGGCGCCAAAGTTATTCCAAACACAATGTTGCGGATTTCCTATGGAAACACGGTCCTAACTATAACTATCTACTGGCGACCGCCAGTAGATTATATATATATATATATATTCACTGAAAAAACCATAGGTTTCACACATGTTATAGTTCGCTGGACATTTCACTCGTGAAAAACCAATGAAATTCCCCCGTTATAGTTAGTTCAGCTAACTATAACTCACGCCCCCGCAATGCACTGCTGATGACGTCACATATTACATCACTCATGACATGGTCAGTGACATCACTCATGACATCACTGATGACATCTCAAATGACATCACTGATGACATCATCCAGTGAATGTGTGTTTTTCTGAAAATTAAATATGTTTTATATATGTATATCTCAAGGTCGATGGAAGAATAAATGGGTATATAAGTGTCTAAATGGATGATTTGTTTTTGAACAATTGATTGTGTAACTGACTGATTAAGTGTATCATAGTAAATACATGGCTTAGAGAGTAATGTTTAAATATGTAAGTATCTGTATCAGTCTCTCACTTTGTATATAAGTGGCTGCATGGGTTGGTGAGTAGCTACATGGGTGTCTATATAGGTTATTAGTTGGTTTTTTGAGTATCAGTCTGAGTGTCTGCATGGTTCGGTGGGGGGTATTACATAGTGCATAGGTGCATGAATGAGTGACTCTCTCTTTGTATGTGTTGAAGACAGCATGTGTGCAGGACTGTATGGGTGGATGAGTGTGTGTAAGGGTGAGTTAGTGAGTGAATGACTGTCTCAATAGTGTCTTTATCAGTAACTACATATGTTTTAAACTAGTATATGTGACTATCGGTGTATATAAGTGAGTATATGTGAGAGTGAGAGATTGAAAGAGTTCCTGTATGAATAAGTATGTGTTTCTATAAGTGATTGTTTAAAAGACTAAGTATGTGTAAGTTCCCATAGAAGTAAGTGTGGTGGTGTGTGTATAAATGTATATGCAAGTAAATGTATGTTTCTTCCTTTATTAGCATGAGTGATTATGTGTGTGAGTAACTCTGTGGATGAGTGGCATTGTGTAACAGGATGTATAGGTGTATGAGTACATATGATGAGTGAGTACATGTATGAGTGACTGTATAGGACGGTTGGTGAATGAGTGGATGTGTATGTGGATCTTAGAATTACTCAAGAGGTTGTTGTAACTGGTATTGGTATGTCCATTTTTTTGAAAATGTTAGTCTCTATTTTTGAATGTTTGTATCAAAGGTTATATTAGGGTGAGAGGAGGTCTGACACTCTGTCACAAGGATGATGTCATCAGTGATGTCATTTGAGATGTCATCAGTGATGTCATGAGTGATGTCACTGACCATGTCATGAGTGATGTAATATGTGACGTCATCAGTAGTGCATTGCGGGGGCGCGAGTTATAGTTAGCTGAACTAACTATAACGGGGGAATTTCATTGGTTTTTCACGAGTGAAATGTCCAGCTAACTAGAACATGTGTGAAACCTATGGTTTTTTCAGTGAATTTGCAAGGTTTTTTAAATGCTAATTCCTAACTATAACGTGTGTGAAACCTTTGGTTTTTTCAGTGAATTTGTAAATGCTAATTTTTGTATTACTTAATTAAAAAAAAAAATTTGTTTATTAAAAATAAAATTCCTATGTATTCATTTATATATTATCTGTATCTTTTTATTTGTTTTTGCTTTTTTTTTAAAAATTCAATTAGGATAAAGTTGAATAGTTTTTTTAATTTTTGCAATTAATTTTTCTCCACTTTTTTTTTTTTATATAAATTCTTGGGGTGCGCGCTCTGAGCGCGCTCCTAGTACAATTTCGTACGTTTTTTATGAATACCGTCGTACGTTATTTACGTACGCAAATATACGTCATAGTGCGCACTGGGAGCGCGCACCCAGTACGTATGCGTACGTACGTACGCATGCATGCGTGCGTCCTACGCGCTCCACGCGGTTTACTTCCGCATACGCTAAAATTACGCGCAATAACGGTCGCGTATACGCGTGTTCAATGTATGCGCGCTAGGTATGCGCATATGACGTATGCACATGCGCTCCTATGCGTTCGCGCATACGTAATCACGAGGTGCGCGCTCGGAGTTTGCGCAGTGCGCGCACCTCGGGTTTATGCATAATAAAACAGCACTTCTTATTGGTTATCATTACTTTCAGTTTCTAATTCTTTCAACACCACACCCAATCCCCTCATGGCAAGTCATGTGATCAAGAATCATCACTTTTGATTGGTTTGAAGTACTTTCAGTTCCAGATTCTTCCCAAACCACACCTACTCCCCTCATTATTAGTTCTGATTCCTTTGGAGAAGGAGCTATTCTGTTGTTGAGAGACAATGGCTGAACAGCAACCATCTTCAGACAGTGACCAGGACACTCTTGAGAGGCAGAGGATCAGGAAGCAGAAAGACAGCTTTATATGGCAGTTTTTAACTTTTCCAGAGGGACAAAAAAAGGTAAATGCACCTAAAGTTACATGTGTACTTTGTCAAAAAGTCTTGTCACGTGGGAATCCTAACAAGAAATATTCTTTTAGCATTCACACTATGTTGAGGCATGTTGACAAAATGCATCCAGTGACTTTTCGTCGAGCTTCTGGAGCAAACCCTCCACCTGCTCTACCGACGACATCTGCAGCAGCTCAGCCGAGCACATCTTCGGCAGCTCAGCCGAGCACTTCTTCTGCAGTGGTGCCTTTGCCTTCTTCCACACCTCGTTTTGGACCACCTTGTCTTGCTAGGTTGTCCACACGCTGCACTGATTGTGGTAAACTTATTTCTGTGTGTGAGACCAGTCTTGATCTCATTCAGAGAAAATTTGAGTGCAGTAGGCCATAGATGTTTTTCTCTTCCTGTTTCCCTCCATTAACTCAAGGGCTCTTTTAAGAGCCACTTATAAAAACTTAACCCCAAAATGTTTTTGGGAGGGATTTTTTTTTAATTTTTTTTTTTGAGGTGCGCGCACCCTGCGCGCACCCAAGGTTTTTTTTTAAATTTTTTTTTTTTTTTAAATTTAATGTACAAAAAGAGGAAGAAATGGAAGCATGAAAAGGGAGGATTGAGTAATACTAATATTTTTCTCTTATTTAAAAAAAAAAAAAAAAAAAAAAAAAAAAAAAAAAAATCGAAATTTTTTTTTTCCAAGTATTTTGCAAAGGAACAGAATTTTTTTTTTATTTTTTCTTTCCAGTTCTGCAAAAAAAGAAAATAAGTATTAATATTCAATCATACATTACAAAAAGCATTACATGTTTTGACATATTTTACAAAGCAATTTTTTGCCCTTTTTTTGCTGTTTTCAGAATTTTTTATTTTTCACTTAAAATAGTGAAAACAATTGTATTCATCATTTAACAGCGGGCAAAAAAAAAAACAATCTGAAAGATTGCTTAAAAAAAGCCCTAAAACTTTCCTCACTAAAATATACCTTGTTAGAAATATTACATATATATTACAAGTACTTCTCTAGATGAATAAAAATTTTCTAGACAAACCGTCTTTAAACCTTGTCGCAAAAGCACACATGCCAAAATAATTTCTGTCAAAGGAGTCCACAATTGTTTTTATTACTTTTCCTTTAGGCCAAATAGTAATTTCAAAATCCTTTTTAAGTGATATCTTCAATTATAATCCTTTAAAATTACAAAAAATGCTTTCTTCAGATGCAGTTTTTAGTTTTCAAAATTTAGGTTTCAGAAAAATTAAGTAAGAATTGGGTAAATCATAAGGCAAACGTTGCTTGAAAATCAATTGGGATTCATTACACAGTGTCCAGCCTTTTTCACATTTAAGATAAACTGTGTAATGTCCAGAAGTTACAGTAGGTCCTTCATGAAAAATTATTGCGACTGTAACAAAAGTTTTTCCAGAAATTGATAATTGTTGTCCTATAAACTTCTTTATTAAAGTATCCAATTTTGAACCATCAGCTCTACAACGTTGCATCATTAAAATTACATACTGACCATATTTCTGTAAAAATAATGTAGAATAAATGTCTGATTTACGTTCAGAACATTCCATGTTGTGATTGGCATCTTTAACTAATTTACTAAAAGTCACTGACTTACTTTGTGGTAATGGTAAAAATATGAACCTTTCTGAATCAACATTACTACTACATGTGTTCATACAGTTTTCACAGCAATGTTCCCATTTGTAAGAGACACCAAATAAGTTTTCTACTTCTACTCCTTCATCTTCTAGTACACTCAAAATATATATTAAGAATTCCTGAGCATCTTGCTGGACATTTTCTTTAAACTGTGTAGAACCACAACATACATCTAAAAGATTTCTAACATCAGTAGCACTTTCTATTTCAGTTTTATCAGTACTCAGCTTCTCAAAAAGGAGACTCAGCAGAGAACACAATCTTTTTCCATGATTTACTATTGTCTGTTCTAGCAACTTTTCAAGATAAAATACAACATTCAGCACTACATTTGCATAGCAGTTGACACCAGAGCTATTTTCAAAATGGCAACCAACAACCTCTTCAACACTGTCCTTTTTCTTTTTCCTTGCTATCACATCACTGTCCTTTTTTTTTTTGTTCTGTTCATCCACATTACAGATATTCTCAAATCTCCTTTTCCGACAAACAACATGTTTTTCAATCACAGGATACTGACCTAAATGAGGAGCATAGGTTCTTCTTAATCTGTTATACTCCTTTACACAGTTTGTATCAGCACTAACTTTTGAGTCATCAAAGTCTATCATAAATAAACCAGATAATGTTTTCACTCGTGACAAAGCAACATATGCCATACCTTCTTTGAACACAGTAGAACCAATGTTTACAAAAGCACTATCTACAGTCAATCCTTGAGACTTGTGAATAGTTACAGCATATGCTAGAGAAAACGGAAACTGCTTCCTACGTACATATAAGTCTTTCACAAGCATGAAACGAACTGAACAACGACAATGTCTTTAACTTCTTCTATCTGATCAAATTTTATTTTTAAACATTCAATTCCATCTTTTTTCTGGTAATTAATAAAACCCACAACTCTTCCCATAGCTCCATTCACTAAACATTTTTCTACATCCAAATTTCTCCTTAAAATCACTCGACAATTCATGCAAACATATAGATTTTTTTCTAATCCAGCTGTTTTGGAAATATTCTTCTCTAGTGAATCCAATTTATTTTTCAGTTTGCCTGTTAATGTAAAAGTAATTCTTTCATGCTGAATTTTGTCCTCTGCTTCCATTTTCTTAATCTCTTCCTTTTCCAATTTCAAAAGTTCCTCATTGAATATTGAGCACTCACGTAGTGTTGGCATTAAGCAGATTACAGTATTTTTTTCTGCAATGTTCTGGTATATTTTCTCTGCAACTATTTCTTCATTTGGAAATAAGTTATGTAGCAACCGACTCTGTAATGCTTTTTTGCCAACTTCTGTGAGTAGTCCAATTCTGATATTTTTCAGAATACTTGCATAATCTTCGTCGTTTGCTTGTCTCATATTGGTAGTGAGTTCTTTGTACTCAAAGAACGACCAAATATTTGCATTACCAATGCTTCCTAATGACTTCTTCGTGTCTTCATGTGTCACAGTATTAAACACTGGTTGTCCTTTAACTGGAGTGAGCTGCAGAAGATCCCCAAAAACTATGACGTGTTTACCTCCAAATAACACGTCATAGTCTCTCTTAAGAATTTGTTGCATTCTTAAATGCACAAAGGCAAGCATTAAATTTGAAACCATGCTCACCTCATCAATAATGAGAACTTGCATCTTCTTCAACACTCTTGAAACTTCGAGGAATGCTTCTCCAGTTAGCTTGTGGTATTCTATTTTGTTCTCATGCTCCACTGGTAACATTAGCAAGCGATGTAAGGTAATTCCTTTTATGTTATAGGCTGCTAACCCAGTTGGAGCAGTTACCACACAATACAAATTTGAAGCTGTTTTTTGCTGTAGGTAGCTTCTGATGACTTTTATTAAGAAACTTTTACCAGTTCCAGCTTGTCCACTCACATACATCCTGATTGGTTCAAATGATGTGCATGAGCACTCTTTCTTTTCATGTAGTAATCCATGATCAATTTTTTTGATGACTTCTTCATAAATTTCTTTTTGTTCTTTATTCAGTTGTTGTTCCAGATTTAGTAAGTCGATTGAATCTTCCTGTGCTTGATTCATAGCCGTTTCTACTTCAGTCATGGCTACTGCAGCTTCATTTTCTATGATCGGTTGTCCTAGGGGATCTTGACTAAGTGTTACTGAACTTTGGCTGTCTTGAGAACTGTCTCTAGCTACTTCAGCTGCAATTTTTGCTTCCTGTTCATTTTCTTCATTTAACATTTGGACATAAGTTGAGAAAGTACTGCATTCTATACTGTCTTTGCTAGCATTAAAAGAATCTTCATAGCTTTGAAATTCTCCCAGTAGTTCGTCCTCTGAACGCCATGGTTTAAACAGCTGTAAAAGAGCCAAGTAGTAAAATTCCTTTTTGTCAGTAGTTTCGCAACTGAGCTTCCTGTGATTTATCAAACTTCCTTTTGTTTGCTTCACCAAACATCCTTCCTCACCAATGACTTTATATTTTCCATTGTTGATGTCTTCTGTGGCTTTCCATGAATAAATGTAGTTCTGCAGCACTTCATAGAGACACACGTTCTCAAGATGATGACTTCTCTTTGGGTAATATGTGTCCAACATGTTTGATTTCAAAATATCTGTACTTTCTGGGTCATTCTCGGCCAAATATTCAATTTCGCCAACAGATTTCATTACCCGATTTCTCATTCCTGCAAGGCCTAAGCTTACCCAAATTATTCTTCTGGATTTCGAGTAAAGACTTGCAGATGATAACCTATCTGAGCATTCGTAGGATCCAATTTCTCGATGCGATAACATCTTTAAACTGAAACTGTACAGCTTCTTACTGACAGTCTTCTCGTGAGAAATCTCTTCCCACATTTCCTTCAATTCGGTTTTCTCAGATTTAGTGATGTAAGATGTCACATACCGAGCAACAGCAATAGAATTGTCTGCCACATACTGAATATCCATGTTAGCATTCCACATGGATAAAATGACTGGGTTGAAGTCATTTATACATTTTGACTCTTCATTTCTTTTTAGGTTGTAGGTATTTTTGGGAGATTTTCTGGTTATAGTATGTCGCACAGCTGACATAAAACTGTTGACTCTTCCTTTTGAAAGAACAGGTCTAGGAAATCCAAATCGACACTTTGTGTAGAATTTATCTTTCGTCTTGTACTTCCGTCGACAGTATTTTCCACACCGATGACTTTGGAAACGTAAAACTTGCTCTTTTAACTTTTTCTCTTCTGTGCTTTTAGGTATAGCACATGTTGCGTATTCTTCAATGAAAGATAACACTGCTTCATCAGTATCTGTTCCAAACTTTGGGGCATCCTTGATCCACAACAGCATATGAATATGAGGAGCACCTCTTGCCTGGTACTCTTTTCTCCAAAAGAAATCCACTACTTCTCCAAGAGGTGGATTTTTTTTATTGCAGATAAAGGACATCATAGCCTCAAATCTATGATTGATATATCTGCAAACATTAACTGGATCCAAAGAGCACAGTTCTCCAGCTGTCTTGTATTCAATGTTTTTAATGTTTGAATTTGCCTCTCTTAGAAAATCCAGTAAATCATCCCAAGCGTACTCGGCACAGCTTAGGGTAAGGAACCATGTTGGAGTTCCTAAATTCCGTAACATGCATTTTAATTCACCATGGCGTCGGTACCAATATTCATTTGTCCCACGCTGACAAGCCATCAGATTGATCAGTTGTGTTTCCAAATGATCATCTCGGTGCTGCACTTTCTCCATACAATCCTTAGCAGACACATTTTGTAAATGTACGCCACTTTTTAAAATATGATTTACTGCATAAGATAATGCAGACAAGTCACTTTCAAATAAAAGATGGAACAAATAAGGAATACTTTGACGAAATCTTGGATCTTCTGCATATAGTCTTGTAGTCCGATACTCAGAAGATGGAATCTGTTCTGGACGTTCATCATATTGTCCTCCTTTTCCTGTAGGAAACAGCTGGGGAAAACATCGAGCTTCCAAGCTCTCCTCCCATACACTCACGGGAGTTCCTTTTGCTTTCTTCATCTGAAACAGATCAATAGTGTCTCCCATAACTTCTTTTGAATGAAGAGGATGTATGCTAAAATGTTCATAAATTTCTTCTTCCTTTGACTTGTCCACTTTTTCAATTTGACCAGTTGGTGTTTCTGTGTCTTCTTGTAAATCTTCTTCTTCTTCTTCTATATAAATTGATTCATACCATTTATTATTTTTTTTCAAATACAAATTTGCTCTTTGTACTTTTCGTACATCCACCAGCTCTTGCCAAATCTTCTTATTCTTTGTAGGTACACCATTAACCAGAATTACTAATGGTTCAGTTTCCAAAGTATCTGCATCAATAGTTTCCATATTTTTTTTCAAATCCAAGGGCAAATACACCACTCTTCCTTTTAAACCTCTCAGTAAATCAGAAGGAGGTAATTTACCAGTTTTGGGCTCCATACGTACTATGGTCTGGAACGGATGAACACATTGAATGAGTATAGACTCATATGTATTTAATTCAGAAAGTTCGGCAGGAATAGCATCCAATTCTAAATTATTATGTACAGCTCTGGTCGGCATTCTATTTTCTTCTAACTTATTATAACAGTATTTACAAATACGCTGATCTTCACCCAATTCAAAACAATTTTCAAGAAATATATATGTTGCAAAATCCTTCCACTTACAATTATCTTCATTTTCACTTTTTTTTATACAGATCAACACTCCTTGTTTGAATTTTATAATGACTTCTGCGGCAACAAATACAAGTAATATTTGGTCTTTCATTAGAGGGGATAGTAAATTTTGTCATTTCATCCTCAAAATTTTTAGTAATAATGAGTTCTACATTCTGTTCCTCATTTTCCTCATTTACTGTGTCCTTTTTTGCACTTTCTTGTTCTGGACCAAAGTAACAAAACTGAATCTCATCAGTAACCTTCACTACATCTGATACAGATCCACGGAACAGAGCATTATTCAACTCATTCAACTTTACTGCTGGACTTTTAGCAAAATACAATGTTCTCACAAACTTTCTCATTTCAGTATGATGAACAGCCAGCATCCTAAAATGATGAAAAACACTTTTACACACTTTTCTAGATAGACAAGCCAGAGAATGTCCCTGCAAACCAGTATTTTCTCTCACTCTGCATGGATCTAGTGTTTGAAGCACCTTCATCTTCTGTTTTACACTCTTTTTACTATATTCTCTAGAAAGTCACGTAATTTATCAATAGATTCCTGACGCACAGTACAAATACTACTACAGTTCCAAGTGTACACTGGGGCTTTTGGACGTCTCCCCATAGCCTCAGCAGCCATTACTTCTTCCTCATTTCTTGGGACCATTTTTTCTTTTTGCATCACACAACCATTCTTAACTTCATATGCTCTACCATTGGTGTCAACTGCATGCAACAAACTATTACTTTGAAGATAACTCTCTTCATTAAAAAATGGTTCAGTACTTGAACTGTGTTTCCATTCTCCCAAGAACACTTTACAAAAGTTACTTTTTTTCACTTCTCTTTTCCTTTTGCTTTGTGACTTCATTGCATTCACTAATTTTTCTAATCTACGCATCCTATTCAAAATTAGAATAAAAAGTTTTCTTTTTATTTCCAAAGCCTTACTTACAATATTTTCTATAAAAAAAATTCTTAATAAATTTTGATTTTTTCTTATATTTTTTCACATCCTTTAGCAAATTTAACATCACTCTTCTCTGAAACATTTTGAGACGAATGTTTTTAAAATCTAATTTTCGTGTTAAATCTGTTTGACATACTTCTGATTGTACATTAGCTTTTTTTTGCTGTTGACTGTGTTGTTGCTTTGTACATAAAACTCTTTGTTTTACAGTTATTTTTGCCATTTTTGTGTTTTTTGAAAATCTTTTTTAAGAAATCTCTGCTCTGCTTACCAGTAGACTTTTTCTTTTTGCCATCACCAGCTTCTCCTGCTATTTTTTTTTCCCAGTTTTGTCCAGATATACTTGTTGTTGCTTTTCTTTCCTTTTTCTTGTCCTTAAAGGCATTTTTTTTTCACTGTTGCTCAGCAATACCTGCAAGGAACTAAAAAAAAATCCTTTTTGTAATTATAATTCATTAAAATATTTTGTTTTACTTTTCATTTATTTCAAATGTTTTTCCATTTGTCTCTCATTTGTGATTTACTCATTTGTGCACAGTACTAACCACCACAGTTGAAAAAAAACAAGCTGCCCCTTTCCTGCAAGTGCATTTTTTAACAGAACAACTGCAACACAAATTATATCTGTGGCCACAATTCCTGTGCACACACAGCCTCATGGTGTGCTTCTAAGCAGAAAACAGAATTTGATATGCAAATTCAAAGCACATTTACTACTCTGGTAGATCAAGTGATAATTGCTGTTACAGCCTTACACATTTTACCTGGAAAATCACAGAGGCAGAAAAGAGCACATTTCCTAACAGCTACTTCATACCATAAGTATCTGCAACCTGGGTGAGTGTTTAGAGTAGAGCAAAGAAAATGAGGCCTTGGTGACGTTGAATGTGTTTGCATTACACACAGACCTGAGTAGTACGCATGGGAGTGTTGGAGAAGCTGCTGCGTGTGTCCCAAGAGTGTGTTTCTGCAGACTATGTATTGTCAGCTGCAAGAGACATGAGCAAGGAGATTTCCAGAACTGCATGAAGACTACAGGGATGTACGTAACAGTGCATGTGTGCTAAGGGATAATTTGTGTAAACACAACAGGCTGCCCCTTTCCTGGGACTACAATTCTTACTGAACAACATCTTCACAAATTAAATCTCTGCCCACAATTCCTGTGTGCACACAGACTCATGCCATCTTTTTACGCACATAATACAGGCTGCCCCTTTCCTGGGACTGCATTTCTTACTGAACAACATCTTCACAAATTAAATCTCTGCCCACAATTCCTGTGCGCACACAGACTCATGCTATGTTTTTTGGAACAAAACAGTGTCCCTGAATAGTACCAAATTACTGTTACAGCCTGATACATTTCCCTTATCATTTACAGAAGCAGAAAACAGCACATGTCCTAACAGCTCCTTAAGACCATGTCCATGTGTTACAGGGTGAGTAATTAGACTAGATCAATTTAAATGAGGCCTTGCTGACGTTGAATGTGTTTGCATTACACAGTGCTATCTGAAACAGCACACAGAGCTGAGTACTACACATGAGAGTGTTGGAGAAGCTGCTGCGTGTGTGCCAAGAGTGTGTTTCTGAACACTGTGTATTGTCTGGTGCAAGACAGATGAGCAAAGAGACTTCCAGAACTGCATGAAGACTGCAGGGATGTATGTAACAGTGCATGTGTGCTAAGGGATAATTTGTGTAAACACAACAGGCTGCCCCTTTCCTGGGACTGCATTTCTTACTGAACAACAAATTCATAAATTAAATCTCTGCCCACAATTCCTGTGTGCACACAGACTCATGCCATCTTTTTACGCACATAACACAGGCTGCCCCTTTCCTGGGACTGCATTTCTTACTGAACAACATCTTCACAAATTAAATCTCTGCCCACAATTCCTGTGCGCACACAGACTCATGCTATGTTTTTTGGAACAAAACAGTGTCCCTGAATAGTACCAAATTACTGTTACAGCCTGATACAGTTCCCTTATCATTTACAGAAGCAGAAAACAGCACATGTCCTAACAGCTCCTTAAGACAATGACCATGTGTTACAGGGTGAGTGATTAGACTAGATCAATTTAAATGAGGCCTTGCTGACGTTGAATGTGTTTGCATTACACAGTGCTATCTGAAACAGCACACAGAGCTGAGTACTACACATGAGAGTGTTGGAGAAGCTGCTGCGTGTGTGCCAAGAGTGTGTTTCTGAACACTGTGTATTGTCTGGTGCAAGACAGATGAGCAAAGAGACTTCCAGAACTGCATGAAGACTGCAGGGATGTATGTAACAGTGCATGTGTGCTAAGGGATAATTTGTGTAAACACAACAGGCTGCCCCTTTCCTGGGACTGCATTTCTTACTGAACAACATTTCACAAATTAAATCTCTGCCCACAATTCCTGTGTGCACACAGACTCATGCCATCTTTTTACGCACATAACACAGGCTGCCCCTTTCCTGGGACTGCATTTCTTACTGAACAACATCTTCACAAATTAAATCTCTGCCCACAATTCCTGTGCGCACACAGACTCATGCTATGTTTTTTGGAACAAAAGAGTGTCCCTGAATAGTACCAAATTACTGTTACAGCCTGATACATTTCCCTTATCATTTACAGAAGCAGAAAACAGCACATGTCCTAACAGCTCCTTAAGACCATGTCCATGTGTTACAGGGTGACTAATTAGACTAGATCAAATTAAATGAGGCCTTGGTGACGTTGAATGTGTTTGCATTACACAGTGCTATCTGAAACAGCACACAGAGCTGAGTACTACACATGAGAGTGTTGGAGAAGCTGCTGCGTGTGTGCCAAGAGTGTGATTCTGAACACTGTGTATTGTCTGGTGCAAGACAGATGAGCAAAGAGACTTCCAGAACTGCATGAAGACTGCAGGGATGTATGTAACAGTGCATGTGTGCTAAGGGATAATTTGTGTAAACACAACAGGCTGCCCCTTTCCTGGGACTGCATTTCTTACTTAACAACATCTTCACAAATTAAATCTCTGCCCACAATTCCTGTGCGCACACACTCATGCTATCATTTTACGCACAGAACACAGGCTGCCCCTTTCCTGGGACTGCATTTCTTACTGAACAACAACTTCATAAATTAAATCTCTGCCCACATTTCCTGTGTGCACACAGAGTCATGCCATCATTTTAGGCACATAACACAGGCTGCCCCTTTCCTGGAACTGCATTTCTTACTGAACAACATCTTCACAAATTAAATCTCTGCCCACAATTCCTGTGTGCACACAGACTCATGTCATCATTTTAAGCACATAACACAGGCTGCACCTTTCCTAGGACTGCATTTCTTACTGAACAACAACTTCACAAATTAAATCTCAGACAACAATTCATATATACACACAGACTCATGCTGTGTTGGTAGGCACAAAACACAGGCTGCCCCTTTCCTGAGTTATCAATTCTTACAGAACTAATGCTTTTTTCAAATGTGCTGCCATTTTCCTCTCTTTTCTTTCAAAGTGATTTCTGCTAAATGCTAACCATCACAATTAAAAACAAGCTGTCCTTTTCTTTCAACTGCAAGTCTTACCTTTCAACAGCAACACAAATTACATCTCTGTCAACAATTCTTCTCTGCACACAGACTCATAGTTTGATGGTAGGCACAAAACAGTATTCCTCATTGTTACCAGTACACATTAACTTATGGTGAAAACATACTCCATAATATTTTACATATTCAAAACAGTTAAATATCTCGCAAAACAGAAAATGTAAATCACAACTTTAAACAAATAATCACAATTCTTTTTTTTATATCAAAATTAACCACAAACACCCCCTCTCAAACTCATAACTCACCTTTAAAATTAGTTAGTTGTGAAAGAAATGTGGCAGTCACACAGCAGTTTATCAGACCAGAATCTCTGAGCTGAACACCTCTCTCCTCTCAGCAGAACCAGTTAATGGCACAGTTTCCCTCTCTTTTTTCACACATATACATGTTAATTTCAAATCTCAGTGCTTCCCACATTTTTTCAAATGAAATCACACATTTCTATTGGTTGAAAACTTCAACCCCTTTCCAAATGTACCCTTCCCCCAACTTGACTTCTGCCTGCTACCATAGCAACAGGTCATGGAACACAGGTGTGAGCAGAGAGGTCAGAAGTTCAGCAGACAATGTTTCATTTCCAAAGAGCAAGAGTGCTTGACTTTTCAAACCTAACAGCAAATCCAAACTAATGTTCTTTGTTCACACATTTTTCTGAACCAATACAATACATGCTTTTTAAAATTTAAACATACAGCCTAGTTTTTAGTGTAGAATGGTTTGAAACAGCCAATGAGTTCTTTTTATAAAAAAAAGTATGTGTGCCCCCATTTTTCAACTGTCTTTCATTTCATATTGCCATTCTACTGAAAGACACCTCCTGAGTGCATCCAGATCTCCTTTGAAGATGTTCACAGTGTGGATTGTAGGTCACAGCTATGTCTTCGTGAGTGAAAAACTTGCAGAAAAAAGAGGTTTGGTGAGAGACCTTGCTTTGCCAAATGTAGACATTAAATGGATTGGTCAGAGAGGGTTAAAGTGGCACCAATTAATGCCTTTGGTGAAAACCTTTCTACATCTCCCACAGCCTAACCTTATTATTGTGCACTGTGGTGGAAATGACCTAGGCACTTTAACTGGGGTAGGTCTGGAAATGCTTATTAAGGACACCTTTGTGCAATTGATGTCACTTTTTCCACAAACTGCCTTCGTATATTCTAACATATGCCAAAAGCAAAAGTGGAACTGGTCCAACCAATTTTGTCCGCAGATTGACAAAGCAAGGAAGCACGTCAACAAATCTATTTCTGCTTTCCTCAGAGACTATGGTATGGGTTCTATATACCACAACAACTTGCGTTACAACATGCAAGACATTTATAGAGGAGATGGTGTACACTTCACTGATGAAGGCAACAGAGTCTTCCTCTTGAACTTTAGACTCTGCATCGGTACTTACTTGTAGGTACCAAAAAACAAACAATAAACACAAGGGCTCTTTTTAGAGCCACCTTATATCTAAACACTTAAATGCGATTTTTAATTATTTTTTTTTAAAGTTTTTTTTCGGGTGCGCGCTGGGTGCGCGCACTCGGCGATATTTTTTTTCAAAATATAAATCTTTTTTTTTGCCCTACAAGGTCCTACTGTGACCCCCTTACAATGCCTAGTGGGTCAATATCTCCCCACTCTGCCCCCTTTTCAAGTTCTCCCCCTTTGTTTATCACCCCCTCTTTATGCGAGAGACAAAATGGCGGCCGCCGCTTCCTGATTTCCACCGATTCGAAAGTTTACTGACATCTAACAACCAATCAGAAGTGCGCTCGCGATCGGCAAGGTGCACGCACAGGACTTGCTCAGTGCGCGCACGCTGCGCGCGTACAGATATATATATTGATTTAAATGCTAATTTCTCAGGAAATACTGAACAGATTTACACCAAACCTGCAAAAGGCACTTCATGGACCTTATGGCTACCTCTCTGCCAAATTTCACATAATTCTGTTCAGCCGTTCGGGCTGTAGCTGCGACTAAAGTCCCTATGGAAAAATGCATGGGGAAAACGCGTTTTGGGACCCCCCTTTTTTCTCAGCCCCCGCTTGACGAATCCCCCCGAAACTTTCAGGGTAGGAGCTGAGCGGAGCGCCCCATTAGTTTTGAAAATTTCGCAAGGATTCGTCAACCGGCGCCAAAGTTATTCAAAATAGAATTTTGAGATTTCCTATGGAAACACGGTCCTAACTATAACTACCTACTGGCGACCGCCAGTAGGTAATATATATATATATATACATATTACCTACTGGCGGTCGCCAGTAGGTAGTTATAGTTAGGACCACGTTTCCATAGGAAATCCGCAACATTCTATTTTGAATAACTTTGGCGCTGGTCGACGAATCCACGCGAATTTTTCAAAATAGGTGGGGCGCTACGCTCCGCTCCTACCCTGAAAGTCTCGGGGGGATTCGTCAAGCGGGGGCTGAGATAAAAGGGGGGTCCCACAACGCGTTTTTCCCATGCATTTTTCCATAGGACCTTTAGACAGGGCTACAGCCCGAACGTCTGAACAGAATTACTAGAAATTTGGCAGAGAGGTAGTCCTCAGGTCAAGGAAGTGCCTTTTGTAGGTTTGGTGTAAATCTGTTCAGTAGATTCTGAGAAAATAGCCTTTAAATCAATATATATCTGAGCCAGCTTACGGTGCGCTTACGGTGCGCTTACCGTACGCGTACGGTGGCGTGCGCGAGCGCGATTCTGATTGGCTCTTAGATCTTAGTAAACATTCGAATCGGTCGAAACCAGGAAGCGGCGGCCGCCATTTTGTGTGTTTCACTCAGAAAAAAAAGAGTGATAACAAGAAAAGGGGGCAAGGAGGAGAGTTACAGACCCCCTAACATTTGTAAGGGGGTCAAAGAAGGACAGAAAAGTACAAAGAAAACATTTATTGATGTTAAAAAAAATCACGGGGTACGCGTACGGTAAGCGTACGGTAAAAAAAAAAAAAAAAGAAATGAAATGCAGATTTAAGTGTTTAGATATTAGGGGGCTCTAAAAAGAGCTGTTGTGTTTATGAAGTGATTTTTAAGTGGTACCTACAAGTAAGTACCGATGCAGAGTCTAAGGTTCAAGAGGAAGACTCTGTTCCCTTCATCATTGAAGTGCACACCATCTCCTCTATAAATGTCTTGCATGTCGTAACGCAAGTTGTTGTGGTAAATGGAACCCATACCATAGTCACGGAGGAAAGCAGAAACAGATTTGTTGACGTGCTTTCTTGCTTTGTCAATCTGCGGACAGAAATGATTGGACCAGTTCCATTTTTGCCTTTGGCATATGTTAGAAAACACAAAGGCAGTTTTAGGGAAAAGTGAAAACAGTTGTGCAAAGGTGTCCTTCATAAGCATTTCCAGACCTACCCCAGTCAAAGTGCCTAGGTCATTGCCACCACAGTGCACTATTATGAGGTCAGGGTGTTGGTTTTGCATGAAGGATTTCACCAATGGCATCAATTGGTGCCACTTTAACCCTCTCTGACCAATCCATTTAATGTCTACATTTGGCAAAGCAAGGTCTCTCACCATACCTGTTTTCTCTGCAAACTTTTCACTCCAGAAGACATAGCTGTGCCCTACAATCCACACTGTGAACATCTTCAAAGGAGAACTGGATGCACTCAGGAGGTGTAATTCAGTAGAATGGTAAAAAGAAATGAAAGACAGTTTGGAAATGGAGGCATACATATTTTTTTCATTAAAAAAAAAAGAACTGATTGGCTGTTTCATACCATTCTAGAATAAAAACTAGGCTGTATGTGTAAATTAATAGAAGCATGTTTTGTATTGGTACAGAAAAATGTGTTACCAAAGAACAGTACTATGGATTTGCTGTTAGGTTTGAAAAGTCAAGCACTCTTGCTCTGTGGAATTGAAACATTGTTTGGCGAACTTCTGACCTAACTCCACACAGCAGTGTTCCATGAGCTGTTGCTATGGTAGCAGGCAGAAGTCAAGTTGGGGGAAGGGTACTAGGCAGAAGTCAAGTTGGGGGAAGGGTACTTTTGGAAAAGGGTTGGTTTTCAACCAATAGAAATGTGTGATTACATTTGAAAAAAAGGGGGAAGCACTGAGATTTGAAATTAACATGTATATATGTGGAAAAAGAGAGGGAAAGTTTGCCATTATCTGGTTCTGCTGAGAGGAGAGAGGTGTAAAGAACAGAGATCCTGGCTCTGATAATCTGCTGTTTGAGTGCCACATTTCTTTCACAACTAACTAATTTTAATGATGAGTTTAGAGTTTGAGAGGGGATGTATATGGTAAATTAAGAAATGAATAATAGAAATGCAATTCTTTTTGTTGAAGTTGTGTTTATTATTTTCTGTTTTGGGAGAAATTTAAATGTGAGGAACAAGTAAAATAATATGGACTATGTTTTCACAATAAATTAAGGTGTACTGGTATAAAAAAAGAATAGTTTAAGGGTTTGAGGTTGGACTCAGTAATGCAAATACATTCAGCATCACTAAGGCTGGTTGCCCTTGCTGGAGTGTAGGCAGTCACCCAGGTTACAAATGGTGCTGGTCTGAAAAAGCAGTTTGGACATGTGCTTTTTAAAAAATCTGAAAAGTGGATTCATAATGTGTCAGTCTGTAAAAGTGTTTATCACTTGCCAAAAAAAAGAGCAGTAAGTGTGCTTTCAAATTGGCAAAGAAATTTCGTTTTGTGACTAATGTGAAAACATGACTCTGTGTGCAAAGAGGAATTATAGGCAGAGATTTATTGCGTATTGCTCTGGTGATTTCACAGTTGCATTAGATGGAAAGGGGGAGCCATTTTTTTGGTGCAGAAGCAGACTCTTAGCACACACCCAGCTGCTTACTATGTGGAATCATGCACAGTATTCACAAGCGAGTGGGGTTTGAGGTTTCAGTCAGTAATGCAAATACATTCAGCATCACTAAGGCTGGTTGCCCTTGCTGGAGTGGAGGCAGTCACCCAGGTTACAAATGGTGCTGGTCTGAAAAAGCAGTTTGGACATGTGCTTTTTAAAAAATCTGAAAAGTGGATTCATAATGTGTCAGTCTGTAAAAGTGTTTATCACTTGCCAAAAAAAAGAGCAGTAAGTGTGCTTTCAAATTGGCAAAGAAATTTCGTTTTGTGACTAATGTGAAAACATGACTCTGTGTGCAAAGAGGAATTATAGGCAGAGATTTATTGCGTATTGCTCTGGTGATTTCACAGTTGCATTAGATGGAAAGGGGGAGCCATTTTTTGGTGCAGAAGCAGACTCTTAGCACACACCCAGCTGCTTACTATGTGGAATCATGCACAGTATTCACAAGCGAGTGGGGTTTGAGGTTTCAGTCAGTAATGCAAATACATTCAGCATCACTAAGGCTGGTTGCCCTTGCTGGAGTGCAGTTGAAAAATATGTAAATATGTGTACTGTATTATAAAATGTTTTATTAAATATTAATACTTTTTTCTTTTTTTTCAGATTGAGATATAAAATTTTCGAAAACTAGAACCATTTTTAAAGCAATTAAAAAAAAAATGAAATGAATAAATATTTTTTTGAGTGGGTATGGTAAGTCAAAAATATCATGGTCCCTTTTTTCCACTTCTCCACAATTACATTTTCAGTTTTTCATTGTAGTCTCTCAAGGACCTTGTAATGTGATAATTGATTTTTAGTGTTTTTTTTAAAAAAAAATAATAATAATTACGCGTACCGTACGCGTACGGTAAAAAAAAAAAAAAAAAAGTTTTAAAAACATATATAAAAAATAGATGAAAGGTAAGGTTGGCTCTTAAAAGAGCCGTTGTGTTCATGCAGGGACAGAGGAAAGAAAGAATGGGAATATTAGACGGTACGACAAGTGTGCTGATCTATTTTATTGTTCACTAGGGAAATACTGGTCTCCCTATGACAAATTAGATCATGACAAGTGGCGCACCATATTTCAACCCTCAGAAACCGAGGGTTAGTTTCCAGAGGACCAGAAAAAGGAGATGCTCCCCCCACAGATGAAGGGCTCACCTGACCTGCAGAAGAAGGACTCGGCCCTGCAGATGATGGTCCAGGCTGAGCTGCTGTGGATGTGCTTGGTTGATTTACTGAAGGGTTACCTTCAGTAAGTCGAGCATGTGTCCTTCTGTGTACATCCTTAAGGTGTCTCATCATGGTGTGATTCCCAAAGGAATACTTCCTGTCGGGATTCCCTCTTGAAAGTACACGCTTACACAGCTTACAAGTCACTAAGGGTGCATTTACCTTTTGCTGGCCTTCTGGAAAAGTAAAATACTCCCATACGTAAGAGGTCTTTTGTTTCCTCGCTCTCTGCCTCAAGGTAGTGCTGCTAGCCTCACTCTCAGAAGAGCTCTGCTGTTCTGCCATCGTATCACAAAGACAACCCAGCTCCTTCTCCTAAGGGATCACAAGCAGAAATGAGGGGAATGGGTGTGGTGTAGGAGAGTTCTAGAACTGAAAGTAGTTTCAACCAATCAAAAGTTGTGTTTCATGATCACATGACCCACCGTACGCTTACGGTACGCTTACGGCAAAAGTACGCATGCGCGTAAAAAAGACACGCGCTCGCGCGCATGCGCATAACAGTCACTCCCCAACACTTCCGCGTAACGTGCGCGTGTAGCGTACACGCGTATGCGCCCCACGCGGAGTACGCGCGGCTACGCAAATTGCGTAACTATACGCAAACAGTGTAGATAAATTACGGACATTGCGTAAACCGTAAGCTTACCGTACGCGCACTAAAAAAAAAAAAAAAAAAAAAGGAAAAAATGTATTGCTAATAAATTTTACCTGTTTATTTTATAAAAAATGTAAAATAAAAACATATTGTAGAATTTTAAAAATTTAACCAAACTCTTTAAAAAAGGATAGAAAATTTAAATAAAAATATGTAAAAAAACAAAGAAGGAAAAAAAAAAAATTAGCATTTAAAAAACCTTGCAAATTCACTGAAAAAACCATGGGTTTCACACACGTTATAGTTAGGAATTAGCATTTAAAAAACCTTAGAAATTCAATGAAAAAACCAAAGGTTTCACACATGTTATAGTTAGCTGGGCATTTCACTCGTAAAAAACCATTGAAATTCCCACGTTATAGTTAGTTCAGCTAACTATAACTCGCGCGCCCGCAATGCACTACTGATGACGTCACATATTACATCACTCATGACATGGTCAGTGACATCACTCATGACATCACTGATGACATCTCAAATGACATCACTGATGACATCATCCTTGTGATAGAGTGGTAGACCTCCTCTCACCCTAATATAACCTTTGATACACACATTTAAAAATAGAGACTGAAATTTTCAAAAAAATGGACATACAAATAACAGTTACAACAACCTATTCAGTAATTCTAAGATCCACATACACATCCACTCATCCACCAACAATCCTATACAGTCACTCATACATGTACTCACACATCATATGTACTCATACACCTAAACATCCTGTAACACAATGCCACTCATTCATAGAGTTACTCACACATAGTCACTCATGCTAATAAAGAATCAAACATCCATTTACCTGCATATACAGTTATACACACACCACCACACTTACTTTTACAGAAACTTACACATACTTAGTCTTTTAAATAATCACTTATAGAAACACATACTTATTCATACAGGCACTCTTCCAATCTCTCACTCGCACATATACTTACTTATATACACCAATAGTCATATATACTAGTTTAAAAAATATGTAGTTACTCATAAAGACACTATTGAGACAGTCATTCAATCACTAACACACCCATACACACACTCATCCACCCATACGGTCCTACACACATGCTGTCTTCAACACATACAAACAGTGAGTCACTCATTCATGCACCTATGCACTACATAATAACCCCCACCGAACCATGAAGACACTCAGACACTCATACTGATACTCAAAAAACCAACTAATAACCTATATAGACACTCATGTAGCTACTCACCAACCCATGCAGCCACTTATATACAAAGTGAGAGACTGATACAGGTATTTACACATTTAAACATTACTCACTTAGCCATGTATTCATAAAGATACACTTAATCAGTCAGTTACACAATCAATTTTTAAAAAACAAATCATCAATTTAGACACTTATATACTCATTTATTCTTCCATCGACCTTGAGATATACATATATTAAACTTTTTTAATTTTCAGAAAAACACACATTCACTGGATGATGTCATCAGTGATGTCATTTGAGATGTCATCAGTGATGTCATGAGTGATGTCACTGACCATGTCATGAGTGATGTAATATGTGACGTCATCAGTAGTGCATTGCGGGCGCGCGAGTTATAGTTAGCTGAACTAACTATAACGGGGGAATTTCAATGGTTTTTTACGAGTGAAATGTCCAGCTAACTATAACATGTGTGAAACCTTTGGTTTTTTCATTGATATATATATATATATATATATATATATATATCAAAACCGCTACTTTCCGTAATTCCACGAAAAGAAATCCAGGACTTCCAGGGGTGCTGTATTCAAAATTTTAATCCAGGCAAAATTGCAGCCTCAACCAACGCGTTTCACAATAAAGCTTGTTCACGGTATGGCTTCAACAAAATCTCAACCTCCTTTCGTATGAGCATTCAAGGATATCGAAATAGGACTAAAAGTAGACGGTGCATTCAAAGTTTAAGCGCCATTTTGTAGTGGTTTGAGCAGGGATCTGTTGCAACACAGTCCTGAAACTGAATATAAATTTAAACAATTGTCAAACATTTCATTAATTGTAAATGGCATAGAGAGATAATGTCAATCAATCTATAAAATAATATATGATTAGCAGAACAGCACTCTCAATCTAAATGTTTCGAACGTAGACATTTTTGAAAACAATCGCCCCAGTGGGCGTTGGTTCTGCCGATATGTGATTACTCATAAAGGACATTCCAAAAATCAACGGCACTTGTAAATTAATACATGCTTAAATTCATTAATCACTGCTCTAATTCAAAGTCACAAATATAGCCCAAGTGGGCATTGTCTAGAACTGCAATTTATAACAAACCACATACAATCATTAGGTTAACTGTTCCCCAGAATATGTGTAAACAGTCCACTTGGCGTCTCTTCTAGTACAATAAATCCACTTCACATCTATTTTCCAAATGCTACAAAAGAGAAAGAAAAAGAAGGGAAGGGGAGGGGGGAGTAACTGAAAAAAAAGAAGAGAAAAGAAAAAGAAAAGAAAGAACAATTGATAAATCTTTCATGTTCAAATTCTCTTATCTCAGTAAAATTCTTCGAATCTACAATTTGACCAACTGGAGTAGTCATAAAAAGCATTAATGAAACCTCAAGCAAACTCGATAAAACACATGATTCAATAATATTGATCTTCCTTATGAATCACAAGTGTATAGCCATCTCTTCGCTTGAGTTCAATCCTATAGGAGTCAGAGTGTCAAACTCTATTATAAACCTTGATTCCATACGTCTTAGTTGACGTTCTCTGTCACCCCCTCTCTCAAGTCTAGGAATTGTATAAAATACTGCGAAAGATAACAATTTTTCATTTTGATTATGTTCCCTGAAAAAATGGCGTGCTACTGTGTATTGCCCCCTGTTTTTCCTAATTGCACGTAGATGTTCCAAGAATCTTTTTTTTGCTCGATGGATAGAACTACCTATGTACAATTTTCCACAGGGACAACGCAGGCAGTAAATACAATAATCAGTTTCACAAGAAAAGTTCCCACTAATTGTATATTCCCTGTTGTCATTAGGGAATGTTAAAATCTTACAATCTCTGCTATTAGCACAGGTTTTACAATGTTTACAGGTTTTAAAGCCAGTATAGTTTACATTACTAACCACGTCCGTGGAAGAGATAGCATGGTTATACAATTCATCTTTGAGAGATCTATTCCTGCGAAATGTTATTTGTGGTGTATCATTAAGACACTTTTTCAAAGTAGCATCACTCAATAAAATATGCCAATTGTGATTAAATATTTTTCTGATTTTGAAAGCACTGTTAGAAAAGGTGGTAATAAATCTAACATTGTCATCTTGTTCATCACTTATTGGTTTTGGTCTCAGAAGTTCAGATCTGACAAGCCTATCCACTTTGATCTCTGCTTGTTTAATGTTATGATGACTGTATCTGCATTCACGAAAGCGGTCATACATTACTGCCTTCTCAATTTCATACTCATCCAGTGTACTGCAATTGCGTTTAGCTCTTAAAAGCTCTCCATAAGGGATGCTTTGTATTAAGCTTGATGGATGAGCACTCTGTGCATTCAAAAGACTATTTCCTGCGGTTTTCTTTCTGTGTAATTTAGTGACTAGAGTTTGATCTTTAACTTGAATTTCCACATCTAAAAACACGATCCGTGTTTTACTGATGTGTGATGTAAATTGTAAATTCAACTCGTTGTCATTAAGTGTCTCAATAAACCGATTGACCGATAATTCATCCCCCTTCCAGATTAGAAAGATGTCATCGATAAATCTAGCCCATGTCACTATGTTGTCACCACGCATTTCCCACTCTTGGGACACCTGCTCCTCCCACCAGCCCATGAACAAATTCGCGTAACTGGGGGCGAAGCAGGTGCCCATCGCAGTACCTTGTTTTTGTTTGTAAATGTTGATAATAAAGAGGAAATAGTTGTTGGTCAAGCAGTATTGGGTCATTTCTATCACCATTTGTGTATGCACAAATAATGAGATATGTCTGGCTCTTAAGAAGTGTCTCATAGCCTGGAGCCCCAGGCTATGCGGAATACTGGTATATAAACTGGTTACATCTAGTGTAACCAGTAACAAATCATCTTCCCATACTATCCCATCAATTAGTGTCAGAAAGTGTGTTGTGTCTTTAATATATGCTGGAAGTGCAACAACAAAAGGTCTTAAGTAATGATCAATAAATGTAGAGGTCATTTCTAATTGAGAACCCATTGAGGACACAATAGGTCTCCCGGGAGGTTTCTCTTTGTTTTTGTGTAGTTTGGGAAGTAAGTACATAATAGGCAGTTTAGGATGTTTACAATATAAAGTTTGGAATTCCTCCCATTCTAGTAACCCTTGATGTTTCCAGTTAACTAGCATCTCATTATACGTAGAGTATGATTTAAAAACCTCTGAGTAACTGCTTAAACTATAACAAAGTGGGTCATTCAGTTGACGTAGACCTTCACTTAAATACTCTTGTTTACTCCAAACTACAACATTTCCGCCCTTATCTGAGCATCTGATAACAATAGACTGGTCATTTTTCAGATCTTGTATAGCTCTAAAATGATCACTGTTTAAATTCTTACGTGCTCTACTCTGCATTTCATATCTCAATTTTTTAAGATCCTGAATAACATTTCTTTCAAAGACCTCTATCGCATCACAATGGATATCTGGTGTAAATGTGGACTTAGACTTGAAATGACTGGATTCCAATAAATTCAATGGTAATTGCAACCTATCTAGATCTATATCTGCATCTTCTTGATACACTATGTTCTCTTTTAGTTCAGTCATAGTATGTAATAAGTCAACGTCAGAGATACATAATGTTTTTGACCCTCGATTACAACTGGCTTCTACAATCGGTGGAGTTTTTGTAAAAAAACACTTCTTCAATTTAAGTTTTCTTAAAAAGCAAAAGACATCAATACGGGTTTGTACATAGTCCAAATGTCTAGATGGACAGAAAGAGTCCCAAGGAAAGCAGTTTGATATCCAAAGGAGATAACTTACGGTCCGACAAGTTTACTACAGTCATCTTGCTCCCCTCTTGGCACGGGTTGACCAGGCCACTGATTTGCTGGCTTCTCCTTTTTCTTCGCCTTGTTCTGGCTTCTTTGTTTTATATATATAAATATATATATATATATTCACTGAAAAAACCATAGGTTTCACACATGGTATAGTTAGCTGGACATGTCACTCGTAAAAGACCATTGAAATTCCCCCGTTATAGTTAGTTCAGCTAACTATAACTTGCCCGACCGCAATCCACTGCTGATGACGTCACACATTACATCACTGTATTCACTAAGATACTGTTAAGTCAGTTATGTAATTAATTTTACAAAAAAAACATCCATTTAGACACTTATTTACCCATTTATTCTTCCATTAACCTTTAGATATACATATATAAAAAATATTTATTTTTCAGAAAGACACACATTCAGTATTCACTGGATGATGTCATCAGTGATGTCATCAGTGATGTCATTTGAGATGTCATCAGTGATGTCATGAGTGATGTCACTGACCATGTCATGAGTGATGTAATATGTGACGTCATCAGCAGTGGATTGCCGTCGCGCGAGTTATAGTTAGCTGAACTAACTATAACGGGGGAATTTCAATGGTTTTTTACGAGTGAAATGTCCAGCTAACTATAACATGTGTGAAACCTATGGTTTTTTAAGTGAATATATATATATATATATATATATATATATATATATATATATATATATATATATATATATATATATATATATATATATATATATATATATATAATGTAGATTTGTGATTGTTATATCATGTGTGATATATTATGAGTTCTCGTGCATTATCAGAAGTACAAACTTTTTTTTAGTGTTAACTCCATTAGGACCGGAGCCTTTAAGAATAGTAAAAGTTGGGTCTACTAGGATACCAGGTAGATTTATTCTGTGTAATATAGATCCATCTGATTTGAGTGTAGGTGTGTCGTGTGAAACTCTTGTAAGTATCCGACAACTTGCTTATTTAATGATAACTGAAGACGCGGCTAAACAAAAGGGAGTAGTCCGTGTCATAGTCCACAAGTTTTTTCCCAACGAACTGGAATAGTAAAAGTTTCTGGTAGATTAAAAGTAAAATTGTGAGGTCATCCCTTTCTTTAAGAAATCTTCCCCGGGGAGGCAGGGACAGAAAGGGACTCCTTCAGGCCATATGATTTCCACATTTCCAGGAGACTCTGCTAGAATAAAAAGACATTGTCAGGAATGGGCAGAAGGTACAAAGACGTCCCTGGTTCCATGGCCACCAGATGGCTCTTTTGATAATACAGTGATAGCCCATCTAATATCATATGTCTTAGGAGCATATACAGGAGATAAAAGAACAACAAGATTAGCATCATTAGACATGTGGAAGATATTCAGTCAGGATTCCCATGTAGAAGACACAGCACCACCCTCAACATATTCTGAGATAATTAAAGATCCTTTATGCCGTCAGGATATGTATCCATCATTGTCAGTGGAAGATAAGGAATCTACTACCACAATAGACTCATTGGACACTGATATTCCAGCTTTAGGCTATAAATATCCAATATTTTTTTTTTTTTTTTGATAAACACATTTTTATTTTCATATAAGCATCACAATCAAAAAGGACATACAGGGGGGCGTGGCCAAGATGGCGGGGTGAGCGGACGCTTCCTCCCGTAGCTCCTCCGGCCCGGCCAAGCTAAAGCCTTTTTGTTATGCTTTTCTCCCCCCGCTGAGGCTCGGCGCGGGAGAGGAGCGTGGCGGAACATCAGGGGCACACATCGGTGCTGTTTTGGTCCGGATCGCCCCGGGGGAACCCCCCCAAAAGTTCGTCTGAGATCAGGGGACGACGGCGGTGAGCCCGAGGGGCGGAGCGTATTGGAGAGCTGTCCGGGCGCCTCGGTTGGGCCTGGTGCTGAAAGCTGCGGTCTGGAGGGGATCTGGCCCGCCGCTCGACGGTGACTGAAGGAGCCTGGCGGGAAGGGGCCCGACGGTGTGGAGGGCTTGGGACGGGTGCCCCGGCACTCGGACTGGTGACGGCGACACCTGGCACTGCGGAGGCCCTGACCCCTAGCCGAGGTACGGCGGACTCCTTGTTGGGGTCGGATCATCTGGCCCCCTGTGCGTGACTAACGGGGGCCGGTGGTGGAACTTATTTCACGGCGGGGCACCTCGGAGGCCCCGGGGGTGCCGCCGGGCCTAGTCGGTGTGGCTTGCTCCGCCCGGCCGCCATTTTGTCCCCGAAGGAGCAGTGGTGGCGACCTCCGCTGAGCCCTGGATGCTGGCTGCACACGACCTCCCGATATTGCTGTCTTGACTACCGGAGGGATGAGCTGTTGGGACCCCCTCGCTGCGGCCCCCTTGGTTGTCTCACGCTAGCTCTTGCGGCTGACGGTGACCGGGCTCGGCCGCCATTTTGTCACCTGTGACGCAGCGACCTCACTTGTGGGGGATCCCCCGGCCCGAGTGCTTGCCGGCGGCTGAGCATCTCTGGGGCGCCTGGATCGGGGCCCGACTGCGGAGCTGACGATGGCTGGGAAAGGAGGCCCGAAGAAAGGGGACCGTACTCTGCCGGACATGCTTGGCAGGGCCCAGCACTTGCGGGACAGGACACAGCCCTCGCCGGGGCCCTCCCGGGCTCCGGCGGATGTGACTGGAGGGGAGCCACCCGTCACGAGGGCCTTCATGGAGGAACTGTTTAGCTCCCTCAGGGAGGACTTCCAGACACTGAAGCGGGAGGTAGCCAGCGAGGTCCGAGAAGTGCGCAGAGAGGTGGAGGGCCTAGGTGAGCGTGTGGAGGCGGTGGAGACGGAGGGCCAACAGCGAGCGGAGGAGATAGTCCACCTCCAGCAGGACGTTCTTCGCCTCCGGGAACAGTGTGTGGAGCTCCAGGCCCACTCTGAGGACCTCGAGAACAGATCTCGGAGGAACAACATCCGAGTGCGTGGCGTGCCGACTGCGGATGAGGGGTCCGATCTGGGGGGCTATCTGCGGGCCCTGTTCCGAGAAATCCTGGGGGAGGCCGCGGACTTTCCCATCAGCATCGACAGGGCGCATAGGGTTGGCCGCCAGCGCCAGCCATCGGCACCCCCACCGGACATTCTGGCCTTCCTGCCCGACTTTCCACTAAAGGAGCGTATCATGGCTGAAGCCCGCAGGAAACAGCCCCTGACCTTTCGGGATCGGCCGGTGGCGCTGTACCAGGACCTCTCTGCCATCACTCTACAGAAACGCAGGTCCTTTAGGATTGCCACTGACTTTTTGCGCGAGCATGAGACGCCGTACTCTTGGGGTCACCCCTTCCGCTTGATTTTTCGGTGGAACGGGGTATTGCATCAGCTACGCTCCTTGCAAGACATTTGTGGTGTCCTGGGGCTCACGGCAGCGGAGGAAGAGGGAGCTACGCCGTCGTGGAGGTCCTCGGAGGGACGGAATAGGCGGAGGTCATCGAGGCGGCGCTCAGCGACCAGTGCAGGGCGCCCGGACTCCCCTACCATTAGGGCGGACATGGCAGACGCCCTGAGGGCGGCGGCCGGGGACTCGATCGGCTCCTCTAGCGTGGCCTTGACGGCCTAACATACACTCCGGGGGGAGATGTCTTTAGCTTCTTAACATGCTTGGCACGGGGCGGGGGGGTTGGGGGGGAGCGGGCGGAGGTGAGTGGCTGGACGTCCACTTTGCTATTTTCTACGGACTTGCCCGTTTTGGGGCTTGACTGAGACTATGGGGTGTTTGAGTTTGGGGATGGCTAGTTGCCAAGGTTGTGTTTTGGGTGGGGGAGGGGGTTGTTTTGGGGTTGGGAAGGTCCCGTCCGATGTTGTCTTTGCCCGCTTTGTCTTGGCTTGTCCCGCGCTGCGGCCCCGCGCGCCCCACCCGCTGATTCCCTACCCATTGCATGGCGCTCCCGATCCCTGCGAGGAATGCCGGGCCTAAAGGTAGTGACCCTTAATGTTCAGGGTCTGAATAACCCGGTGAAGCGCAGGGCGATCCTGTCGTTGCTGGAGGGGACGCAGGCGGACATTTGCCTTTTGCAGGAGACACACTTATTGCCCCGAGACTGCCACAGGATGCGCTCTGCTAAGTTCCCCACCCAGTTCTTTTCCTCGGCAGCGAACAAGACGGCAGGGGTGGCCATTCTCCTAGCGAGCTCCTTTCGGGGGGAGGTGTTGCATAAGTGTGCTGAACAGAAGGGGAGGCTCCTTGCGTATCGCATGAGCCTGGGAGGCATAGCATTTACGGTTGGCTCCGTTTATAGCCCAAACGAGCACCAGGAGCGCTTCCTAGACTCCGCGCTGGTGGATGTCACTGCTTCCCCGGACCGACACGTTATCTTGGGCGGAGACCTCAACATTGTCTTTGACTCTGGGATGGACAGATCGGCGCAGCGCTTCCCGCAGACGGGGGAACTGTCCCAGGCTGGGAAGGCCCGGATTGCGGACATGGACTTGCATGATCTCTGGCGCTCCCTGCACCCCACGGATAGGGACTACTCTTTCTTCTCGCACGCACACCGCACTTACTCACGGCTGGACTACCTCCTGGTGAGTGGACCGATGCGTGCCGCTGCCACGGCGGCGGACATCGGGGTCCTGACCCTGTCTGACCACTCTCCAGTTGTCGGCGTTTTCCAGTGGCCGGCGGCCTCCCCCTCTCGGGGGGTGTGGCGCCTCCGGGACACACTTCTACACAAAAAATCGGTGGTGCAACGCATCGGGGAGGTCATACAGGACTATCTCACTCACAATAGCAACACTGACACCTCGCAGGCGACACAGTGGGCGGCATTGAAGGCCGTCCTACGGGGGGAATTCATCTCTATCTCTGCAGCCGAGAATAAGGAGCGACAACTGAAGAGGGATGAGTTGACGGCTCAAGTTCGGGAGCTTGAGCAGGTCCACCGCCGTACGGGAGCGCCGAGGGTCTGGAGGCAGTTGAAGGCAGCGAGGAAGCTCCTCTCGGCTCTGGATCTTGATAGGGCGGAGTACGCCGCCTTACGTTTGAAACATGCCTACTACACTGGGGGGGACAGATGTGGCAAGCTCCTAGCACACCGGCTCCGGGTCGCGCAACAGCGCAGCGTCGTGAAAGAATTGGTGGGCGCGGACGGGGGGGGTTGTCTCCGGGGACGCGGAGGTAGCGGAGTCTTTCCGCGGCTTCTACGAGGCGCTGTATGCTGAGGAGCCCTCCCCGCCACGGGAGACCGATAGCTATTTGGAGTCGGTGACCCTCCCGGTACTGGACCCGGCTCAGGCTGACCACCTGGAGCGGGACATCCATGTGGAGGAAGTGATTTCAGCTATTGCGCGGCTGAAACATGGCAAGGCCCCGGGCCCGGACGGGTTCACGTCGCTATTCTACAAGACTTTTTGCACGGCCGTGGCCCCTGTCCTTACGCGGCTGTTTAACTCTTTCTCCGCACCGGGAGCCATCCCTCCGGATCTCCTGAGGGCGACGGTCGCGGTAATCCCGAAGCCTGGGAAGGACCGGGCCCTTTGCGGCTCATACCGGCCCATCTCTCTCCTAAATGTCGACCTCAAGTTGTACACGGGGATTCTCGCAGCCAGGCTGGGTCCACACCTCCCCGACCTGGTGGAGGCGGACCAGGCTGGTTTTGTGCCCGGTAGACAGACGGTTGACAACACCAAGAGGGTGACACATGTTCTGGAGAAGGCCTCAAGGATCTCGGGGGAGCGGATGTTGTTGTCCGTTGATGCAGAGAAGGCCTTCGACAGAGTTCACTGGCCGTATCTTGAGCGGGTCCTTAAGAAACTGGGAATCGGCGATAAGTTCCGCACCATGGTATTTAATTGCTATAAGCATCCTTCAGCGTCGGTGCGGGTAAACGGGTGTAGCTCTGGTAGCTTTGCCATCGAGCGCGGCACGCGGCAGGGCTGCCCTCTCTCGCCGCTCCTGTTTGCCCTCTACATGGAGCCGTTTGCTCAGAGGATTCGTGACAATCCGGATGCTGTCGGGGTCCGGATGGGCCAGTACGTCCACACCGTCAGTCTCTATGCGGACGATGTCCTGCTGACTTTGGACGACCCTAGGAGGTCGCTGCCTACTTGCCTCCGAGAGTTGGACGCCTTCGCGGGGGTGGCCGGCTTCAAAATGAATATGAGCAAGTCGATGGCACTGGACGTGTCCCTGGCTGCGGAAACCAGGAGGGATCTTCAACGGCTCTTCCCCATGCAGTGGTCCTCGTCCACGGTGCCGTATCTGGGGATTCTGCTGGCGCCTACACTGTCGGAGATGGTTACGGCCAATTATGCCTCCCTCAGCGGGAAGATCAAGGACGAGCTTGGCCGCTGGAACAAGGGCCTGCTGTCCTGGCTGGGGCGAATCGCGGCGGTCAAAATGACGGTGCTGCCCCAGATACTATATCTTTTCCGGGCCCTTCCACTCCAACCCCCGGTGGGCTGGATACGACAAATGCAGGCTGACATCTCCCGCTTTGTCTGGCAGGGCCGCAGGCCACGCATGAAGAGGGTCCTCTCCACGCTTGCTCCGGAAGCGGGGGGTCTCGGCATTCCGGACCTCCGTAAGTACTTTCAGGCGGCACAGCTCCGCTATCTGGTGGAGTGGAGCAGGTGGGAGTCCGACAAACATTGGCTCTTCCAAGACCAGGCAGTGGCGGGCCGCACCTTACAAGAGGTTCCATTCCTGCGCCGCGCGCACCGCCCCGCTAATCTTTACGCTTACTTTGTTACGCGGGTCCCCCTGCGTGTGTGGGACGCGGTCTGTGAGGCCCGGGGCCTTACCACCTTCCCTTCGCCGCTCACGCCCATTGCGGGCAACCCGGACTTCTCCCCTGGGATGGAGCCGGGGGTTTTCTCCCACTGGGTGCAGGCGGGCTGCAGGGCACTCTTCCAGATCTATGGCCCGGAAGGAGTGGTTCCTTTTCAGCAACTCCGCCAGGAGTTCGGCCTGACGGAGCTGGACAGATTGCGCTACATGCAAGTTCGGCATTGGGCCCTCCAGCCTCAGGTGCGTGCCGCCGCTGCCCGCCCAATTACACCGTATGAGCGGTGGTTGGCTACTCGGACCTCCGACGCTAAACTGATCACTGATCTGTACAAACACCTACAACCCCCGCCGTTTCACTACTACAATCCGGGGAGGGAGCGTTGGCACAGGGAATTGGGTAGGACACTCAGCCACAAGGAATGGGACAAAATTGCGTATCGGGCGCGGCACTCTGCATACCACACGGGCCTTACGGAAACCTTCACTAAAGTGTCCACATACTGGTACTACACCCCGGAGAGACTGTATGAAATGCATAGACACACTGACAAGGGGTGCTGGCGGAGCTGCGGGCAGGAAGGTACCCTTACACACATCCTATGGGATTGCCCAGTGCTGACCGCCTACTGGAAGGAAGTTCTGGACGAGGTGGATGAGCACTTTGGCATAGAGCTGCCGCGCCTCCCGGCGTATGTCCTGCTGGGCCTCCCCAATGACCTAATGTACCCACTGAAGTCCCGCAGGGGTAGGCAGATTGCGATAGCGCTGGGGTCTGCGGTTCAGAACATTCTGATCCACTGGCGCACATCCACCGCCCCCTCCATCACCGGTTGGTTGCACAGACTCTGGCATGTGCTGGGGATGGAGAAGCTGTCGCTTACGGTTGCGGGGGAGATAGACCAATTTGAGGAGCTATGGCAACCCTTTCTAGCGCTGCTGTCCACTGAATTCCGGGAGCTCACCTGCCCGAGGTATCTTAGGCTTCTCAGGCTGCGGCCGCCGGTGACCCCGGCGGACTAGCTTACATGTGAGATGGGGACCCCCGGGGGGGGGGGGGGGGGGGTGCGGGGCTTCCTGGTTAGGGCTACTTTGCTGCGGGACCATAGGACGGGGGGAGGGGGGAGTGTTGTTGTTTTTGTACTGGGAGGATGGGGGATGGGAGGGGGGGGACTGTGTTCTGTTGAGGGGTTGACTGGGGGGGGTTTTATTGCTCTGCTTTTGGGTGTCGGATACGCGCGTGGGATTCCACAGCTTGTAATTCTAGCGTTCATTTACTGTGTTCTTCCCTCTGAGCCAACGCTTCACCTATCGCCAACCCTCTGGAGATGCATCCCTTCTTCTTTGACTGTATTCCACGTATCCTGCCTCCTGTCCCCCTCCCCCATGGTTTGTTTTGTCTCAATAAAAACGTTTTAAACATAAAAAGGACATACAGCAATTTGAAGAAATTGGCATCAACAAGACCTGTCACAGAATCTTTGATAATCAATCGCACGATCCCCCTCCCCCTCCCCCTTCCGCTCCCGCCCAATGTAATCCCTCCCCTAAAACAAGCCCCCAAGCCATTTCCCCCATATTTTGCGTAACTTTTTGGGGCAACCCCGGGAAGCGTACAGTGTCCGTTCCTGTGCCGCGCACCAGCCCACCCCCTCCTCCATTTAGCCCCTTTGGGTGGGTCAATCTACTTCCAGGCGGCCGCAATATCCCTTTTGGCCACCACCAGAGCCGTAGTCAGGAAGTACTTCTCATTACAGGAGCCATCCAGCCCCTCCGTTATTCCCAACAGAGCCAACCGAGGGTCATGGGGGACCTCCCATCCCAGGACTTCAGTCAGTTCAGTTTCAATCTCGGCCCAGAAGCTCCCCAGTCGAGGGCAAGACCAGACCATGTGAAAGAAGTCTGCCGGATCTACCCTGCACCGAGCGCATGAAGCAGCTTAGCACAGGCCCGCCCGAAACAGACGTTCCGGGGTCAGGTATGCAGCGTGGAGATAGTAAAGCTGGATAAGCCGCAATCTAGCCGACGTGGTGATCATCCTAGGCGCCATAAGGGCGTCCCTCCAATCACTTTCGTCCAGAGGACCCACCCACGCCTCCCACCTCTGCCGCAGTCCGCTCCAATCCACCAGGGTGTTATTGACCAGGGACCGATAAATACGGGATATGCCCCCCCTCCCCAGACATCCCAGCATCACTTGAGCCTCAGGCGGGCTATGGTCGGGGAGCTTGGAATCCAGCGTGACGTGAGATTGGAGCGCATGGCGCAGTTGGAGATACCTATAAAATTGCGAGGAATGTAAAGAAAACCGGCTCCGGAGCTCTTGGAAGGAACATATGTGGCTCCCCCACCAGACATCACCCAGGCAGGAGATCCCCAGGAGGTCCCAGTTGCGGAATCCGTGGAGCCCCGATACTTCCCGCAGCCAAGCGCCATGCCAGAGCGGTGTAACCCGGGTCAGTACCTTCGACCAATGGGTGTGCCGTAGGGCGGCCCGCCACGCCAGAAAGGGGGCCCGTACGATCTCCGGAAGCGATCGAGGGATCGTCGCTCCATAGAGCATGCTTTGAATAGAAGGGAATCCGGTGAGCTGCACCTCAAGTCTATAAGCCGGATCATCCCACCCACCCGAGAACCAGTCATGGACCACCAGCAGCCGCGTAGCGAGATAATTCAGGTAAAGATTAGTCATGCTCAAGCCACCATCATAAGAAGGAACCCGGCAGCGGTCTAAAGCCAACCGGGGGCCTACCGCCACCCCAGAGAAATTTAGTCGCGGCCCTGTCCAGGTCTCGAACCAAGGAGCGGGGGAAGGAGCAGGGCGTGTTTTGTAGCATGCATAGAAACCTGGGGAGGATCATCATCTTATAAAGAGCAATCCTTCCCAATGGGTTCAACGGGAGTGACTGCCATTTTATCATGTCTGATCTGGTCTTATTAACCACGGGGGCCACGTTAAGAGCCCAGCAGAGTTCCGGGAGAAGGGTGACCCAGATCCCCAGATATTTAAAGGACAGTCTCCGGATGGGAATGCCAGACTGCCAGTCAAAACACTCCCTAGATGGGTGTAACGGGACCAATACAGATTTCCCGGAGTTCAGGCGGAGACCAGAAGCCTGCCCGAACCGGCGAAAAGTCCGGCGCACCCGAGGACCCGAGACAGCCGGATCCGAGAGATAGAGAAGGACATCGTCCGCATATAGAGCAATTTTATCAGGTACCATACCCGGCCAGTCCCAACCACGGAGAACAGGATCCGATCGGATCAGCACGGCCAGGGGTTCCATCGCCAGGGCAAAGAGAAGGGGCGAGAGCGGGCAGCCCTGCCTTGTCCCCCGTCCTATGGAAAATGTGCGGGACAAAGTCCCATCAACCAGTACCCGAGCCTGTGGATCCGCGTACAGAACACGGACCATGGCGCGAAACTGGGGGTCGAACCCCATTCGCTCCAGGGTTTCTCCAAGGTATTCCCACCCCACTGAGTCAAAAACCTTCTCAAAGTCGACCAGTAAAAGGGCCAGATAAGGAGAAAGGCGCTCTCGGTGGGCCATAAATATCCAATATTAATACCCCTGACTGACATAAACAAAGTTACACCAAAGGTTGATGACTTATTAAAAATGGGGGAGGTTGATCTTGCTCAAACAATTAATAAAGATTCTCTTAAACCTGAAAAAGAACACAAGGGACTAGTGTCCCTAACAGGAGACATTCAGTAAAATTAAGACAAGACAATAATGGAAAATTGCTGGAACAAAAGTCAAAAGACATATTAGAATGGGCTAGCAAGATTCCTCAAAACTCAAGTGAGGGAAATGGATACTATACTAGTACCCCACAGGTGAAGTTTGACTTAGGAGCATGATCAAAAATACATCAGGAAGAGGATAAGGGTTATCGTGACATGACCACCAGTGTAAAGGAAATACAGAATACAATTGCTGATGACTGTTCAAATATATGTAAATCTATATTATTTAAACCAGATGAAAAGCCAGTTGTAAAGGATATAGGATAAGATATAGAAATCAAGAATGTGACAGGAAAGGATGAGAAAGATGAGGAAGAAATAAACTCAGTGGGGAGTGAAATTAGAAGGGTTCTTGACCGGGAAGGCATGGAATTGTGGCAAGAGGCTGAGAACAGAAATACCGAAATAAATAGAAGATTAGAGGAACAAAGTGCCTTTAGATAACAAACAAGAGTAGAGTTGTGTTTCCCAATAGTATAACAAGGCCTGGATATCCATTTCGGGCAGAGGGTATGATAGAGTTAGGACAAAGTTACCCCCCCGGCTGAAGTAAGATCCCTTCATGTACGAAATATGCAGGGAATTACAAGTTTTATACAGAGAAAAGAAAGGAAAGGAAACAGTGACTTGACACACAATGAAATAGTAGTCAAGGGAGAAAACAGTTGGTATAATGTTGTCTCATTTACTAATAACCTTGCAGGATGGACAGAAGGCATGGTGCCACAGATGAAAGTGTGGCCAAGAGCAAGATCCTTTGACCCTGAATTGATAAATATGGCTGATCTATGTATTTTTCAAGGTTATGGGGACCCAGAGTGGGAATATGATTACATGCAACAAAGTCTGTGTGTGTGGAAGAAATATGCTTTAAGTTCTGAGACACCTTATGAGGGACATGGTGGCAGGAATACCGCTGTAATGGAAATGCCACTGGTGAGACAGGGAGCATAGCCCGTCTATGTTCCATGGCAATACATGGATAAAGAAAATCTAAAAAAAGGCCAGTCTCCATTACACGAAAGAGCAGGGAAATGGATAAAAGCATTTGAAAATGCAACAGCTGGGATACCTTTAGCTCTTGGGGATGTAAAGAGCCTGTTGAGCACCATAGTAGGGGATGAGGTGGGCAGTATAATGAGAAGTGCAGGGATTCAAGGAGTAACTATTTTCTAAAGGAAAACATGATGGGACTGCTTTTGGAGTAGTGCGCTCTAGGGTGTGTACTGAATAAAGGAATTGGTGCCCAGACCGACCAGACATTGGGGCATTGATGACACAAACTATGTCTCCAGGACAGACCTGTGCAGACTACATAACAATGATGAAGAAAAAATGGGAAGCAGATGTAGTACCTGTAGACATGGGAGGTAGTTTAGATTATTCTAGAATATTTTAAAACAGGGGTTACCAGGAGACATACAAGACCATTTAGATCAGGTTGTGGCCTTAGATGTAAAACCCTGGGCAGAAATACAAGCACAATATTATACATTTTTTTAGGAAACAGGAAGAAAAGGAGAGGAAAAATAAAGACCAAAGTGACAGAGCCCAAGCCAAAATGGTGACACAAACAATACAGAAAAATTAGAAGGAAAAGACAGGAAAAGAAATGACTGGGCAGGTTCCTGTTGCAAACAGGGAGCAAGGAAGGAGTCAAAGAGAGGGGAGACAGATGCAAGGAAGAAGACATTTTAAATGCCATTACTGTGGTAACATTGGACATTTTATTGCTGGATGCCGCTTTAACAAGAGTGATGAAGCACAGGGAGTGATAGGAATATGGAGAGGAAGGGGAAGACAAAATGTAAACAAGTCGGGGCCAACACCTCAATATGGTCCTTATCAGTATGATGAATACAGGCCCCAGCTAGGCCCGCAGGACACAAGGGTTCGCTCTCCTGTAATGGAATCTATAAGGAAGTTGGCACGGAAACTGCAAAGTACAAAGACAGCATTTATTAACCCTTAAGGGTGGTCCTACAATCCACACAACACTCTTCAGTATTGCATAGAGTAGCACAAAGAACATTCGTACATGGTCCCCTTTTATACACAGTAGAGGGGCTCATGAGTGGGTGGATACAACATGAAGACGAAGAACATTACCATTTATGGTCATTTTCGATACTGAATCAATATGTGGGCGGAGCTAACGCACTCCTTGAGCCCGCGAAAACATGATCAAGCAAGGCTAACTGATAACAGATGTGGTCAAGTCTGGGCATGCGCCAGATGGACAGAGGAGCTATTTACAGACTGTTACTGGGCAGATTACAAGAGCAACTAACACAGAGGTTGGACTCTTCTCGTGGGGAACACGTGGAAGCATGACAATACAAAATGGAGTCCAAGCTTCGGTCAACATAACAGAGAAAGCACAATCTATAACAGGGGAATTAATGTCTTTAGTAAATGCTTAATCACATCATTGTCTCAATTTACAACAGACGACCCTTTCAGCATTTACTGAAGACATCCGGTTTGTTAGGATAATCATCATATATGTCAATTGTCATCATTCCTTCAACTTCTTTAGCTAAACTTTTTTGGTGAGCAACATCAGCAATAGCTTTCTTATCAGGGATACAGAATGATACACATAATGAGCAGAGTAAGGGACCACATTGAATACAAATACAGCATGAGAACAGAACCGCTACAATAATACAGAGACCAGTTAGAACCTTCCATCCCCAGGCAGTAATTAACGCCCAAAACCATCCAGAAAAAGACCAAGTGCCGTTTTCTGTATGGATCTCAGCTGCAATTTTATGCAGTTTATTGATGGCATTATAAACTGATGGCGTATGATCAGGGATAAACACACAACAGCTACTTCCAATAATTTTACATGCTCCTCCTCTGTCAGCTAGCACAACGTCTAATACCATACGATTCTGCAATGCAACAATTCTAGTGATCTGTAATTCCTCCGTAAGATTCCCAAGAGCAGCAGCAGTCTGATTTGTCACAGCTTCTACCACTCTTGTTAATCTTCGGATCTTCCTACTGTTCAGGGCAGCTCCAACAAAGAAAAACAGTCCTAGGTTAAAATCAATATATTGTTGCAGACTGGTGTCAGTCTGATCTACATCATCAATTGATAAAGTACGTTTATACCTATTTACAGTCACGTTATTCAATAATTTCAAATCCTTATGATAAGATGCAGGAGCCAAGAATACAGGAGGTAATAGAAATGATACATAGCATACCCCAGACCACCCAGCCGGCAGACGGTAATAACCTTTATTTCCACACACAAAGTACATATTATGGGAGGCTAAAAAGGTACTATTGTTCAACCCATCAATATTCAAAACAGTAATGCAATCACTGACACCAACAGGGATAAAACCCACACTCTGGACACACAGGTCCGCTTGAGCTTGTGCTACTTGAATCACAAATTTATCTTTTCCCACAGTGTCTCTTGTGTTCGTAAAGATGTAGGGAATGGATTCATTGTCTGGTCGGTACTCTTCCCACTCCCAAATTGTCCCATTCGCTTGTGGATACCCATTCTTGTCTTGATGGCATTCTTTATTGAGTCTAAAAAGCAATCGTCCCACTGTCGGTTTCCGAGTGGCAAAAAGCAGAGTATACCATGCTCTACAAGAGCCATTATGAGAGAAAGGAAGGGGTATAAATGGCGTTCCTCCTTTCTTCTGATGAGCTGGCATCATCCCACATATCCAACAGTTCGTAGCATTCGTAGCAACGTGGGTATGATGCAGCATCTGGATGAAAGTGTTATTCAAGTAAGATTGTCGATGCTTCAACTCTTGATACGGTAATGTATAAAAATAGTGCTCCTCAGGCACCGGAGTTGTCAACACAAGAATCTTCCGAGCGGGAGTTACATCCTCCACGAACCATGTGGTTATCCCAACAATGGCTACTGTCAACATGAACCCTAATGCACAAAGGATTTTCTTTTTCTCCATATCAAGGTAAAAATAAAACCCAATATCTTCCTGAAACTAAAAGTCTGTCAGAACTCTTCCCCTTGGGCAGCGGTTGATTTCTTCACCAGCGGGCCAAGACGGGTGTCGCTACACTAATGCAGGGCTGATCCCCCCCCCTTGCCTCATCGGCTCTCCGTTTCACTAACCCAAGGGCCGTTCTGACAGTATGTCCCGCTACTGGAAAACTCACTTCCTTGGTCGAAGATGATATCGCCTTCCTCCAGGAGTCGCGTGGTCCGGAAAGAGCTCCTCAGTGGCGTTTGGCTCCGCAGCACGGCCTGTCTCTGCAGCCAAAATTTCTCGTTGATCGGTCAGCACGGCAGGTTCCACCAGTCCGGGCGGCACCTTCCTACAGTGCAGAGAGTGGATCCAATTCTTTCTGTTGGAGACTCGCACAGCCGTCCTCGTTGCGAGGAGGACCTGCTCAGGGCCCACCCATCTCGGCTCCAAGCTATTCGTTCTGTCGAAGACTTTCACCATGACATGGTCACCAGGCCGGAGACCATGTCCTTCGCCGGTAGACCGATCAGGGAGCGCCTCTCGGACCTGTTGATGGATAGAAACCAAGTTATCCGTTAACTGTGCCAGATAATCGCTCATCATTACACAAGGTACATCATACACAGCCTTAGGTCTTGGTGGACCCCAAATATTCATTGGGCGTCCAAAGACAATCTCGTACGGCGTAAGGCCAGTTCGAGAGTGCGGTACTGATCTAATTGACAATAACGCCAGTGGCAGAGCGTCTGGCCAAGTCAAAGACGTTGAAGCTTGAATTTTGGCGATCTTAAGCTTCAGTGTACCATTATACTTCTCAACTAGGCCTGCAGACTGAGGGTGAAACACGGCGTGGAACTTCTGAGTGATGCCTAGACCCTTCAAGACATACTTTATAACATCCGCTACAAAGTGAGGGCCATTATCACTTCACAGAAGTCTACAAACGCCATATCGGGGGAAAAACTCCTTCAGCAGCAGCTTCGCAGTAGTCATCGCAGTATTGTCTTTCGTAGGGTACGCTTCAACCCATTTGCTGAAAGCGCAGACCACTACTAGAACATACTTCAGATTATTACAACGCTCAAGCTGGATGTAATCCATCTGCAGAACCTCGAAGGGCGCAGTAGGTGTCACAAACCCTCCTGCTGGAGTTCGAGTACCCTTTCCTGGGTTGTACCTCAGGCAGATCATACAGGTCTGCACCACCCTCTTTGCCGTGCTAGCAATCTCTGGATGCTCCCAGACTTGGGTAAGCAATTTCACAATTGCGGAAGCTCCAACATGTGCTAGCCCATGTGCCATCTGAACCATAGGTTGTACAAAGGCCGTGGGTAATTTCCATCTATCCATCTGCTTATTTCTCCAGCAACCCTCGTCATCCAATTCTCCCTCACTAGCCCATTGTTCCCGCTCTTTGTCAGAAGCGGTCCTTTGCATTTCTCGCACTTCCTCCTTCGCATCATGCCATCTCTCCACCTGTGACTTCACTACATACATGGCAGTAGTACCGGGCTGCATCGCAGTCTCCCGTGCTACTCGATCCGCTAACGCATTCCCTTCTCCAACTTTATCAACCACTTTCCTATGGGCGCTACACTTAACAATGGCAATTTTCTTTGGGTATGTCAATGCAGTTAAAAGATTATGAACTAACTCTCCATGCATTATCTGTACTCCATGTGACGTTAAAAACCCTCTCTCCTTCCAGAGTAGGCCGAAGTCATGCGCTACTCCGAAGGCATAGCGGCTATCTGTATAAACATTCACACATAATCCTGTACTGAGCTCACATGCTCGTGTTAATGCTATCAGTTCCGCTGCTTGAGCTGATTTCTGTGGTATGCGTGCTGTCTCCACTATCGTTTGTAATGTGGTAATTGCATATGCTGCTGAAGCCGTACCATCTGGTAGTTTCAGACAGGATCCATCCACCCACAGTTCTCCATCTACATCTAGAAAGGGCGTATCCTGGAGATCAATACGACCCTTTGTTTGTTCCTCAGTCACGAGAATACAATCATGCGCTTTCCGCGCCTCAGGCTGGGTTTCGGGGTATGGCAGCAATGTTGCCGGGTTTAGCGTTACGCACCTTTTCAACGTAATATGAGGAGCCAAAAGCGTCAACTCATATCCCGTTAAACGGGCACTGGTCAAATGCTGCGTCTTTGTTTGATTAAGCAGGGCATCAACAGCATGGGGGACTAATACCAACAGCTTATGAGATAACACAATTCCCTCGCTTTGGCGTATTGACACAGCTGTCGCCGCAACCGAGCGAAAACACCCTGGTAATGCTCGGGCAACAGGATCAAGTACAGCCGAAAAATATGCACATGGGCGCTGCTTATCGCCGTGCATCTGCACTAAAACTGACAATGCACATCCATCTTTCTCATGCACATACAACGAAAAGGGTTTTGCATAATCAGGGGTTCCTAACACTGGTGCTGAACAAAGGGCCTGTCGTAGTTGCTGAAAAGCAGTATCACACTCATCTGACCAAGGGATTGGGATAGGCGTGTCCTTTGTCAAAAGGGCTAACAATGGCTTAGCTATGTGCGAAAACCCCAATATCCACTGTCTGCAAAAAGAAACAAGGCCCAAAAATGCACGCACATCCTTCTGTGTGGATGGTCTTGGTGTATCCAAAATTACTTGGATACGATCCGGTGTGAGTGCACGTCCCTCCTTAGACAAAAGGTGACCCAGATAAGTCACCTTTGGTCTACAGAATTGCAATTTCTTCCTAGATACCTTATGATTGCGGGACGCTAGAAAGGAAAGTAAGGATAACGTACTTTTTTCACATAACTCCAGGGTGTCAGCCGCCAGTAAGATATCATCGACATATTGAATGAGGGCGACACCCTCGAGCAGGACAAAGGAATCCAATTGTCGTTTCAAAGCCTGACTGTAAATGCTAGGGCTTTCTGTATAGCCCTGGGGAATCCTACAGAAACGATAAGATCCATTATTCAGTGTAAACCCAAAAAGATATCGGCTATCAGGGTGAATGGGAATGGAAAAGAAGGCATTTTTCAAATCAATCACTGAGAACATGGTCGCCGTAGGCGGGACCAAGGTAAGCAACGTCGTGATATCGGAAACCACTGGGTATTGAGGTATCACGATCTTGTTCACTTCCCTCAAATCAATTATAAACCGATAAACTCTGGCATCCGTATCCTTTTTCAGTATGGGAAGAATCGGACTGTTACAAATGTTGTAGGGGACTTTCTCGACTACCCCAACCGTTATCAAATCCTGCACTATCTGTATGAGAGCCTCCTCGCCCTCCTGGGAAATACGGTACTGTGGGAGGCGTGGTAACACCGCCCCCTCCTGGACGCTAATGTGGACCGGCGGAATCACCATTTGTCCCACATCAGTATCCGAAGTTGCCCACAAAGCATGAGGGAGGGTAGCTAACAGCGCATCCTCTGACATCGTACACATCCGTTCAGATCGGGGGTAATTGTCATTCATTATTACCCGCACACCAGCAGGGGAGCAGCGGATAGTAGCCCTAAAGTGCTTTAACATATCAAGACCCATAATATTGTCCGGTGTGTACGGGGCAAGCAGAAACGGACAGGGTGCAGAAAAAGAATCAACCTTAAACATGAGGGGCTGTGAAAGAGGGCTTCGGGAGAGTGTACCATCGAACCCTACCGATGTGACCATTAAGCCGGATGGGGGAGCCCCCGGAACCAATTGCTTAGATAGCGCACTACGTGTCGCTCCAGTATCCACTAGGAACTGATCAGTAGAGCCCAAAACCTCAGCCGATACATAAGGGCCCTTCTGATCGACCGGTACCTCAACTGATTCTAACCCCCATCCAACGCAATCCTATGCATGCTGAGAGTCATGATACCCCGACCGGTCAATCCCTGACGCTTGATACTGATGCTGGCGATCGAAAACATTTGATCTATCTCGGTGCTGCCCAGCAGAGTCAAAACGAGCCTGTTCATTAGAATTCCCTCGTAAGTTGGAGAAACCCCCTCTACCTCGCGGGCCACCGGGGGTATGCCCCTGACGCAACGCATGCAACACCGGGCAGTCCCTAGCCCAATGACCCGATTGCTTACAATACGCACATTGATTCCTATTCAAATCAGGCCGGCCCGAGGGAGGACCATAAGATCCTCCCCTACCTCTACTACTACCCCGTCGAGGCGGGCCATAGACTTGCGCCAACATCACCTTTGTTTTCAAGTCTTTCGATTTCTTTTCCTCCTGGCCCTTTGCTTCTTGCTCCTGACGCTCATAATACTGGGCGATAGTCAGGAGGGCCGTCGGTGTAGCGGAGGACCAAGAACTTTCACTCGCTTTTAGACGGGCCGCAACTGCCGGCAGCAAATTAGCCACATATTTATCCGCAAAAAGGTGGCGTCCCGTATCGTCGGTAAGCGACTGGCCACTAAAATCATGAAACGTCTCCTCAAAGCGCGTAAAGAAGTCCGCAACTGACTCATCAACTTTCTGTTTACATGCAGCTAACATATTCCAGTCAATTTTTTTGGGGGGGATAATTGTCTTCAACTTAGCCACAATAGCAGCAGGGAGATCTAAAATATTCTGGGGCGGTTTCTGCGCAGGCTTCCTCTCCCTATCCTCATCCTCCAGTTCAGACCATCGAGCCTTAAAAGTGGCAGCATCATCCACCTTCCGCACAGATCGCCACATGTCTGGTGGTAGAATAAGCCCAAAGAACAAATCTATATCTGCTAAAGTCATGACGCAAGAATTCAAGGCCCCCTCGACTTCTTCATAGAAGGCCGCTGGATTCTTGCGGGGGTCGGGCAGCGCATTCTTCAATGCCATAACATCAGCCCTATGCCATGGAGTGTAAACCCAATTATACACGAAATATCCCTTAGCATCGGCGGAGGTGATGTCCGAGCTAGTCCCCGCTCCTTTAGGAGGAACATACAAAGGCGCTGCCTCTCGCATTGGTTTAACATGCACTATGTCATCCTTATCTGACTGGGAGGTGGATGAGTGGCCCTCTGTTGTGCACGAATCCGACTGCTTCTCCTTCCCTGCTCGCTGGCGCGCTTTCTCTTTATAGACCAGCACCTCGTCCCGCAAGGCGAACAGCCGCCGAGCCGTATCTGGAGCCTTAGAAAAAGAGAAAACACCATTACGCAATGCTTTAGCATCCGATGATACTTCGTCGGGCTCAAAAACACCAGAACGTTTCCGGAAAGCATCAATCACTTCATCCGCGAAATGACCCAGAAAATACAATTTATCTCTCTCCTGCCATGCCTCCCAAGTATGAAATAATTCCTCTATGGATATCTTGCCGTTAAGTGCACGGAAGGAAATTTGCCGAAGCTCAGCCATTTGGTCGGCTGATAACATAGACCGCGTATCTACCTTACCCGGACCCGGGCCAGAATCTTGCGGCCTCGGAGCAGATGCGCCGACATAAGGGGGCGGAGGGCGATCTAGTAAAGAAAAATCATCATCAAGATTATTAAGGACAGGATAAAGTGGCTGCCGAACAACGTATTGACCCGAAACTTGTAGCCTACGCTCCTTCTCTTGCCTGTCCGTCTGCTCTCTGTCCTCCCGACGCTTCGCTTCCTGTGCTCGCACATGATCATTCTTCCGTTGTTCTTTATCAAACAGCGCTTTCTCACGCTTCTCTCGCTCACGCACCTCCTTCACCCACAACCGCACACACTCAAACATATCCTGACGAGCACGCCGCTTACACATACACTGTTCCACATACTCAATCTTACGTATATCAAACGATCCATACAAAGGCCATCGCAACTCAGGATCCTTCTTTGTATATTTCCTCCATACTGTGCTGTACATTATGGAGGAAAGACCATGCTTCACGTACATATCCCTATTAGGAGTCCCCTCTGGGGGAGCTGGAGCAGATTCCTCGAGGTTCAACCGGTTCCCAAAACAGCAGCACCACTTACGGAGTGCGCTGAAAGCAGGCATGCTCAGAAATAATGCAAAATATGCAATATTATAGAAAAATGGCACTTAATCGTTGCGCCGTTCAAAGTTACACAGTTCCGGAGAAATCTCTCCACATTACCTGCCTATATCTGTTGCAACGCATATATATTCACAAAGACAAATCCAAAATATGACTAGTCATCACAAATCAAACTCAAATAGCCAGATCAGGCTTCAAAAACTCGGAGCAAGTACCGTACACCGGTTCTTACCAATCAAGAGTCCAGATTCCAACTGCCAAGCTCCACAATCGCCCAAACGGCTTTCACGGCAAGACCGACAGAAGAGGTCTCAGTCGAGGACCGGCGCCACCCAGACGGTCAGCTCGGAAGGGAAGGAAGAAAAACCTTGGGATGCCAGGGCTAAGACGCCGCTGGCAGTGATCACGTCCCCGGCCCAATTCCTCACCTTCGTCGCGACCAATCCTTCGAGCATCCGAGTCGCCGATGAGCCCCACGTGACGGGCGCCAATTGATGAATACAGGCCCCAGCTAGGCCCGCAGGACACAAGGGTTCGCTCTCCTGTAATGGAATCTATAAGGAAGTTGGCACGGAAACTGCAAAGTACAAAGACAGCATTTATTAACCCTTAAGGGTGGTCCTACAATCCACACAACACTCTTCAGTATTGCATAGAGTAGCACAAAGAACATTCGTACATGGTCCCCTTTTATACACAGTAGAGGGGCTCATGAGTGGGTGGATACAACATGAAGACGAAGAACATTACCATTTATGGTCATTTTCGATACTGAATCAATATGTGGGCGGAGCTAACGCACTCCTTGAGCCCGCGAAAACATGATCAAGCAAGGCTAACTGATAACAGATGTGGTCAAGTCTGGGCATGCGCCAGATGGACAGAGGAGCTATTTACAGACTGTTACTGGGCAGATTACAAGAGCAACTAACACAGAGGTTGGACTCTTCTCGTGGGGAACACGTGGAAGCATGACAATACAAAATGGAGTCCAAGCTTCGGTCAACATAACAGAGAAAGCACAATCTATAACAGGGGAATTAATGTCTTTAGTAAATGCTTAATCACATCATTGTCTCAATTTACAACAAGTATGTCCCCTATCCTCAACACCAAATAACTCCACTACCATAGGTTTATATGCCACAACAGCAATTTGCTAATGTACCTGTTCAAGGGGCACCAGCACCCTTTGTACAAACAGGAGGCCAGCATCAGGTGCAGACTACTGCAGTGGTGAGCACAGGGAGTCAAGGACAAGGGGGAGTGATTGTTCAAGGTGAAAACCCCTTTTATCATAGAGGTGATGGGACGCACCAGGGAATCCCAATTGTTCCTTGGTAGCTAGGACTCTAGACCCAGAGGAAGAACCAATGGTAGAAATTATTATAATGGGAAGGAGGTATGCTTTCTTGGTTGATACAGGGGCAACAAAATCTTGCCTCCCAGAAGGAAATGTTCGATTGTTCTCTGCCACCATGGATACGCAGGGCTTCTCTGGTGAAGTACAGCACATTCCATATACAACACATGTGCCCATAGAGGTGGCAGGAGTGTGAATGTAGGAGCATCTCCTTTATTCTACAAATTCACCAGCAAATTTATTAGGAAGGGATATCATGCCTAAATTAAACATGACAATAAGGTTTTCCTCTGATGGGTCCATAACATATGAGATACCAAGGCAAGCAAAATGTGGGATACATCTGCTAAGAATACCAGAGGAAAATGTGGTTGGAAGGGCAGAGCCAGTGCATTATAAATTGCTAGCAGATGCAGTACTTACGGTTCTGAAGACAGAGGAAATACTTTTGAGAAATGGATGGAATTGCCACCTAGACTAATTTTCAGGAGGCAAGCTGGTGGTGATGAACTGGGACAGGTGAATACCCTTTACCTTGAATGCATGGACATATCCAGTAGGTGGGGCTCCATGGTGGCATCAGATAATGATGGAGGAATTTGGAAGGTCCCGGTTTTTCTTATGCCTGGTCTGAGACCACGGGACATTTCTGACTCAGAACTCTTTTCAGACGATCCCACCAGGACTGAGATAGTTTATACACACACCACACCGTTGTTAGTGAATGTTTTCCATGCACAGACCATGTTACCAGTTGTTCCAACCCCGTCCCATGATATTGAAGCACTTGCAGCAGTCCCACCTTGTCTCTGGACATCAGCTCCAGATGAGGTAGGACTGATACTATCTGCAGAACCATTTAAGATAAAGTTGAAGCCAGGTGCACAATTGCCAAGTGTAAAACAGTATCCACTGTCCAAAGAAGCAAAAGAAGGTATTAGAGGGACATTACAAAGACTAAAGAATCACAGAGTCCTGTATTCCTGTCCATCACATTGTAACACCGCAATTTATCCTGTGAAAAAATTTACAGGTAATACTTGGAGAATGGTTCAGGAATTTCGCCCCCTTAATGCCATAGTATTAGTAGAGTACCCCATAGTGCCAGACCCATCTGTGATATTGACTAATATACCAAGTGACAGCAAATGGTTTTCTGTAGTGGATCTAAAGAATGCTTTTTTTAGCATACCTTTACACCCTGACACTCATTATTTGACAGCCTTTAATTTTGATGGCTAACAAATCGTCTACTCTAGGCTCCCACAAGGCTATTGTGAGTCTCCATCTGTGTTTAATAGAGTATTGAGAGATGATTTTTTACATTGCTAGTCAGAGAGTACAGTCTTACAATATGTAGATGATTTACTAACATGTAGCAAAACAGAATCTGAATGTGTTTTGGACAATGTCACTCTCTTAATGCTACTTGCTACTAAGGGATACAAAGTGGACAGGAAAAAATTACAGTTTGTGCAAAAAGAAGTGCTGTATTTGGGCCAAGTGTTGTCTGCAGAAGGCAAAAAGATAGCAGGTTCTAGAATACAAACTATACGTGATCAGCCCAAGACAGTGAAAGACATGCAGAGCTTTCTAGGCCTTTGTAATTTTGTACGTCCATGGGTATTTGATTATACTACCATCATACAACCACTATTATATGTAATGAAGAAAGCTAAAAGTGACAACACAGGCATATAGTGGAGTGATGACAGTGTAAGTGCATTACAGACATTGAAAGAAGCAATTGCTTCAGCCCCAGTGCTAGCAAATCCAGATTATATAAAGTGATTTTTTCTGTTTTCTGCTGCCACAGAGGATTTGATGATATCAGTCCTTACTCAAAAATACCCGATGGGTCACAAATCCGTCGCCTATCTTAGTGGACTATTAGATCCAGTAATTAAAGGTCACTTTCCTTGTGAGCGAGCGCTTGCAGCAGCAGCTTTTGCAGTAGAAAAGAGTAGTACTATTACAGCAGGATGCCCTGTAACACTGTGGGGCAGATTTACAAGCCCCTTGCGACACTTTTGCGTCACTTTTAGCATAGGAAAGGTGACGCAAAAGTGGCGCAAGGGGCTTGTAAATCTACCCCTGTATGTTGAGCACTCTCCATTTGCTGTGCTGCAGAAAAATAAAAGTACACTGACCACTCAAAAAGCAACAGGTTATGAAGTAATACTGTCAAATCCTTCTATCTGCATTGAGTGAGTACACTCAGTCAATCCTGCAACCTTTTTAGTGCACCCACTAGAGCCCACTGATCATGACTGTAGTGTAACATTGGAGGAGCAAGATCACCTGGCACATGAGGACCCCTTGTCTGAAGGCCGTCAATTGTTTATTGATGGTTCCTCATGGATAGACCAGGAGACAGGCAAAAGGCATACAGGTGCAGCTGTTGTTGAGGCTATTGGTACACCTACTGATTATACCTTACACACATTGCACCTCTTACCCTTGCCATCCCAAGACTCAGCACAAGTGGCTGAATTAAAAGCATTGATAACGACCCTACAGGCTTTGTCAGGGTCAGCCAGTAACAATATACACTGATTCAGCATATGTAGCTTCCACAGTTCACCCAGGGCTGAAGAGATGGGAATGGTCAGGATTTCTTAAATCTGATGGGACACCAGAAGCGCACCAACATCTTTTAGCTGACCTTATTGCCGCAATGCAAATACCATGTCAAGTAGCAGTGGTTAAGTGCCAGGCACATACAAAAGGAACAGATCTGGTGTCTAAAGGAAATGAAGCTGCTGATACAGCAGCATAGGAAGCTAGTTTATATGCAATGAAAAGATGCAGATGCTGAAGTTGAGATAAAACACCATGAGAATATTTCTACAGAGGCATTATTAGACATTCAAAATGCAGCATCACAACATGAAAAAGATCTCTGGAAATCAAGGGGGTAGTGACTGGATTTTCAGATCTCCCTTATAGATCAGTAACTTCAGGTAAAGTTATAATGCCTCAGTCACTACTTATAACAGCCCTTCGACAACTTCATTTACCAACACACAATTCTAAAAGAGTAATGACGGCTGAATTAAATAAAAGCTTGTTTATTCCTAATCTAGGACCATTAGTTGATGTATTCCTAGCTTCATGTCATGTGTGTTATCAGTACTCTAATAAAAGGTCACCAAAAAGCATTTATCCTCCATTCCCTAGACCAATAGGTCCTTTCATAGAGTTACACACAGACTTTGTAGATATGCTACAAAAATGTAATGGATATAGGTATGTGTTAGTACAGGTGTGTCCATTTTCACGATGGATTGAAGCAAGACGCTGCTCCAGTTGTGATGCTGACCAGGCAGCCAAATTCCTGGTGAGAGAGGTCATACCAAGGTGTGGGGTTCCGACAGCAATACACAGCGATAATGGCAAACACTTTGTTAACACTGTATTTCAACAAATTACTAATCTATTAAGAGTGGAACACCAGTTTACCTCAGTTTACCACCCAGAGAGTAATGGAATTGTTGAGAGGATGAATGGCTAATTGAAAAGCAAAGTGTCCAAAATTTGTGAGACACTGAAAAAGAATAGGCTTTACTGCCTTCCCCTTGCTTTGTATGCATTGAGAAATGCCCCTTCAAAGGATCATCATTTGACCCCTCACCACATTGTAACAGATAGGCATTCCAACTTTTCCTTTAAACAAAATCAAATGATTCATTCTGATACTAAGTCTGCATCAGAAAGTCTTTGGCAAGAAATGAATGCATACACGTCAGCCTTAACAAAATCTGTACAAGTTTATTCTAAACAGGTTCAGCTGCAACAGGCCAACAGTACTGCACCACCCCTGCCTTTGTCTACAACAATCAGCACCGGTTCCTGGGTTTTCGTGCGCAACTTCGTGAGAACATAGAAAGACCCCAAGTTTCTAGGCCCCTACCAAGTAACACGGAGCACGCCAACAGCAGTAAAAGTGGAGGGGATGCGGAACTGGGTGCACGTAACAGACCTTATTCCATTTTTGGCCTCACTCCGCAGAGAGGGGAGGAGGCAATTGTCCAAGAATAAATGATACAATGAAGAGACAGTTAAATGATATTTTTCATAGTATAATAATGAGTTCAGTTGTTATAATTATTACTCTGATAATGTGCTATTGTATTGTGTTATGTAGATGCAAAAGACCCCACCCATAGGGAAGAAATATTACGCTTTCGTAGAGCTGTTTTTAATGAAACAGATATACATCCTTTGCATGATTCTTTACTTGATAATTTGTGGTACAAAAGCATGCATGATATAGGTACCAATACACAAAATGATAGTTGTTATGTATGTTCTCTTATTCCCCATGCCTTACAAACACCACCTTTAGTGTATACTAAAGAAGTGCCTGTTAACCTAACACATTGTTTATTGCACCTTTTCTTGTGTAGGATAAAAGCACAGTTACAGCTACAGCCAACTCATGTTAGTCCTATGACAGCCCAAGTCAATACAACTAGATTTGATACAACCCTTGAAATTTAGCAAATTTTGACAGATAAAACAGTGATAATGAAAGAGATATCCAGAATGAAGGGAGCAGGGCAGAAATATAGTTATGTAAATTGGGGGGAAGCAGTATTGGACCGAGGTATTTAAGGGAGATCTAACCCACCGTCCACCTGTAATAATTATTCTGTCAAACCACTGCTCCCTGATTGCAGAGCCAGGCCAATATTAAGTATTGAAGCATCAGTTTTTAGCCAAAAATAAATGGTTTACTGGAGCTAGGTTTTCATGTAGGGCCATATCTTTATGGAATGGCACAGAAACAAAAAATAATTTGAGATTTGATGATATAAAAGCATCATGTAAGCAAGTATGGGAGGAAAACATACAGAGATATACATGGACTGGAACTAAACGTCCTCCTAAGCTGGCTGTGAAACTAATGAGATTGTCTCTATGCTTTCAGAGAAATGGGATTGTTAAAGTGGGACAGAATCTCATTTGCAGCTCAACTATTTACAATGCCGATATGCAGGGCGGTACTCCAGTTTATGGTTTTTTTTCTGGAAGTGTGGAGCTCGAACATACACTCAATTACCCCCCGACTGGAGTGGAATCTGCTCTCTGGTGAATTTGCATACTCCTTCTATGGTAATACCAGCAAAAGAAATAGATTTGCATTTGCATTCCATGAGTAAAGCATCAACTTTGCTGCATCATCACAGAAGAAAAAGGATGGCTGAGTACTTTGGAACTTCAGTGTGGCAGAATGTGCCCAAAGAGTATGGGTTGTTCAATGACGACCAAACATTTTTGGGGAGTCTGTTACCTATGGTTCAAGCAAAAGCAACTGCTCGCTGGTTTGAAATCACCCGGTGGGAATTGAGGAAAGCAATAAATGCTACTGAAGATGGCTTTAATGCAATTAAAGAAGAGCTGCATTCAATCGGACTTATGGCATTGGAAAACAGATATGTTTTGGACTTGATGACAGCAATCGAAGAAGGGGTATGTAGAAAAATGTATTCCGTATACTGCACTTTCATACCGGGTAATGATAAAGATGAAGGAAATCTAACTCAGGCCATATTGACTGCATAATTTGCATACACAGATGAAGAAAGAAGGGGGTGCTCCAGATGAGTGGTTCACTGACTGGTTTGATTGTGTGCCGTCCTGGATGTCGGGGTTGTCTAAAGCCTTGTTGCCTATAATAGTTCTGTTGCTATTGATGTGCCTAGTATTTCAGGTTATCTTAGCATGTTGCAAGAGGGCAACTGCTAAAGTGGGAGGTATGTTTCCTAAAATAAGAAATAAAGAGATGCAAAATACTGAATTGGAAGAAATGTACAGGCCTAGTGAAGAAGTAGTCGAAGAATCGACGAGAGTGGGGAATGAAAGGAATCAAAACCCTAATTTAGATTTAGGCCCTAATTATTCTGTTCATTATTCTGTTTTACCTATCACTTGCCCCCAAACTGTGAAATATAATCATGTAAAGAAAGAAAAACAGTATATTGCGGTTTAAATGTGTGGTTAAAAGTGCATGTTTAAGTTTCACATTTAATCTGGTAATAACCTACAGCCTGCTTTCAAAAAAAGGTCTAAATGCGGTCTGACTTAAGTGTTTTTTCTTCTCATTGTATGTGTGCTGAGAAACTTCCTGACTTGAATGTGTTACAGGAAATTTGGAGCAGCAGAGAATGTTCCAATTGTAGTCTGTAAGTGTGGCATGACTTCTAGAAGTCACGAACACAGGAAAAAGCTGCAGGAAAAGTATGTACTCTGGGTCGGACATAATGGAAAAGCGGTAAGCTTTTTCCATTGTTAACATTGTATTAAACATATGGATGTATGCCAAAATTAGTATTATAAGACTAGACTTGCAGCGTGTGTAATTTGAGACTGACTTTTGCTTCTCTCATAGTACGAGTCACTCTCCCAGCTGTTTGTACTCCCTTTTGTTGCAGATGTGGTGATTAAATGATTTTCACTGTTTAAAAGATTTTTCCCCGATAATAGGACACAACATCTCCACCTTTGTTACATAAATGCTCACACCAGCCTTCCAGATCTAGTTGTACGAGATAGAGGAGGGGCACCTTCATCTGGCATCTCTGAAGAAGAGTTGGTTGCTTGACTTGGGCACTCAGGTGTACTTGTCTCACTTGCGAGGTCTGGAGCTGCTGAACATCAAGGCAAAGGCTTAAAGTGTGATGAGTCCCTGGTTATGGATTTTCCAGGTCATTGGGTAGTTACCATATGACCGTTGCTCGCCACAACTCTTCGTGGTTCAGCATCAAATGGAGTGTCTTCCTTGCGATTAAGAAAGTCTTTGAATTCTCTGCTATTGAAGGGTGGATGGTTACCAGATTTGAGAATGGAGGGAATACCCCATGTTGTGAAAATGTCATTCAGCCTTCCGATAACTCTGACATCTGTGGTTGATAATAAGTCTTCCACTAGAGGAAAATATGAGTACTCATTTATAACTACAATGAGATGACGTCCGTTGTTGAGAGGACCAAAGAAATCGACAGCAATCCTGTCCCAACCTTGCTTAAGGAGACCAAATATGTTCAATGGATGTTGAGTCTTTTGGGAAACAGGCAGTTGCATAGATGACAAGCTTTAAGCTCCCTTTCAACTCATTTGTCAAAACGCCAGAACCACACTCGATCCCTGAGGGTTCTTTTAGTTGCAGCAATGCCACGACGTCCTTTGTGTGCCAGTTCAATAACCTGCTGCCTCAGGTTTTCAGGGATAACTATTCTTGCCCCTTGTAGTATGACACCATCATGTGTAACAGAAAGCACTTCACATACATTTTTGAATTTCTGGTATTCAACATCATGTGTGAGAGGTCGAGTATGCTTCCTCCATGATTGTGTAATAGTGATTTCCTTGAGCTTAAGCATGCCTTTTTTTGTATTAGTAGCTGTCAGAATTTGTTCAATAGAGAGAGCTGCTGGAACAAGTCATACCATGAAATTGAAGCAGGCCTCAGCTGCTTTCAACGTTGGGTTATGACGTTGTAGCGGCACTCATGAAAAGTAGTCTGTGGGGTTTTCGTCTGTCCCCGGTTTGTGCACAACAGTTTGATCATATTCCTGCAGACGCAACCCCCACCTCTTGATGTGAGGGGGCATCTTGTCTTTCAGATTTCAGAAAATGATGAGCAAGGCTTGATGGTCTGTGACAGGGGTGAAAAGCTTTCTGTACAGAAACACAGGGATGTGTTCACACACCCAGCTTTCTTTCTCTGGTTGAAAATAAGCACATTCAGTTGGAGAGAGACTCCGGCTAACATAGGCCACAATGTATCTCTGAGGATCGGGTTGTCCAATATGTTGGACAAGGATCGCGCCCAACCCCTCCGGACTTGCATCCACCATAATTTCTGTATGCAATTTTAGATCATTTCAGTTGCATTTTCAATGGCGTGTTTTATTTTCTTGAAACTTTTGTCACCTTGAGATGACTATTCAAATGGAACATTTTGCTTTGTTAATTCTTTTAGAAGGGCAGTCACACTGGCAAAGTCGCAAATATACCTAGAGCAATAGCTGACCATGCCCAGGAAGGATTGCAGCATGGTCAGAACTTCTGGAGGGCAAGTAGATGACAATGCTTGTACCTTTCAGGATCAGGAGTCATCCCCTTTTCAGAGAAAATATGCCTGAAGAATTCAAGTCTGTTTTTGTAAAATTCAAACTTCTCAGCATTTAGTGTGAGACCTGCATCAGCGAGCAGATGGCATATGTGTGAGTAGTTTAGCATGTTCCTTTTGTGTAGCCTCAAACACCAGTATATCATCAGTGTAGTTAAAAGCATGTGTGATAGGCTAAATTATTTTACGAATGACATTTTGAAAGATTTCTGCAGATGATAAAACACCAAAACTGAGTCTTACATATCTGAACCACCAATATACATTGCAAAAGTAGTAATGTGCCTACAGTGTTCTTCCAGTTCAAGTTTACCTTTGTTCAAATCAAGGTTGGAGAAAACTATGGCACCCTTCAGCTGTGTGATCATGTCTGCAATTTGTGGACCTGGATGTCTTTCTCTTTCGAATGCTTTGTTGGCCTGTTGCATATCAACACAAGTGGTCCCTGTACCACCACTGTCCTATTTGGCACCACCACAATGGGTGAAACCCATGGTGTTGGACCAGTAGAGCGCTCGGTGATGTCATGCTTTATAAGTGTTTCTAGTTCTTTCTTAGTGGCTTCCTGTAAGTGAAAAGCAATTAGACTGTGTCGCTGTGCAACGGGGTGAATACCTTCATTAATATGAAGCTGTATCTTCATTGCCTTAAGTCGACAAAGTAACTGGTAGTACAAAAATCGGCACTTGTACTGTCATTTTCCTGTGCTGCATGGTCGCCACAAAGGATCCCTTGCTCCGCAAGGGTCTAGAAGCTGCCCAAGTATACACCTTGTTTCTTTACGGTGTGAGACGTGGTATCGGAGACAGTTCTTTGTACTTTTCTGCTGACATGATGTTTAGCCACGCATAACTGTCTAAAATGAAAGTTGTAGAGCACCCATTCACCTTGAGCGTGATTTTAGGACAATGTCCAAAAGAACTTTGTTGCTTCATGTGGTAATTCTTTTCAGTCTTGTGTTTTTTCTTTCAAGTGGTCAATCCTACATGCGCCTTGTTCTATGACTAACATCACCATCGCACACCAATTTTCCTCATCGTCACTCGATAATGACATCAATGAACCATTGGACGAAGAATTGGATAACAATCAACTTTGTTTTGTTTCAACTTGCCTTAGTTGATGCTGCCATTTAGCCTTGTGGGAGTGGCTAGAATGCTTCTGGAACTTTCTGGCAACCTTCTCATCTCTTGTCGCACTTAGTTTCTCTTTTGCTTTGCAAACCTTTACAAATTGGGTTTCCTTCCTGCAGCCTTTGCATATTTGTCTGATAGCAGGACATTTACCTTCGGAAAGGAGAATCCATATCAGAAACACAATTTCTTTTTCTTTGGAGTTATCACCTTATGGCATGCGACCTTGTGTTTCTTTTTACTTTTCATTTTCAGGGCTGATTCTCTCTGGGCTAATCCTGACACCATATCAGCAGTTTGTCGATCAGCATGTTCTTCTGCTCTCGCAACCATGAGCACTTTCTCCAGATTGTGTGTCTCATGCAGAACAAGTCAGGAAGCCAACAATTGATGACGCTAAGACAGATGGCTTCTTCATCATTGCATTAATTGAACTTGCAATCATTGATGAGGGCTTCAAGCCTTTCAGCAAACTCATCCATTGTTCCTCCAGCTTGCTGTCTGGCTTGGTTGAAAATGTACCTTTCATAGTCAACATTCGGCATTGGATTTAACTTGGTTCCTAATGCCACCATAATCTGTCGGTAACATGTGTCATCAGCTTGTGGTATTTTCTGTATTACTTCTTTCACTCCATTACCTGTAAGATTCTTTAAGTATTTGATGATCTTTTTGTCATCTGTTTATTTTAGCATGTCAATTAAATCATCGAATGTTTCGATTCATGCAGTCCGTCTGGCACCAATATTGTGCTTTCATGCAGTATTGAATGAAAGCAGTGGTTTCAGATAAACTGCAGCATCATAGACTGTCTTGGACCTCACTGATGTTAAGAGTAGGGCCCTCTTCAGTGCTGACTGCTGCCTGCTTGGACCTGCTCCATTTATACCATCTCAAAGCCCCAGCTGCAGGCCTGCATCAGTGTTGTTGCGGCCAAATTCATTGAAGGAAACTCCATCCTCGACCCCTCCCAATCAGGATTCTGCAGCAATCACACCACAGAGACCCCCCTACTCGCCACCACAGACGACATCCGTACCCTCCTCAATCTAGGCCACACCGCGGCCCTGATCCTACTTGACCTCTCTGCGGCCTTCGACACCGTCTCCCACCGCACTCTCACTGCCAGACTCCACGACCCGGCATTCAGGGAACCGGCCTCGACTGGATCTGCTCCTTCCTCTACGGCAGAACCCAAAGAGTCAGACTTCCACCCTTCCTCTTCGAACCCACAGAGATCAACTACAGAGTACCCCAGGGATCGTCACTCAGCCCCACGCTCTTCAACATCTACATGGCCTCCCTCACCCCCATCGTCAGACAGCATTGACTCAGCATAGTATCCTAAACCGCTCATCCTCTCCCTTACTAAGGACCCCCTCACCACCAGACTCACCTTCCAGGAAGGAATGAAGGACATTGCATCCTGGATGAGCAGCAGCTGCCTGAAGCTGAACTCGGAGAAGACAGAAGTCCTCGTCCTTGGACCCTCCCCCTTTGTTTGGGACAATACCTGGTGGCCCACCCCCTTCGGCAAACTCCCCAGCCCCATGAACCATGCCCGGAACCTCAGCATCATACTGGACTCCTCCCTCACCATGACCCAACAGATCAACACCGTCTCCTCCACCTGCTGACACACCTTCTCCATCCTTCGCAGGACCTTCAAATGGATCCCACCCAAATCAAGCAAGACCGTCACCCACGCACTCAGAACCAGCAGATTTGACTACGGAAACGCCCTGTACGCCGGGATCACCATGTCTCTACTCCGCAAGCTCCAGACCATTCAGAACACCGCAGCCAGACTCGTCCTCTGCATCCCCTGACACGAACACATCACCCAACACCTGCGGGACCACCAATGGCTCCCCGTCAAGAAGAGAGTAACCTTCAAGATACTCACTCACGCCTACAAATGCCTCCACAATACTGGACTTCAATATCTCAATGAAAGAATCTCCTTCCACGTACCCAAGAGAAGCCTCCGTTCTGCCGACCTTGCCCTCGTCGAAACCCCATGCATCTGCAGAGCCAGAACGGGTGGAAGAGCCTGCTCCTACCTCATGGCAAAGACCTGGACGAGCTCCCAATCAACATCAGACGTGCCCCCACTCTGCACATTTTCAGAAAGACCCTCAAGACCTTGTTCTTCGACTGACCAGAGCTGCACCCGCCCCCCCCCCCGTTTCCCCCAGCGACTTGAGACCTTACAGGTGAGTAGCGCGCTTCTCAATTCCCTGATTGATTGATTGATTAATTATGGCCTCTTACATCTTTGGTGGTGAGTAGCTGTTTTATCTCCTGTATATGGTAATCACCATTCTCAACCTTCTGCATTGTACCTAGTTTTAGTGCCTTTAGCGTTTCTTGGTGCCCGTATGCCTCTGCTTTTGGCACGCTTGTGCCCTAAGCTGTCCCGGCCTTCTGTGCTTCTTTGTACCTGGTTGTTGCTGCCTTTAGCACTATAGTAGCATCCTCCTCAGCCCGGGAGCATGTAACAGACCATACCGCACACAGAGCTCTGCAGTGCAGATCTTTACTCTGCAACTCTTAACTGAAAGCACAGCATCACAAACTTTATTAACCACAACCAGCCACATCCACCAGATTACGTAATACTTGTAAGGAGTCTGCCTAGGTCCACTAGAGTCTTCATGCACATAAAAAAAGGACATGACAGTACAAAGCTGCACTTGTGACAAACCTCCGACCAGTCAGCACTGTCTCAGTGGTGCATTTTAGCTAACCATAATCAGCTACATTCGAAACAGATGTTTATCAGTGGATTCTATTGCCTTATGGTGCTATATAGAGTTTGGCTGACAGAGTATTCCATCACAAACATGTCGCTTGTCGGATGTCCTATCTGTCTTTTAACAAGAGCATTATAGTCGATGGCAGATGGAACGGAGCACCATGGCTGCCAAACCTAAAATAAGTCCCTTGCTTCTATAGTGATGAAACACAAAGGATAGCGGATATCTAGTTACATAACAGCCAAGTAACACAAATTATAAAAAAAAGTCCAGTGTGCTAGAAAATAATAGGACCTTGTGACTGTTTACTGCTACAGCTATGTTACAATTTCATAATCATGACAAAAGCATGTATGTATGGGTGTGTGCAATGCAAATGTTGCCTGAGTCACACCCACATTAAATGTAGCTTCATAGGCCACAGTTCGCAATTGGTCAAAAGTGTTCACCAACTGCAGATGTTTCCCTCTATTTCAGACTCATACAATGATAAGTGCAATAACATTAAAACAAACTTTACATGGACATTAAAAAGAAAAGGTGACAATATTTCCAATTATTTAAAATGGTTGCAATCCAGCTCATATTAAAATTTAGGTTAAAACATTTTCATCTATCGTCTTGCTAAGAAACGTGCTGCATACACTTCAAAGGGTGGAGTGCTCTCACAAGCAGTAAGACATCAGAGTACACACCCTGGAGTTACATTGGTAATGCTTTGGCATGTCAAATAGAGTAAAAAACACTATTACTAAACAGGAGAAACTTCTTGTTACAATCCAAGTGGCCAGTGTATAGTTTACCACAGATTTATATATCACTGGATTATCCATTCTAAAACAAAGTGCCAGTGCTTTTGAACAGGTTACCATTGACAGCTGCTTATACAGCGGTAGAAGCTGGATAAAATGTAAGTGTTTGGTTTTTGTGCAAGGAATGTGTTAAAAGCTTTTGTTATCTCATGCTCCCTGAGATCTAGCCTCACTGAATGATCCCTTCGTTAATCAGCAGAGATCATGAAGACTACATTGGTTTACAAACATGGGGGCCATTTTCATTTTTATAAGCGTGTTTGTCTGCTAGTGCCATTGGCTTACCTTGTTTTGTGTGTAGCTTTAAAAAAAGTGGAGTACCATATATATTCCTATTAGACACACTTAGTGACAGGATCTGTGTTAGGTTGTTTTTGCTTTTTATTAAAAAATACGGAGCTCAATTTGAGTTCGGTAGACAGGGTACTCTTTCATAAGTGTGGCAGACTAGCATGCTGGCCAAACTTATGGTTCGCCTGCTCCATTAGAGTTGGGCAGACTATCATGTTTCCGCTGATGTTCCACTGCCTGCGGGTGGAAATCTTAAACCGAAGCCCGACAGACGGTCTGACGTCCCTTCTTTTCTGTTTGGGGCCAACAGGGAAAGCCTGGTGATCACTAACAGAAAAATAGAAAACTCCCACATTGTGCGGGTCATTCATTTTTGTTTTACAAAAACAAAATTCCGCTTTCCCTAAGGGGCTACATGAATCATCGCAGCTGCTCAGCAAACTTTCAGTATCTCCTATGATGCAGTACTTGGCCAACCCTCTTACCGCTAGTATTCCTATGGATCATTATGTGGGAGATGATGGGAGTTAGCATTTGGTCAAACACATTTAATTAGCAGTGTATCCCATTTGACCACACAAAAACACCAGGAATCAGTAAATAAAGTGAAGAGGTTTTATTACAAGTTAACAGTCAGGGTTAATGTGAATCAATCTCAATACCATGCTATAAAGGTACAGAATCACAAGTGGGATAGTGAAACCTCCTGAAGAAGTTCAGGCACATCAGTATGGAGTAAACAAGACATTCAGTAACAGCAATACAAAGAATTAACAACAGACTCTGGTGCTCAGAGAAGAGTCTTCGATTTTCTCTCCTAAACATGAGTAAAGTCTAAGTCCTCAAAGCAAAAGTCTAAACTGAAGATGATGGTTAAGTCTGAAAGGATCTCGAATTGTTGGGAAAACCCAGGAATGGTTGTGGGAAGTTGTGGGAAGGTGTTCGCATTTCAGAGGTTTTAGAAATGGGATTTCTGGTTGGCTAAGGCTTGCGCCAAAGCGAGGCAGAAACCACCACTCTAGTCAGGTCAAGGGAGTTACACGCCAAAGATAACCCCTACTCACCCCCTTGGTAGCTTGGCATGAGCAGTCAGGCTTATCCCGGAGGCAATGTGTAAAGCGTTTGCGCAAAAAACGCACACAGCAACAATATACTAAGCACACCACAAAAGGAACTCCACACAAGGTTATATCAAAAATAGCCTTTGTGTTATCATAAAACACATTAGAATAGTAATCACACAATATACACTGTGCCAACTGGCACTGAGCAATATTTACAGGGGATTATATACACACATGACAGGGCCACTTGGGCCACTGTCAGAACCATCACTTAGTAATGATAGTAAATGTAGAACATATAATAGAAGTAGGACACAACCAGTAATTACTGGCAAACACTGTACTCAGCAGCATCCTGTAACACAAACCATATTATGCACAGTATCACATTTAGGTGTGAAATACATTCTGCGCCAACCTCACCAGCATAAACACATTAGGCATTCATCTCATAAGTCTAAACACATTAGACCATAACCTCCTGAGCAGAACTCACATTGGGGTATACCTCACAATAGGGAATATTCTCACTAGCATAAACACATTAGGCAATCTTCTCATACATCTGAATGTATTAGATCATAACCTCCTAAGTAGAACTCACATTAGGGGTATACCTCACAATAGGGAATAATCTCACTAGCATAAACCACAGTATGCAAATAACCTCATACCTACACCATATTTAGAGGCATATATCACAGTTTAGAATAACTCAAACATAAACACAGTATGCACAACCTCATAATAACAAAACCACATTAGAGCATAAATCACAGTATAGAATAACTCAAACAAACACAATATGCACAACCTCATAATCATAATATCACATTAGAGGCATAAATCAGGGTGCATAAATCATAATACAGGCATCACATTTCCTAGCACCACATAAATCACAGTATTGCCTGGTGCCCTATAAACCTAACAGTCCCCCTGCCCAACTGGCCTTCTCAAAGGGGCTCAAATGCCCTATGTCCAAAAGTCAGGGCAGCTGTCAATGCAGGGTAATCCATGTGCGCAATTGCGTTGGTCTAAACGTTGCAGCTGTCACTAAGTGCTGTACAGCTGTGACAGTACAGGGGCATAGGAGTGCATCTCACTCCTAACTCAAGCAAAATGCCCCCAAAGAATGAATGGCCTAAACGTAGCGGCTGGCACTACGTGCTGCGCAGCTGTGAATATCAAATGAGACCTGGCACTACTGTGCCCTCCAAAGAGTTATGCAAAAACGTTGCAGCTGCCTGCACTGGTGCGGTGCAGCTGTGAATAAACAAAAAACCGGGGCCTGGCATCGCTGTGCCTTCTGGGCCCCCACTGGGGCTCCCTCTAAATACAATTGGCCCCCCAACGTTGGAGCGGCCCGCAATGACGGGACCGCTCAGGCACCGACAATGTGCCTCGAAATGCGCCACCTGACCGGGGCCTATAACTTTAAAAACATTGCCCCCTCGGTGCAGCTGCCCTCTGCAAGCGGGGCAGCTGGGATAATTAAACTGAAGGGGCCCTGCTGGGGCGTTTTTAACACAGGGGGCCCCAACGTTGGAGCGGCCCTCTGTCAGGCGGGGGCCGCTCAGAAAACGGGCACCGACACTGTGCCCCGACCTCGCCTCCCCCCTCCAGCCACCTCCACTCACCGGGCTGTGGGGACTCTGCAGGACACGGGGCTCTCCCTCACTGCGGGACTGGCACTCTACTCCCCTGAGGAGCCCGCGAGGCTCCCCCTGCATGCTCCTTTACCCGTTCCCTCTCTGGGGACACAGGACTTGGCAGGGGAGCCCGCGAGGCTCCAGACGACTTCTCCTCCCTTCTCAGTGGTGCCGCAACACGCGGGGCTCCCTCAGCTCACGGGAGCCCCAGTCACATCTGGCCACGCACATCACGCCCTGCCCATGTCCCAGGCCAGGTTGCCTGACTTCCGGGTCGCGTTGAGAGTGGCCCGGAGAGGACTTCAATAACGGCTCGGGCTGCGGTGGTGAAACTTAAAAGTAGAACGCGGGGTGGGCACCCGCAGTTAAAAATAAATATAAAGGCGGCAATAACACGGGGTGCGCTCTCACTAAAGAGTACTCCTGTGGGGTGGGAACCCGCTAGCCAAAGCACGCATAAATCAGTGGGTTGGGCTCCCGCTCTGCCACGAAGCACGGGGGAATCCCTACGCCGGGGATCCCCTCTCAATGAAGTGCAGCTCAGCGCTGCAAAGCCCACACATTCCTCTGGGCCCCAGCAGCAGCACGCCCCTTCAGGAACAGCACCAAAGTACAGAGAGTTTTCATGGGGTCACAGCCCCTATACTTATACTCAGAATTCCTTTGTCTCAAATGCAGGGCATGGGGGAACCAGATGCAACTGGTTCAGGGGGGAATTGGAGTACTTTGTTTTGCAAGCTCCTCTTCCCCTTTGTCAGGTGGGGGCTAGGTGATCAGACACACCACAGGGGGCGGAGCCAGCATTGTACAGGCAGGCACCATCCTATTCAGAGTCAGGGGATTACCCCTCCCACAACTCTCATCCCAGGTGTCCCATTCAGCCTAGCGCTGACTCATCCTGCCCCTCCTGGGGCCACACACACCTCCCAGCTCCTGTCACTCACAAGCCAGACATGCAATTCACATCAGGCAGGCAGACGCATAGCACACAGAAATGCCAACTTCTAAAAGTGGCATTTCTAAAATAACAACAATAAATCTGCGCAAACCATTGCACAGCATTTATTCACACAATTTCAGACATACCAGACTTGACCACACTGCTCCTCTCATAACAGGAATTACCACTGAAACACACTGATCAGGAAATCCCCAATGCATTCCTATGGGAGGGCAGCCCAACCTTACAAATGTAACACAGAGAGCGTACATACTTTACACTGGACCACAGTGCTAAAGTGCCCAGAGGCCTAAAACCACCAACACCAGGTCACAAAAAAGGCAAAAAGTTTAGGGGTGAACCTGCCAAAAAGGGCCAAGTCCAACAAGAGGCTAGGTCAAGAATCTTCTAGGAATAGGGAAATAAGTGTTAGCCTAAACCACACTTAAGCAAAGAGTCAAAGGGGTAAACGTCGAGGCCCTTGCCTCTCAACGTCCAAGGGAAAGTGGGAACACTAGTTAATATCACACAAATCTTTGGGTAACACCCATTGATCTCACACACACACATGCGCACACACCTTCAAATGAATAAGAAATGGCAGTACAATAGATTCAGAATTAAATTAATGGTACATTTCAATAAATGTGAAATAACTTTGAATGCACAAACACAAATTTGACTAAGAGCTACATTATGAATACCAATGCAAAAACATTAGTGCATACGTTTACATAAATCATTGATGTTTCTAGTGTAAATAAGTTTTAATAATGTGAGGATGGTTCTTATGAAGTGTCTAAGGAGTATTTGTTAAGACACACAGTTTATATGATTCCTAGTTCTACAATAAATTCACTTCAGTACGGAGTTCAAATGCAACACTTTACATTAATAACGTTGGGACACACAAGCACGTAGTGATAAGTTCATATATATATTGTGTATCAGGATAGAGCCAGAATTACGCTGCTCCACTGACACGGACCGCATCATCAACACTGACCCTGGCACCAAGATTATTTGTTCACCAATATGGCTGGATGTAACTTCTAGACCTACTAAAGAACTTATAAGACAGCCAGCTAAACTTTATAGGCAATAACCACTGCATCGAATAACTCATAAGAGATAATTAATCACTGTTCCACCTTCCCAACTGACCAGATCACGCAGTATCAGCAACTCTTGAACATTGATAGGGGATTACTCTGCTCCCTGATTATCAAACAAAGAAAAATTGAAGCCTTGAAAAAGCCCTAGGCCTGCACCCCAGTGAAACACTTGTTGGCTGATTGTTTTCAAATTTGCTTGATTGTGCAATATTTGGACACAGTTGTTTGCGAAGAAATAGAATATGAAACCACAGATGCCTAACTATAATTAAAAAAAAACTAATAAAGGCATGCACCATATGAACTGGACATATTTACCTTTTCTTAAATTAATGCTGGTAAATTTCATGGGTTAAGCTCTAATACTATAACTGCAAATGCATCATCCGTACCTCTAGAACCACAGGTTTCTCTGGGACTCCAGTGACTGGCGGCTGGGCCCCTCGCTTTTTCGGGCCTTGGCTAAGAAGTGAGGATTTCCACAAAGGGACCTTTTTGCCACCAGACTGAATGCAGAGGGCCCACTATTCATCAACTGTAGAACAGAATGAGAGGGCTCAGAGACTGACTCATTCCATCTGAACTCAGGCAAAGGGGAACACTATGTTTTAAACCTATTCACAATGATTGCTGATCAGACCAGGAGGCTCCTGGTAGACTTGATGTTGAACTCTGTGATCTGCAGCATGCATAAATTGCTTCCAGTGGTGCTGGAGCTTCAAGATGGTGTGCCACAGCTTTCCCTGTGCTTAAATCTTCTTTTAGATCCACAGGATGTTCGTGGCTGTATCCTCTGGTCCACGATGGTGTGTTTCATTTCATGGTATGGCACTTTCAGGGATTATTAATAAATGCAGAGAGTTTTATAGAAGGTGGATTCCTTCATCAAACAGTCTTCGGCAGCCGATATACATTTCAGTTACAGAGTTGCCTGGACCTCTTGGTGTCATCTGTGTCTGGAGAGGACTGGGCTTGTACATGGCCTGAATTTTGTGTCATTTAGCAGACAATTGCAAGGCATATAGGGTGACAATTTCCTACTGTTCTGTGATTTCAGCCAGCCCCACCCTGGTGGCAGATAAGCCGACATTGAAATTTATGCAACACTTACTACCTCTGACGAGACACTGACATGCTTTTCAAAAGGCTAGCGCACTTCTCTGTAGGATCCCAGTAGTAGTGTTTCAGTCAAACAAATGTGTTACATTTAATCATGTTGTTTCCATTCAGCATCATTAGATTTGTAGTCATTCTTCTCATGTACAGTCTGTGGCACTTTCGAATCTGGCTATTAATTTCATGTATTGAAGTTAACGTCTTGCTTCAGTCTATTGGTAACATTGTCGTGAATATGTATTCTAGTTGTCAAACTGTTTGTGATCTTGTTGTCATGTCATTTGTGCAATATTTTTTCTTGCAGTATTAGTGAGGGCAGATTTTGTTGCATAGGAGGAATGATTATAAAGAGTGTACTCAAGAACACATAGGGAGCAACAGAGGTGAACCCCATTAGATGCACTGGTAACCATAAATATGTATTACACAGAGTCTACCTAGGAGCATGATAGGAACAACAGAGGGGCAACCCACAAGAGGTGCTGTCAAACCACCAAGTAGTATTATACGGCGTCGGCCCAGGAGCAATCGATTGGAGGTACTGTTAAATCACCACATACTATTATATGGAGTTTGTCTAAGCGCAACGGAGGGATAACACTTTAGAGAGAGTTAAACCACCAAGGGGAAGATTTACAAGAAGGTGCTGCAGCGTGGCACCGCAAGCCCTTTGGCTGCACCACGCTGTGGCACTTTCAGAGCACAGGAATGCGACATAATTACAATGATATGCAGGGCCGGCTCTAGGGCGGTGCGATCGGTGCCACTGCACCGGGCATTGACTTGGGGTAGGGCGTCATTTTTGAAAATGTATATTATCATTTTAGAAGCACCTGCTGCTGCGTTCCTGGCCTCCAGCAATTTTCAGACATCAATTAAAATGTCAAGATAACTCTGGTGATTAATTGTCTTTCTGGAAAGAGACCAGAGGTTTGTCTTGGGGAAGCTTTGACTCGTACTAAGGTAGCTCAGAGGGTTAAAATGCCTGAGGCTAAGAACGTGTATTATGCAGATAACAAAGCGCATATAATGTAAATAGATCAGTGTGTTAGTGCTTCTGTAAGAGAGCTCCTTTTGTAGCTTGTCGTTTAGAAGTCAAAATCCTAATATAGAACATTGAGCTATTAATTGTCATCAAAGAGCTGCATACAAACTGCAAGGTATATATTAGAGCTACATGTTTTTTTACCCAGTTTTTTATCATACTAATCTTGTGAAAAGGGTTCATTTGGGTAGAAAACAATTCTTATTATTAAAGAGAACATCTAACAATGATGTTACATTTTAAATTCTGAATTTGTGCTTTTCCAGAATAAGGACTCATACTATATTGCCTTCCAGTATAGAGGACATGTCACTCCTACACTACAGCTTGTAGTCTGGTCTGATGTAACATTTCCTATACACTGATTTACACATGCATGATTGTCTCTGTGCAATGTGTGTGTGATGTAAAGTGCTGCGACACCTTACACTGGTATGAGTGGCGCTGTAAAACTAAATGAATCTGAGAGATAGTGGTTATGGAGACTTAAGGGGCACTGTTAAAGGGTGCTAGTGAGAGAATCCGTGGCAGAGGTGGTCATTAGGGGGGCGCTAACAGACATTGTCGCACAGGGCGCCACTAGCACCAAAGACGGCCCTGATGATATGTCGCATTCCTGTGCTCTCCCCTGCACTGGCTCACAAACAGCTGCCATGCCCCGGCACAGGCACCCTTGCACCATGGTGCAAGGATGCCTGCATCATGGGGAGATTGTTTTTGTGCAGGAAGGGGCATCCTCCTGCACATAAACAATCACTACAGGCATTTTCCTCTTTCAATGCGTGCTGTAGAATGCAGCACGCATCGAAAGAGGAAAAAAACGAAGAGAAATTAAAGTATTTGTCCTCGTTGCGCCTCGCTAAGCCCCCCCCAGGGTGGCGTAGCAAACTGATACACTACCAGGTTTACAAATCCTCGTAAATCTGGAAATGTGTCTGGTTCCATCGGTGTTGCGTGGGAACACCCACAGCAACACCCATGGAACGCCTCTTAACGCACAGTGCTGTGTGTAAAGGGGGCGTATTTACAAGAACAGGAAAAGCCACGCAGGGTGGCTTTCCCTGTTCTTGTAAATATGGGGCAGTGAAATGCGGTGCCAGTACGTCACAAAAAGTGACGTACTGGTAGCGCAAGAGGCTTGTAAATTTCCCTCCAAAGGTATTACGTATTGTGCTCACGCAGGATTGAGTGAGGAGAGGTTCAAGGAGGGACAGGAGAGGGGACGAGACAAGGGCGATGACCTGAGGCTCCACTGTTCACAGGAGCCCCAACAGACCCAAATTGTTAAGATGCCACAGAAAGATGCTCTCACTTTTCTATCCCCATCTAGTCACTCTGGCTAGATGCCCTTGTTGGAAAGGATGAAATATAGTTGGAGGAAAGGGAGGTAGGGACAGGGAAAGGTCACAAATGAGAGGAGCAATCCTGGATTACACTGTAATTCAGGAATGGGACAGATGGAGAAAGCGAGAGAGGGGGAGAAAGGGCGAGAGTAGGAGAGCAAAAAGGAGAAAAAGAGGAACTGAGAGAGATTCTTAGCTCGAAACGGACCGAGGCAATGCTATTGACGTTGCCCGGCACCAAGTGGAACAAAGGATGCCTTATCACAGGCAAACTGAAAGCCAGGAAGCACACCAAAGCTCTTTGTTGTTCCATGCATGGCTGGAAGGCCTCCAAATGTCTAAACCTCATTTACCTTAGAAGGTGGCGAGAGGCTTTACTTTGAGGTCACAGAGCAGCTGGAGAAAGATTTACAATCTATGGCCTGATGCTGCTCTCTCATAAGACTCTAAAATCAGATTCCCAGTCCTAATGCCTGCTGTGGGATTAGTATTTAGAAGTGTCAAAACCATTATGTATGGAAATAAATTACATGAACATGTGATCTCAGTAAACAGAATTAAGAGCTTTCTCATCATCAGCAAATGCAACAGCCATATCTGGTTCTGAGTGTTCAGTCTGATCCACAATTTGGAATAGTCCTTTGATGCTGTGAGGTTGCAACTATGCAAGAATAAATCAAGACTGATTCTTATGGACTAACCCAGAGATCAAGGCCTGTATACTGGATATTTAGATCCAGACTTTTCAGAGATAAGAGTCTATACGTGCTACAAAGTCCTATTCCAGTTTGATCATTAACTCAATGGGTGCTTTCCTCACAGACCTTCGCAAGACACCTATCTCACACACTGAACTAAATATATTGAGAAGTTTAGGGAAGTGTTGCTGTATATACCATTTAGCAGAACTCCAAGAGGAGCCCATCACCGCTGGGAACCTTGCCAATTCTTCGGCCTTAATCGTTTGTCTGACTTCCCATTCTATTAACTGTCCTTCAAGAAGCAGCTTATCCATTTCACAAAAGCATAACAGGCTTATGTGATTCAGCATGTTAGTCATTTGTTCCATGTCAACCAACAATGACACTTGTATAGCTTCTTGTGAATGGCAATAAGACCTCATTGATTTTTTGGACATGTTTTTAATCAATAAAAACAATGCTTGATTTAAATGTACTTTAGTTAGCATAACCAGGCTTCAGTTGACATGACTAGGCCAAAGTCAGTCTGCAATGACATTCATTATATAATGACAGAAAAAAGTGCTTTTAGAATTACATGAATGAGTTTCCTATATGCATGTTTTTCTTCTGTATTGTTTCATTTCAGAAAATAAGCAAAACAGAATTCATTTTGTGGTGCTGTTCACTTGCCAAGCAGAAATATATTAATTTGTGTTCCTCGAGAAGGAAGCCATGTGCAGCACGTTCCTGTATTCTCAACAAATTCAAGGCTCTTTGCCCTAGTCTGTCCTAATCAGTTGTACTGTCTATTGTTTTTTCACAAAATGTCATTTTATTTCCTTAATTTCCTATGTACGGCTCATTATACTTATGTATGAAAGTAGGTGCTCCTAAATGCTTCTTTTTGATGCATCATATTTTCTTGAAAACTATTGGTTTATTATTATTAGTACAACCCTATGATGTCAGACCTCACCACGTCAAGTGTGTGCTTTCACTGCATGAAACTTATAGAAAAAACCTTTTTGGGAGATGTGCCAGACTTTTTGCCTACTTCTACAAAAGGAGACTCCACGTTAGTCTCTCTATACCCAGACTTTTATTGTATTTTGACTGTGCAGACTCTGTGCTAGTCTATGTATTGATTTATACTTAGAATTTCCTTGACTTTTGAACTGAGCAGATTTATGTTAGTCCTGTTGCTGAAGTATACTTTGGTTCTGACTATTTACTTACTATTTTATAGGTTGACCATATGTTCAATACTCTGTCATTTGCATTATTTGATGCATTAGTCATTCTGATTTGAATTAGACTAAGTAGCTACATTTTCCCTCCTTTAATGATCCTTAAAATTGAACAAACGTTTATATTTTTGACGTTGAATTTTGTCCTGTGAAGTTTTTCTTTATTTGCATGGGGCCATTGGCTTATGAGATTCACATGGCCCCTGTCCTGCGTCTCAACCCTTTTAATTTATATATAGCGAAGACAGCTATCTTTGCTATATATATGTGTGATGCTTTTAAGAAAAGAAAAGAATGAGAAGATTTTTATACAGCTCACATATGTGATTTAGACTTTTTCTGTAGATTTCTAATATGGTGCACCTTTGTGCTTTGCAGTACAGAGACACATGCTTTCTAAATCACGCACACCATTTTGTGCTATATTTGTGTTTCAGGGATTGGTACACATCTGGTCTGATCAGCCACTCCCACTAGACTCTTTTTGTGATTTAAGTACCATGTTTGCACTCACAGACACCCGGTGGGCCCAGCATCAGTACCATTCCCTGTGATAATGCCTACTGTAACTCCATGACCGGACCAGTGCTTTCCTTAACTCTTGGAGTCTCAGGAAACTGCCCGACACACATCAGTGGTCCCAAATCCAAGAAGGTAAGAGTGTGTCCACACTAGATAGTGTGGGCTTGGTTATAGCTCTCACACTTTGGAATTGTTAACATTGAAACATTGGTCATTTCATGACCTTCCCGTTGCTCACTATGTCACTGCAATGGTCTGGGTATTGTCTCCTTTACATTGACAATGTACTCAGAAATAGATATGTGTACCTCTCATAACCTGCAGAGTCCAAAGGCTCCTTGTCTTGTTGATCAGTGTGTTTATGCTCTTAGATACATGCAAAACAGCAAGAACCCAGCATACAGTGCAGCTCATGCAAGCTGTCTTTGTTTGGCATTCACGCTTCAGCACAGCCATGCCTTATCTGTTCAGCTAATTTGAAAGGTTTAATGAATAACACGGTTAGCATAGTCACAAATGCCACGTCATCAGAATCCTACGTTGCATTTTCATCACATTAAGTCTGAGTTGACATTTTACAGACCATCATTTTCATCTTTGTGAAGTGCTTATGGAAAATGAGCCATGATGATGGTTCACAACATGTTTACACCCAGTCCCTACAAGTCAAGGAGCGGTGGGTCCAGCTCCTGCAGAAGGGTCTGTCTGGAGCCAATATAGCTGTGTGCTTGTAAGATGAGGCTTCAGGGAGAAAACAAGCCTTACTGCAGTGTGTGGGAGCTTCAACAGAAAGTTTTACTCACTCTCTTATGGATTCAAAATGTAGGAGGGAGGAGGCAGCCCAGTCCTTGAAGTTTTGATGCCTCTGTGTCATTGTGACAGCACTTGACATCATCTGATGTAGACTCTCCACAGCCATCTCATTGTTAGATATACCCTACTTTATTTACTTTAGCAGCTCTCCACTCCGACCACCCTATTCGTGTTCCTCTCTATCATTTTTGAAGATCATCAACGCCTTTCCTCGTATAAGCGCAGACCCTGCAGACTCAGGTTCGTTTTGATCACACTGGAAGCATCACCACATTGCAGAGACCACAGGGTGAAAAAATCTAATTTTTCACATTGTCCCCTTACTGTATTTTGAGGGCATATTGCCTTGATTGTGAGTGAGAAGGAAACACCATGGGCTAAGTTGAAACCACACTATTGCTGGCCATAATATGGGAAAAGGGTCTCACCCAGTGTGTGAAAGGAGCCAATACAAGCCCTTCAGCTCGCTCCACCTGCTCCCGTGCTATAGGCATATTGCTGAAAATGAGATGCCTGGTCGCCATCTTACTTTACCTGTCGACAAAGTCCATAGGCACAACACCCCACATCTACTGCCAGATGGCGTAGGAACCCATATTCCTAATCCAAGGTAAATCAGAGGGTTTAGGGTGAACCCCCTCCCTCCCCTCTCACTTTTACTCACACTCTACAGCAGGTGACTCTCCACTATTCTGCTGCCATTTTCATTGCAGTAGGCTGGGGGAGGGGTGGGAGTTCTTATAATCTCTGGTGGCATCACCAGGGATCCTAGGGTTCCAAGAGCTTAACATCCGATGAACTGCAACTTCTGCAGTCTGCGCTCTGCCCCACCAAGACCAAATATCAAGTCCCTGCCTGCACAGTCTCAGTTAGGGAACTGTGCTGGAGCGTCATAAAAGGGTGGCCTCCCTTGTGTAAAGCAAGCTTCACCACTATCAAAAACCTTCGAAACTGCATGGACCCATAGACTTTCAAAGTTAACTGAGTCGTCTGTAAGTTTCCCCACTAGCATATCATAAGGCTCAATTTTAAGAAAAAGGACAGCACCAGGTGTGAAAGAACAATAAAATCGGCCAGGTTTGCAACTTGGGCTCAGCTAATTTTTCGTGTACTACTTACTTATTTGTTTTTAAAGTCCTATTCCGGAGCTGGTAGGATAGTAACAACTGTTAAGGTTGATAAGGGCATCCTGGTAGGTGAAGCATGATGCCATGCAGGAAGATCCCCAAAATGCCTGTGGTAGCAAAAGTGACCTCAAGTATTCTTTTTAGTTACGTACCCGATTATTAAACAAGGTGCTGCCATCTTGTGCCATGGAGTGAGCCTCAATATACCAAAGGTGCGGCCATCACACACCATGTACAGTCATCATATGGCAAACAGTCATCATGTAGCCTTGCGGCTAGAGCTGGCGACCTCGAAGCTGGAGAACTGGGTTTGAGTCTTGACAACAACGCTCAACATCCTGTGATTCTGGGCAAATCACTTAATCTCCCCATGCCAAACAAAAATGAATGTGTCCATCTGTAACAAAACTGGTGCTCATGTAAAGCGCTCTGATACCCAATGTCTCCGGTCTAGTTCGCGCTATATAAAACTCTAAAAAAATAAAAAACTGAAACCTCCAATGCCGTGGACAGCCTCAAACCCCCAACCACAGCCTCACATGCCCAAGAACATTCCTAATGTTACCAGACAAATCCTCATTAGTTTACGCATGGACCTAAAGGCCCAACACAACCATCCTATACATATGCAAGTGTACATTACCACAAGAGAGTCTCAGCACAGTGCCAAATGCCCATGAACAGCACCAATCACGAGCAGAACCGTCACATGTCCAACAGGCGCAGCCTTATCTGCCCAAGTACAGCCTCCACATGCTCTGGTGTAGCCATGTATGCGCAAGGCTGACATACCTTCAAATGCTCAAGTTTATCCTGTGTGCCCAGGGCTGCCTGGCCATATGTAGCGCAGTCCCATAATGCACAGTGAATATCCATAATGCATTTTGCAGACCCATATCTTCAGTGCAACCCTATATGCACAGGGTGGCTCATGTGCGCACTGCATCTCTAACTATACGGCACAGCTTCTACTTTTCAATACAGCTGCCCATGTGTAGCACAGCCCCCTTAAATGCAGGACAGTCCGATGTGCAGCACCTACATTCAAGCTTATATTAGTAATGCAGCCTCATGTGCCCAATATAGTCACATTTGTAGACCCTCATATGCACACACACACACACTTCTCATTCTGGCTGCTACTTACCTTGAGTAGAGTCCTGCCCTTGCAGATAGAGGCAAGAGTGGAGGTCAGGTGCTATGAGACAATGGGATATTCGGAGTAGGTGGTGGCTCGTGGTGTCAGTCTGAAGAAAGAGAGCGCTGTAGATTCTAAACTCAGCAGCACCCAAAATCACATACATTCTGCTCTGGGATGAGACTGACCAAGAGATCTTGCATTACGAGGGAGTCAATAACATAGAACACGGGCCACAGGTATTTTGTGGGGGCAAGCACACAAATGAGAGAGCTGAAGAACACATGAACTCTCATGGACTACCTAAGCAACATGAAAAAAATCGTTCCCTAAAACTGAGCACTGAAGATATAAACCGGCCAATCGGAGAGGTGGTGAAGAGGCTATGCACCAGGGGAGGGATAAGCACAAGACGGACAAGCTGGCACAAGTGAAGCCATCGAATAAGAATCAAGCACATGAGAGTAACAATAAAGCCACCCTTGGTAAGGAATGGGCAGGCTAGGGAGCGGCTCCTCCATGTGGGCGGAGGAGCGTCGCCCCACTGCTTTCTCGCAGTGTGAGAAGCAGTAACATTAAATGGTATATATACCATTTTATGTTACTGCTTCTCACACTGCAAGAAAGCAGAAGGGTTTGGTTGGGGTGGGATGGTCGGCGGTCCTGCAACGGGGCAGGGAGGAGTGGCTAGCCCAATGTTGCAGTCCCTGACTGTTTGGTCGGCCCTCTGAGGCCAACCAAAGCAGTCATGCACACTCTGCCATTTTCTCCATGTAGGCTGCATGCAACCTACATGGAGAAAATGGTCTCACCATAGGCGCCTGGCTGGGTGCTGTCCCCACCAATCACAATGCTGCCATTGCAGCATTGTGATTGGCTTAGGGGAGGGGAGGGAGGCTGCCTGCTTCCTGTTTCCTAAGGTAAGTTATGCTGCCATTGCAGCATTGTGATTGGCGGAGGGGAGGGAGGCTGCCTGCTTCCTATTTCCTAAGGTAAGTTATTATTATTTTTTGTAATTAAAATTAAACCTCCCCCCACCCGCGCAACCCCCTCCCCGCGTGACGCGCGAGTCATGCCGGCCGCCACTGGAGCAGGCTGTAAGCGCCTGTAACTTCATGGTATGCCTGTAATATGCCTTGTTCTGTCTGGTAGGCATGACCTAAAAATGATTCCCAAAGCTGTTTATGTTTTATCTCCTGACACAGCATTTGTGGCCCCTGGGATCAGGGGTACCAAAAGGCAAGACAGGGTTAGATTCCTTTACCACTGGCTCCAAACTAAATGTCATATCCGCATGGCCCATTACATATACTTCAGATGTCCTTGGCTCATATGCACAAAGGTCCTCCAGCCAGGGTCGGATTGGTAAGGTGGGCACTCGGTCAATGGCCGAAGGGCCGGTATCCGAGTTCCAACTGGGGGCTGCTTTTTTGGGCAGCCTGGGGGCCCAATTTGTGCAGTGTCTGTGTTGTTCAGATGCTGCCAGCGGCCCAGAGGGCGCTTCAGTGGCCTTTCTGGAGGCAGATGGGCATCCATTACTTCCCTTTTATCAACCGGCAGAGGTGTCACTCCCTTTCTCTTGCTCGGCAGGTCCATAAATGTATGCATATTGAGCGAGGGCAGGGGCCCTTAGCAGAAGTGGCCTCACTTGTTTTCAGGTGTGTTACACCAGTGTGAACTAATCCATGCATTTTTCTTTTATCTAAGTAAAGTTAAGAAAACATGCCTCTGCCAGAGACTGATAGAGCTAGATCTTTCAAGATTAAGCATTGCTCTGTTTTGTGTTTCAGACAGACTGCATTTAAATTGGCTCGCAGATTTTGGTGCAAGTGAAAACACATGACACATGAAATATGAAATGAAGCCTAGTCAAATGCTTTTTAAAAGGGGCACTTTTGGTACATGCAAAGTGAAAGACATGAAATGAGGCCTGGTCAAAATCCTTTCAGTCTGAAATGCTTGTGCTGAATTAACATGTGTTTTTGCAGTGTAGAGAAATTTGTGATTGCAGTTTCCTTTTTTGCTTTAAAGATAAAATGGAATGTGTTCTCTCCTCCCAGCTCATTTCCCTTATAATCTAAACTCCCTGTTTCCGTCTCAAGAGACTTTGGCTTTGTTGCATATTTAGACAATACATATTCAGTTCATAACACATCTTTTTATAATTTGTATTAGTTAATCAACCAACACTACACGTGGGGCAAAAGCATTTCGCATGAAAAGCTATCTAAAACATTAGAGCATATTGATGTATTAACTGTTTGCGCTTTGAAAATTTGCACTGGTGCATGTTTATGCTATGTTGTACATTGCACATTTTTGCATGTTGTGCACAAATAATAGAAAAGCTGCTTTAAAACTAATAGCTTTTGCTAGGTAATAACTAATACAGGGTAATAGTATGGGGGAAGGTAAAAAAAAAATGGATTTTATTTCATAAATTAATACCTTTTGTGTTCGTTTTGTTTTTGGCCTACAATAAAATGGTTGCCTGGGAATCCAGCATGGCTTAGAATTGTACTGAAAGAGAGACGCATGCGCAGAACCAACTACAATGAACTGCCAAGTGCCTCAAGTGAAGACACACGGGTCAAGGCCACAGTGAGCTGTAAATTCTTGTTATAGTACCACGGTACCAGTGTTTGTGGAAAGTATCCTTCCTGCGTGCTATGTGAAAGAAAGGAGGAAACGGACTGATACATTTTTCTGCCTTAATGTTGCACATTTGTATAATTATTGATGGTGAAACAATAAGACTGTATTAAGCATTAACGCTTCCTTTGTTAAAACTGGTATGGGTTGGATTTGCAATGAGAACAGGATGGTGAGACCCTCATGTCATCTATGCTAACCAATCACAGTGCGAGTTTCTACTGAAACTGCAACATTAATAGTGTAGTTAGGGGGAGGAGCCAAGATGGCGACCGGAGCAGTCGCTTGAGCGCCCGGCTCCGTCGGCCCTTGGCCTCGGACTATCATCCTGATTCCTATCCTTGCCGATTTTCGAGGTGCAACACGTGCGACGACGCGCTGACTGCGCCGCCGCTTTCCCGAAGTCTTAGCCCGCCCGGATGCCGGAGTTTTTGGTGCCTTTGTTCCCCGCCCTGGACCCTTGCTCTACTGTGGCCTCGGCCGGCCCCCTGGAAGCGTCGCAGTCACCGGACCCGCTGGTGCAAATCTGAGCCCGAGGTCCCGATCCCGCCTCACGCCACGTACGGTCGCCAGAAGAGCCGGGAGAGAGACGCGCGGACACCTCCTGTACCCTGCATCTGACGGGCTGGAGCCAGAGGGTAAGCCCCGGTGTGGCGGGTCTCCTACCCCGCTCTGTGGACCACGCTGTGGAAGGCTGCAGACCCCCTTCTTCTATGGTCTAGTCGGCTGCAAAGAGCGCCCGAGGGAGGGGAAGAGACTGCTGGCTTTCACCTGTTGCGGCGCAGACCTGTTGGGAATTGCCTCCTTGTCACGATCCCCCCCCCCTGGCCACGGTACCGTTCAACGGTAAAACATGGCGCTGATTGCCTGCTCGCTGCTGGGGGGTGATGCTCCGGTCTCGCCCGCTGCCCGCTTCGCCCTCCCTCTACCAGACTCCAGCTCCCCAGTGCCGTCCCGGATTGCTGCCGTTGGGGGGACGCAGCCTCCGCTGACATACGGCTCCGTTCTGGCTGCCCTGCGGGACTTTCGTCTGCAATTGTGTGTCGGCTTGCAAACGCTGAGTGAGCGGTTCGACTCTACACTGTCTGCTGCGGGCCGTGAGCGCCCCGTTTGTGATCAACAAGACGTGAGTCTGCCAGTGCTGTGGCCCTCCTGCGGGGAAGCAACGACTGGGTATAACGGTGCTACACTGGTGTCTGCATTTGGCTTTCCCGGCGCTCGGGATCAATCGCTCTCCTGCTCAATGGCAGATACTTTGTTTCCCCGGTCATTGCTGCCTGCTTTGTTGTTGCCTGCCTCACCGTGCCCGCAGGAGTTTCCAGCTGAACTACACCTGGCGACCTCGAGGAACCGTTCACGGTGGCCTATGACTCCTTTTATGTGGAACTCATGTACTTTACAAGCCAGGTCTGGATTTTATATGGTGTGCAAGGGGACCTCCATAGATGATCGGCGGCCATTTTGTGACTCTACTTCTCCATCTTCTCCCAAGTGGCCATATTGTCTTTGTCTGTTCGGGATGGGGGGCATTCAAGAGGGGGCGGGTCTAATCGTACGCCCGCGATCGGGCCAGGGCTAGATTACTTTCTATCATCATGGCTTCACGGCCGGGCTGGACTGGGACTGGAATTGTCTACTTATGTTGTGCGCACTCGTCGCGATCTGTCTGCCTTCATTTCCGTGGTGTTACATGCTATCTTCCCACGACCGCCTTCGGGTGTAGTGGGGCTTCGGTGTGTGGAGGCTTGGTTGGCCGGTGGTGTCGGGCGCTCCTGAGGATACGTGGGCTCCTCCCCGCCTCCTTTCTTCTTCTTCTCTTAGTTTCTTTACTCTATTCCTACTTTCTCTCTCGTCTATATTTCGGGTTCATTGGGCGACAGGCACTATGCTGGGGGGGGGGTAGGCCATAGCCTCCGCATTGGTGTAGGGTGGGGGGGTAATTTACTGTTTCTTCTTAGTTCTATGGGCCTCTTTCTTTCATGTCTCTGCGCTATACTTGTTTCGATTCGGGGTCCGGGTGTGGGGTGGATTGAGTGGGGGCGGCTTTTAGGGGGTGCGTATTTACTACTGTGATGATCCTGTTATCTAATTGCATCGCCTTACTGTATGAGATTTTCTATGGCTGTTTTAATGATGCTGCTGCTCTCCAGTGTATGAAGCCGACTTGCGGACTCGAATCTCCTTGTTTCTATCCTTTACTGACTTTATTCTCGATAAAAATTTTTTTTTTTTTGAAAACCTTAAAATTAACCTTCACTTCTCCTTCCCCCGGTGTCAAGGATCCCTCCAGTGTATGAATCCTGAATCGTTGCTAATCTTGACCTTGCCGCACAGGGAATGTATTGTTCGCCTCTGTGCTCAACCGTATTGTGGCCGGCCTGATGGTTGTAGGCCCGTATTTGTTCTTTTACTCTGCACAAAGAAAGGTTTTTATAAAAAAAAAAAAAAAAAAAAAAAAAAAAAAAATAGTGTAGTTAGCCTAGAGTTAGAGTATAAATAATGACCTCTTTGGAGGCGCGTTAGCTTTTAGGGGGCGTGTGAGCTTTAGGATTAGAAGAGATAGGAGGAGAGAGGAGAGGGAGCAGATGAGGCCAGACATCATATGGGTTAGGTACATGAACGTCGTGGGTGCAGCCTGGGAGGAGATTGCGTCCGAGGAGAGACAGAGGGAGGTGGGGGCCTTTGCTCATATTTTTTCAGAGAGTCCTTGCACGTCATATTTTTGGCAAGGCAGATCACATTCCTCTGTGGTCTTTGAAGGAGAGGCCTTTTCAGGAGGGGCCTTTTCAGGGGCAGCCTCTCTGTCAGACAATGGAGAGGGAGAGATGCAGTTGAACAGAACAGGGCAGAGAGTGCAGCTGATACAAAAGGTTTAGATTTAAATGCTAAAACTCTAAGTTTATGCTTTGACTAACTAACTAGTTTTGAAAAGATTTATTGGTCTTATGCATTTAATTTTCTTTATGGGAGATTTTTTGCCAATTAATTTTTGATTAGCCTTGCAAAACCCACTCTTGTATTATATTTTCCTGAACTCTTTAAAGAATTCTGACATACATTTAATGCCTCATTCTCTTCCTTTATGGAATGCCTTGTATTCAGTCTATAATATGTTCTGCATTAATTCTATATTCCTATTTTCAATTCTGTAACCTGATTGATATTTGACTAATGAATAAAGGGTCAGAGAACTTTAACTTTTAACTAGAAAATAAAACCCTTAAAAATACTCACAACTCTCTCTATTGGCTTAAATATTAATTGCGTTTTTGATTTTTCATGTTTATATAAAGGTAATATACAGTGGCAAGGGTCCAGTACCTTTATAGCGGTAAATTAGAGGTAAATGAGGTTTTGCATTGAGAAATTACCGTGAAATTACCCCTGGATCAGTTTCTGGTAGCAAGAGGATGGTCATTATCGATTAGTTTGGTGAATAAGGATTATTAATATCACCATCAAAAATTCAACTAATGGTCCATTGACCTTAATAGGGAAATAAAATAATTGCCCAAGTTAGATAAATGTCCAGATTCTTATAAGAAAGTCCTGATTTCAATGCTCAGAACCTGAAGACTGGCAAAGAACTACTGGAAGGTGATGCAAGAAGGCGATTGCTGGAATGGTATCAATAGGGTTGTGAAATGTTGTTAATGTGCTAGAAGGTATGTTTTGTTTTTGAAGTGATGGAAAAATAGTAAGGGTTTTGACTGTTGGAGAGATTTTGCTCATTTTAAATTGATGGTTTTATTGATTATATTGGTAATTTCATAGGCCAGAATTTTTGACTATTGATTATATGTTCTTAACATGAAAAGTTAGTGTCTTGTTTTATGTTGTCTGGAAGCACAGGTACAGTGATACCTGGAAATTCCCGGGAAAGGAATAGCGGGTGGTAAATGGAAGCCACACTGCTCTGAGGTTACTTGTCTGATAGAATAACACTGAGAAGCTATGTGTTACATTGATGAAAGTACTCTTGTAGGTGATGTAATCCAGGAGTCATAGGTGTAGTTAAGTAGGTTTATTTGTCATAAGTTAGATGGTAAGAATGCCCCACCGGGAGCAGCATCCAGCTGCTCAGCCCATCTCACTCAAACTGCCCACACTTTAAACCATGCATCCACGAACATTCCGATGACATCACACACACAGGCTGAGCAGCAGGGAGAAGAAGAAGACCAGAATACAACACATCTCCTTTCTTTAAACAATGAAAACAAAAGAATACACAAGAAAATAACGCAGTAAACCCGGACGATGACAAGGTCAGGAATTGAAAATTAGCTATAACCAGAATATATGAATAATTATACATAAAATTTCAAAATAACAAATCAGCACAAAATAAGAAGTAAAACCACAATGAATAATTTTAAACAGTATGATTAATTGAATCACACCACATAACCTAAACAGCACTACCACTAGATTCAAAAGGAAAATGAGACGACACCTCTCACAACCAATTCAAAAGAAAGATAGGACATCACATTTCGCACTTAACATGAAAAGAAACACAATTACACCTAGCACAACCCAATTAAAACAATACATAACCTACAAACCAACCATCACTGCAAAAACCTCACATGACAACTCATGCGACAATAACCATATGTAAAAACATCACATGACACTACCAATCACCCATTCAAACTGACACACAAGACATTACCTAACCACCATCCCTCTTCCAAACCAAAAATACCCAAAATATCACAAGTCATGCCAGTTGGCCAGACCAGCACAAAAAGCGATAAACAGGTAACTGATGGCGCCTCTCAAATTAACCAGGACTGTAATGTATCATTCCAAACTAAACACACACAGCATGGGGTTAACACGTAAGTTAAAATTCCATTCAAACATAAGCCAAAGCACAACACCACTTTAAAGGGTACAAGACCACCTGCGCTCAGGGTTCGCGACTCCCTGAAACGCACACTAAGACAACACACACTTTAAGGGGTACATGACTCACCTACGTTCACAGGACACTGACTCCTGGAACGCACACCCAAACAACACATTACACACTTTAAAAAGGGTATTTGACCCTCAAAACCAATGCCTAGGCCACACCACTTTAAAGGGGTACATGACTCCCCAGCGCTCAGCGGATACATGACTTCCTGAACGCACACCTAGACAACACTTAATACACATTAAAGGGTATTAGACCCTTGAAACACACACCTAGGCAAACTACTTTATAGGGGTACATGACTCCCCAGCGTACTAGGATACATGACACCCTGAACGCACACCTAGACAAAACTAAATACACTTTAAAGGGTATTAGACCCCTGAAAACATACACCTAGGCAAACCACTTTAAAAGGGGTACATGACTCCCCAGCGTACCAGGATACATGACACCCTGGAACGCACGCCTAGACTAAACCACCACTAACTTTAAAGATTCAAAATGCATGCAGACCAATTTAATAAACCCTTGAATTCAATGGCACAAAATAAATCTAAAAAGATCATAACGTTTAAATGCCCATAACAATAAGTAATTTACGATATAAAATGCATGTAAAAACAAGCATACTGACTCACTTACAGGTCAATAATTAACGGGTCAATAATCTATTTCACAAATTAATAACACTGGATTAAAATATATAGAATGGAGACAAGTGACAATCATGCTGTAGGACTCAGAACTGGCAATATAATAAATTAAAATAATAAATGTAGTCACCGTTGTCGTCTCTGAAAGATGCACGAAAGAAAATCCCAACAGTACACAAGATGAAATCAAACTCATTAGGATCGAACAAAGTCCACAAGATGGCAGTGTTGCTAAGAGTTTGATATAAGGAAATGCCCAAAAATGCATCGATTTCCATTGTAAGGTGAGGAATAAAGGATCGGTGCAGCGCTCATTACAGTACTTACATCGCAGCTGACACGATTTAGCTCAAATGTGTCGATCACCTTAACATATCTCGAATGAAGTACAAAATAAGTCTTTATTGCGATGAAGTTTTTCCTTTTTTTTTTTTATAAAGATGAATTACCTCACGCATTTATGCAACGCTCGTATAACTTAAATTTGTTCAACTACGGACCTCGCAGTGGCAAATCCGCAGCGATTAGGCACGCAACTCCGCTTCACTTCACTTACGCTTCACTAATAGAAAACACAAGATGGCAGCACGCAGAATTGACGCTCGCCGGGTGGCTCCAGGCGCGTCTGAGAGCAACGACGTGAACAAGCAGTGTAATCGCCGGTGCAGTCACAAGTGGAATGGCTACGACGTCGAAGAAGATGCCAGTGTCACGATGCTGCCAGCTCGAGCGTACATCGTTAAAGAGCAGGTAAGGGCGCGCGGACTGTGCACAGCACGCGCCTCCACCTTCAAAAATTGCTTCGTTTTAAAAAAAAATCACTATAGAGCACTAGAGTTTTTTTTTCCATTGATCCTCACCGGACTGCCTCCAAACACAACCGCAAGATGTCAAACCAACAATGAAATATTTGTAAGGTGTCACTTGTCTACAGTTCACGTAGAAAAAAAATCAACAAAACAAATGTGCTTCCCCACGTGTGTGTAGATCGTTAGAAAAGGCCTTTGACAACAAGACAGGCAAAACGAAGTTCTCTTGTTTAACATTTGACCGTTATAAAGATAACATCTTCACAGAGTATTTTGGCACCCTGAAACACTGCAGTAGCACACAGCCAAAAGGTTGGAAGAGTCCAATGTTTGCGAGTTTCAGGCTTCAAAGCACACTCTGTCAAACATCCACAAAATCCTTTTTTTTTTTAAATTGAAGATGACCATAGTCAAACCCTTGCTCACGAATATGGTGTTGGTCAAGAACTATCAAAGGTTTCCACAGACAGTTGAAGAAATTTCACAGCTGCGGTCTTCTCACAGTATTTCCAAAAAAAGCAGGTTACCTTTAAATTGAGCCACACACTTCCAACGCCTAAACATACCGCTGTGAGCGGTCAGTTATAAAAGACACCGGTGGGGCATCCAAGGCGTGGATTAGTTTAGTCTTCAGGCTCAGCTTGCTTCAGTTACATCAGTTACATCAGTTTCATCAGTTCCTTAGGCTTTTTGCGTGGTTCTTTGCTTCCAATCGTCGCCACTGTTACATTGATGAAAGTACTCTTGTAGGTGATGTAATCCAGGAGTCATAGGTGTAGTTAAGTAGGTTTATTTGTCATAAGTTAGATGGTAAGAATGCCCCACCGGGAGCAGCATCCAGCTGCTCAGCCCATCTCACTCAAACTGCCCACACTTTAAACCATGCATCCACGAACATTCCGATGACATCACACACACAGGCTGAGCAGCAGGGAGAAGAAGAAGACCAGAATACAACACTATGCAGGGCTGGAAGTGTTAAAGTAGGGACTATTTTCTGTTTAAAGGTGAGAGTGATTGATAGCAAAGAGTTCGCTGGTGAAACTTTAGTATTATATCACCTAGAAAGGGTAACACCAAAGGAGTAGCAGGTTCTTCTGAGCTTGAGTGAAGGGTAAGCGGAAGGGATTTACTCGCAGTGTTTGAAGAGTAAACAGAAGTTCTTACTTTATGAAGAGTAAGCAGAATGTGTTACTCGCAGTGAAAATAAATCTATCCTTTGTTTAGTGGAACAGACAGAGTAGCAAATGTTTTTATGTTGTTATTAACAGAATTTTGATTAAGAAAACTCAGAAAAATATTTCAGTAAGATTTTGTGGAGGGTCAGTAGTAGGAGTTAAACTGACTGAAATTGATACTGACAGCATTGGAGAAAAGAAATGTAATTGAACTATTGCAGAAATGAAAATGCTTGGGAGGTAAAGTGAAAAATTTGTTTTTAATTGATGATGCTCCTGAAGGAACACCCGTGCATTTTATGTCTACCAATTTGGGACAAAATTCATGTATGTGGGTCACCAATGGTGCAAAATTACTGAAAAGGAAGGTCCTTTGAGGTTTCCAAAAGATGGTACGTTTGAATTGCAAATTATTGACAAATTAAGGGAAGTGTTATGTGAAATAAAGACACCATCTAGAGCTGCACAATGTGTGTCCTTAAGCATATGGGAAAAGACAGCAAAAGACAAAGCAAGTGAGGATAAAAAGGTAAAGCACCAGCTGCAGGAGAAAGGAATTAATGATGATAAAACGCTTCAAATAAATAATAATTATTCAGGGGATGAAATAATGGATGCATTGTTAACTAATTGTTCACCCATTTATGTGGTTCCCATTAAAAATACTGAAAATAGTGTACCAGTAAGTACTACAGTGGCTACTGCTTCTGTTGAACAGAGAGAAACACAGATTGAGAGAACTGTGCAGACATTACAGATTGATCCACTACCTGTTGATTCAGCACTGACAGTGATATCTCCAGGTGTTACTGCTTCAAATATGACTGATTCAGTCCAGATATCACAAACTACAGATGCATAGGCAATGCCAGGAAAAATTGTGACTGTCCCAATTAATATGGTCCCTACTCAAAAGGTTCAAATAGCTGCAGAAGGAGTGATTATGACAGGGTTTATTTCAGAAACTCAGAATTCACAGATTATTGAACAGAAATTATCTCAGGCAGTCCAAGCACTGAAAGGTAGGGGGAAATGGTCTTTACAACATCTGCAGCCCAGGATAAAATGAATATATTTGAAGATGGAATTTTTCAAACCTGCTGTGAGGAAGCAGCAGTGATTAAAAAGATAGAGAGCATGGGGGAACAAATTAACCCAGACCCTGAAAAATAGAAACAGCTTAGTGTTTTAAATTCAATATTTAAACATGAAGAAATTAACAGTACTTGCTATTTAAATCATGAAAATGTGAACCAGTGTCAGGAAAAATAATTAATTTACCTGAGTAAGGAAACAGCAACATGTGCAGTAACTACACATGATAAAATGACAGATTAGGCTCAATATAATTTCAAATGCAATGGGTTTGAGAAATTAAGAGACAAGTGGGCAAGAAAACATGAGAAGAAAAAGAAACCACCAGGGAAAATAATAAACAGGATGAGGGAGAAGCTTTTGCTTACTCATTGAGAGAAAAGGTGAGAGAAGTGCATGTTTATGTGCCACGGAACAAAAATGAACTTGCAGCATTTCTGAACACATTCCCAGAATTGAGAGACAAACTTATGCTGTGGTACCCACAAATTGATGGATTTGTTGAACTTTTAAAAGAGTTGTGCATTAATTTGAAAATGTTCTTTGACAATGCCATGCAGACTGAATTGTGGTTTGAATCTAAAGTTGTTATGCAAAGGCCAGGTGAGGAGACAATGACATGGGTTTGCATGAATGCACCATCATTTTCTGTTGTTATGGGGAAAAACGTGGCAGTGATTACTTTCCTGAAGGGCAGAGTGCCAGCAAAGGATGTTAATTGGGTACAGATTAAAAGAACACAGAATGGAAGTAAAGGTGTTTTGGTTCGTGCAAATTCAGGTATGGATGTTGAACTGCTGGAAAAGGTATTCTTTTGCCATCTTTATAACAGATTTGAGCATTGGAAGAAGAAATTTAAATTTAAACATGATGCAGCAGTTGGAAATGTGAAAAAACAGAGAGAAATGCAGGTGCAAGATGTGTCAGCCAAGCAAATGCAAATGTCAGTTCAGAAACAGGTACCAATGGCAGGAGTTTTTCAAGCCCAAATGGTACCACAAAATATGGAAAATGCTAAAATGTATTTAAATAAGTTGTTCAGAGCAAATGTGAATTATTTCCAGAAAAAAATCAGAACTCATTTCAACAGGTTGCTGTATTTGAAAATGAGAGTTTTAACCCTAACAATTCTGAACTTACCAAGTACATTGTGAATGCAGTGGAAGGTTTAGCCTTAGTTGTAGGAGTTTAAACAAAGAAATTACAAACCCAGTTTTAGAAGAATTTGCACCAAAAATAGGCCCATTCGAGGAAAGTTACCAATTTGTTGTTTGTGATTCAGGCCTGACAGGAAAACAATTGTTTTGCAAATTAAACAGCCCAAATTACTGTACACCAGATGATGTTAATTATCCGATTCCTGATGAGGATGTACATTTTAAAATGGCCCAACAAGAGACAGCTGTAGGATTGTTTTCAGAAAAGAATAATACATACAGAAATAAGAGAGTTCACAGAGAAAGATGTCAGATTAATAAAATGTGCAGAACATGTCTTATTCAAATTAGAATCATATAACATATATTCAAGAACACCATCAGTTGCAGGAATTTTACCAATAAAAGTATTTTTGATGGAATTGATTGGAAGTTTGTGTAACTTTCTGGTCACAGGTTCACAGACACTAAATGAAAAGAACAGATTAGTGCAGGAGATTAATAGCATAACTTTTCTATGTTGTCCTGTGGTGCCGAATCCAGCCAATCTATTTTTTCACATTCCATGTGCTGAAGAATGGCTTACCGTTATTGATTTTTGTCAAGTTCATGTCACAGTGCCATTGCATGAGAATAGTCAGGAGTACTGTCAAAAAGAAAATGAATGTCTGGGACATATCATTGGAAAGGGAGCTAGAAAGGTGTCACCAGAGAGAGTGGAAATCATTCACCAAATAAATCCACCTCAAATTCAGAAAGACGTCAGGAAGTTTTTGGGAATGGTTAGCTGTTGTAGAGAGGGATTACTAAACCTTTCCCTAGTGGCTAAGCCTTTACTGAGGCTGACACACAAGGATGTGTCTGATCCGCTTCCATTAGACAACAACTGCACAAAAGCATTCCTAGAGTTGAAAGAGAAAAAGTGTCGCGCCCTAGCACTAGGAATGCAAGTTTATTTAAAAGAAAATACACCAATTTGCAGTGAGAGGGAGGGCTGCGCTCTCTCAGTGCCTGTTCAAAAACATGAATGTGTTCAATGGTCTGTGATGTATTTCCCAATGACCTTTGATCCCAACATCAATGAAACTGAATATGAGTGTCTAGATGTTATGAAAATATGCATAAAGCCAATATCAGACTTTAAGGATGAACGTCTGATTCAGCCCAGCAATGTCCATTTTGTAGATGGCCCATATTTGAAAGGTAACAATGACACATTAAGAGCAGCACATGCTGTGCTCCTTATACATTATGTTGTCAAAGCTTCATGACTTTCAGGAATTACCTCAGCCCAAAATTTGAAATTGATTGCCCTTACCATAACATGCAGTATAGCTGTTCAATGGGGAGTCACTGTTGTCATGGGCGAGAGAAATGCTAATTCAGTTGCACAAAATTGCGTTCTGTTAGCATATACATTCGATGGAATCTTCACAGGTGAATTAATAGAGGCTCAAGAAATTGTTTCAGAAGCAGAACAACAGGGTTGTATCAGAACTGTTTTTGAGAAAAGTGACAACTGCATAGTAGCAAATGTGTTATTGCAAAAACTGATGCCCAGGTATAGCTTGCCAGTTTCTCTGCAATCAGATCATAATGAGGTTTCAAAGATGATGTGTGCAGAACCACAGATTAGACAAGGATTGGATTGTAGTTATCTCCCTGAAGTTTCAAGCATAATAAAGCAACAAAAAAACAGCACACAGTTACACTGCAAAAGACTGTGTTTCAGCTTTACTGAAGTGGCTTGAAAATGGACATGCAAATGCACTTGTGAAAACAACTGATGAAAAGACTAGCCATTGCCATGAAGGTCTGACTGATGTGGAGCGTGCAGTTTCTTACCAGATTGCAGCTGCTACACAAGATCTGCATAATGGATGGTGCCAAAACTTTGATCTGAGAGATGCGGTGAAATGGAAAAGCCTGTTCCAAAGGATCCTGGCAAAGACTGTTGTGAAAAGTGGTGGCCTTCTAAATCGGGTGCATTCCTCTCACACACTTATGGTCCTGTGTCCCCCTGATAAAACATCTCCTCTTCAAGAAGATATGCCAGCAGTGGTCAAAAGTTCACAGAAGAGGGTCAGTCAAGCTGTAAGGGAACACACAAAGTCTGAAGCAGCACTGAGAAAACTGAAGTGGCACTGGAAAAGCAAAAAGTGGAAACTGACTCAGATGAAAGTGGTGTCCAAAGGGTGAAAGAGTCAGATGCAGCCTCTGAAGAAGAAATTAGTGCTGTGGGCCTACAAGAGGAGGTAGGAAAAAGCTGGCTGAAAAGGTAACCAAAACGTCTGGAGTGGTCCTTTGAAAAATCATTTGCACCAATAACTGAAACATCTGAATCTGATCAAAGTGAAAATAAAAGTGAAAGGCTTGGATTGAAAAAGTGCAATGAATTGATGGTGCTCTGTCAGAGTTTCTCAGCACCTGAGTGGTCAAATTGCATGGAAAAAGTACAGAATGCCACACTCTTTGCGCCACCCTGATGGCAAGCTGGTGACAAAGAGAAAAAGAAAGGCTGAAACAATAACTGAGAATTGTCAAGAGCTGAAAAGAGAAGAATGTTTGAATGATGAAAGAAAAGAAGAAAAGAAAATAGAAAAGAGAACTGTCCTGTTGAATTTTCCTTTTATTATTTTAGTTACTTATTTTAGAGAAGACTAACAGTTCCAAGAAGCTACTTACAGAACTCTGCACTAAACTTTGAGCTTGGCTATATATGATCTGATTACAGACAAAAACTTGTGTTTGCCTTCGAGATAGAGGTACAATTGTTATATGCTCACCTTTTGCAATACAAATGTCACTTGTGAAAATAAATAACTGTGATGATTTACAAGTCATTTGAGGTATCATGATTTGTTATCATCAAAGGGTGAGTTGATAGAGCTAGATCTCTCAACATTAAGCATTTCTCTGTTTTGTGTTTCAGACAGACTGCATTTAAATTGGCTCGCAGATTTTGGTGCAAGTGAAAACACATGACACATGAAATATGAAATGAGGCCTAATCAAATGCTTTTTAAAAGGGGCACTTTTGGTACATGCAAAGTGAAAGACATGAAATGTGGCCTGGTCAAAATGCTTTCAGTCTGAAATGCTTGTGCTGAATTAACGTGTTTTTGCAGTGTAGAGAAACTCATGATTGCAGTTCCCTTTTTTGCTATAAAGATAAAATGGAATGTGTTCTCTCCTCCCAGCTCATTTCCCTTATAATCTACACTCCCTGTTTCCATCTCAAGAGACTTTTTTGCATATTTAGACAATACATATTCAGTTCATAACACATCTTTTTATAATGTGTATTAATTAATCAACCAACACTACACGTGGGGCAAAAGCATTTTGCATGAAAAGCTATCTAAAACATTAGAGCATGTTGATGTATAAACTGTTTGCACTTTGAAAATTTGCACTGGTGCATGTTTATGCTATGTCGTACATTGCACATTTTTGCATGCTGTGCACAAATAATAGAAAAGCTGCTTTAAAACTAATAGCTTTTGCTAGGTAATAACTAATACAGGGTAATAGTATGTGGGAAGGTAAACATAATGGATTTTATTTCTAAAACTAATACGTTTTTGTGTTTGTTTTGTTTTTGGCCTACCATAAAATGGCTGCCTGGGAATTGTCTGAGAATTGTACTGAATCAGAGACGCATGCGCAGAACCAGCTACAATGAACTACCAAGTGCCTCAAGTGAAGACACACAGGTCAAGGCCACAGTGAACTGTAAATTCTTGTTAACGTGCCAATGTACCAGTGTTTGTGGAAAGTATCCTTCCTGCGTGCGATGTGAAAGGAAGGAGGAAATGGACTGATACATTTTTCTGCCTTAATGTTGCACATTTGTATAATTATTGATGGTGAAACAATAAGACTATATTAAGCATTAACGGTCCTTTGTTAAAACTGGTATGGGTTGGATTTGCAATGAGAACAGGATGGTGAGACCCTCATGTCATCTATGCTAACCAATCACAGTGCGAGTTTCTACTGAAACTGCAACATTATTAGTGTATTCAGCCAAGAATTAGAGTATAAATAATTACCTCTTTGGAGGCATGTTAGCTTTTAGGAGGTGTGTGAGCTTTAGGACTAGAAGAGATAGGAGAAGAGAGGGGGCAGATGAGGCCAGACATCATATGGGTTAGGTACGTGAACGTCGCGGGTGCAGCCTGGGAGGAGATTGCATCCGAGGAGAGACAGAGGGAGGTGGGGGCCTTTGCTCATATTATTTCAGAGAGTCCTTGCACGTCATATTTTTGGCAAGGCAGATCACATTCCTCTGTGGTCTGTGAAGGAGGGGTTTTTTCAGGAGCAGCCTCTCTGTCAGACAATGGAGAGGGAGAGAGGAAGATGAACAGACCAGGGCAGAGAGTGCAGCTGATAGAAAAGGTTTAGATTTAAATGCTTAAACTCTAAGTTTATGCTTTGACTAACTAACTAGTTTTGAAAAGATGTATTGGTCTTATCCATTTAATTCTCTTTATGGGAGATTTTTTGCAAATTAATTAATGATTCACATTGCAAAACTCACTCTTGTATTATATTTTCCTGAACTCTTTAAAGAATTCTGACATACATTTGATGCCTCATTCTCTTCCTTTATGGAATGCCTTGTATTCAGTCTATAATATGTTCTGTTTTAATTCTATTTTCCGATTTTCAATTCTGATTTATATTTGACTAATGAATAAAGGGTCAGAGAATTTTAACTTTTAACTAGAAAATAAAACCCTTAAAAATACTCACAACTCTCTTTATTGGTTTAAATATTAATAGCATTTTTGATTTTTCATGTTTATCATGTTTATGTTAAGTCTCCTGAAGGTAATATACAGTGGCAAGGGTCCAGTACCTTTACAGTGGTAAATTAGAGGTAAATGAGGTTTTGCATTGAGAAATTACCGTGAAATTACCGCTGGTTACCCAGGCCGATTTTTAAACCCAATCCAACACTGCCTCCAGCCGTCTTAGGACAGCCTTTCCCTGTGTAGACATTTTACACAATGACAGCCTGAAAACACAAATAGGAGGCTCGCTTACTTTTTAAATGCTTCCCAAGCTATCATTGCATAGAAATGTCCCTGCTGATGCCAGCACTTGTCTGTTATTCCCTTCACACCAGAGTTCCTGCTTGTTGCCTTCACTTCAGGGGGGAATAAAGTGTGCAGATGTGTCTGTGCATGTATGCCAGGGCACCTCACTCCAACGTCACTTCACAGTGCAGCAGCAAAAGGCCTCAGACACACTGATGGCAGGGTCCCCTAACAAGAAGGAAAAGCAGATTAGAACATTTGCCTCAGTACTTGACAGTAAAGGTAATGAGACAAGAGAGTTTGATCAACAAAGCAGAGACAGGAAAAACACGACGACTAACTTGAGGTTGCCTATACTTGTCTCCACATAGGATGGTGAGCATTTTTTAAAATAAAATATAACCAAGGGAAGAAGTTTGTGTAGGTTGTTTAAAAGGTGCTTTCTCTGAGTGTGGGTGACCTTCAGAGCAGGGGGCATAGCTTCGTGGGGGTGTTTGGGGTGTTACACCCAGCTAATATATGCATTTTCTGCTTAATAGTTGGGTACAGGTGCTTTCAGTCGGGTATGGTGGGGTATCTGTCGGATTTCACCAGAAATCTTTAAACACGAACATACAAAAATGCACACACACATTCTCCCTCTCTGTTTTGCAAGACTTCAAAAATGTTGGTTAAGCTGCAAAATATTGTTTTCTCTCACTTATTGCCCCTACCAACCCATATTCGTCTCGCTCTCCACTGCCCCTTTGGCCCCTTTCATACTCCCTGGCTGTAGTATAATGTATTTTAACATTATATGCCAGCATGATTGTTGTAAACAGGGCACAAGTCCTAAAAAAAAGAAGTGGGGGGAAGCTGACACCACGACAGAAAGTGACGTTACGAAAGATGGCTTGCACAGACTCATTGCCTCCCCTCGCTCTCCCCTAAGATGCAATTGCATCAGAGAAGCCAGCGCTTGAGCAGCGTTCTGAATGAGCTCCAATCTCGCCCCAGAGAGGCCAAAGAGTGAATGTGTGGCTCCATTTGCTCCAGTTATCGAGCTCCCGGTAAAATACTTAGGGGGGGGACGCCGTCCACCTGCGTAGTACACCGACTCGAGCCCTGGTTGTAAATCAGAACCTCTCCTCCTCATCCCCACAATTGTACTGACCGAGCTGCGCCCCTGCTTCAGAGAATAAATGGTCTTTAGAGAAAACGAGAAGATGTGATACCATGGCTGCGAAGGGCGTTTCAGTAGTCCTCAGTTCACTCCTTGGAAAGTTTGTAAGTGTTGGTTTCCATATGCTTTCCCTGTACCAATATGTCTTCCCGGCGGTACTCACATCACTCTTCATCATGTTCTAAACCACGGTAACTCATGGTACGGCCCGCGGGCCGCCAGCGGCCCGGCAAGCCTTCCTTTGCGGCCCGCGAACCTTGCACACATCCTACCTGTGTTTAAAAAAAAAATAGTGTTAGCAAACACTGCCGGGTGTAGCAGCCCAGACTCTGAGACTCTGCTCTGTGGGGGTGGGGGATTTCAGTGATTGTCAAAGTGGAGATGCAGGGGCTTAAGAGGTGAAATACAACAAAGCTTTATTAACATGTAAATGGTCTGTTAAAGACCTGTGAAGTAATCGGTGCGGCTGTGTGTGCGCTGGGAAGCTGTCTCAGCCCGTGCTGAGGGCTGACACACACACAGGGTGAGATGACAGAGGGTGACGGAGGGAGGGAGCGGGAGACAGAGGGAGAGGGAGGTTGACAAAGGGTGACAGAGAGAGGGAGACAGTGAGGCGCAGTCTGGGGGAGACAGAGGGAAGGAGACAGAGGGAGAGGGAGGGAGAGGAAGGGAGACAGAGAGACAGAGAGAGGGAGGCAGAGAGGGAGGGAGACAGAGGGAGGGAGGGAGACGGAGGGTGACAGAGGGAGGGAGGGACGGAGACGGAGGGAGACAGATGGAGGGAGACAGGGAGAGAGACAGGGAGAGAGACAGGGAGAGAGACAGGGAGAGAGACAGGGAGAGAGACAGGGAGAGAGACAGGGAGAGAGACAGGGAGAGAGACAGGGAGAGAGACAGGGAGAGAGACAGGGAGAGATAGAGGGAGAGATAGAGGGAGAGAGACAGGGAGAGATAGAGGGAGAGATAGAGGGAGAGATAGAGGGAGAGATAGAGGGAGGGAGACAGGGAGGGAGACAGGGAGGGAGACAGGGAGGGAGACAGGGAGGGAGACAGGGAGGGAGACAGGGAGGGAGACAGGGAGGGAGACAGGGAGGGAGACATAGGGAGGGAGACATAGGGAGGGAGACATAGGGAGGGAGACAGAGGGAGGGAGACAGAGGGAGGGAGACAGAGGGAGGGAGACGGAGGGAGACAGAGGGAGGGAGACAGAGGGAGGGAGACAGAGGGAGGGAGACGGACAGAGGGAGGGAGACAGAGGGAGGGAGGGAGACAGAGGGAGGGAGGGAGGGAGACAGAGGGAGATGGAGGGAGAGAGACAGAGGGAGAGGGAGGGAGAGAGACAGAGGGAGAGGGAGGGAGACAGGGAGGGAGTCACAGGGAGGGAGTCGGAGGGAGGGAGACAGGGAGAGACAGAGGAAGGGAGATGGAGGGGGAGGGAGGGAGACAGGGAGAGACAGAGGAAGGGAGATGGAGGGGGAGGGAGGGAGACAGGGAGAGACAGAGGAAGGGAGATGGAGGGAGACGGAGGGAGAGGGAGAGAGACGGAGGGAGAGGGAGAGAGACGGAGGGAGAGGGAGAGAGACAGAGGGAGAGGGAGAGAGACAGAGGGAGAGGGAGAGAGACGGAGGGAGAGGGAGAGAGACAGAGGGAGAGGGAGAGAGACAGAGGGAGAGGGAGAGAGACAGAGGGAGAGGGAGAGAGACAGAGGGAGAGGGAGAGAGACAGAGGGAGAGGGAGAGAGACAGAGGGAGAGGGAGAGAGACAGAGGGAGAGGGAGAGAGACAGAGGGAGAGGGAGAGAGACAGAGGGAGAGGGAGAGAGAGAGGGAGAGGGAGAGAGACAGAGGGAGAGGGAGAGAGACAGAGGGAGAGGGAGAGAGACGGAGGGAGAGGGAGAGAGACGGAGGGAGAGAGACAGAGGGAGGGAGGGACGGAGGGAGACGGAGGGAGAGAGACAGAGGGAGGGAGGGACGGAGGGAGACGGAGGGAGAGACAGGGAGAGAGACAGGGGGAGACAGAGGGAGACGGAGGGAGGGAGACGGAGGGAGGGAGACGGAGGGAGGGAGATGGAGGGAGAGAGACAGAGAGAGAGAGACAGAGAGAGGGAGACAGAGGGAGAGATAGAGGGAGGGAGACAGAGAGAGAGAGACAGAGAGGGAGACGGAGACAGGGAGGGAGACGGAGACAGGGAGGGAGACGGGGGAGACAGGGAGGGAGACGGGGGAGACAGGGAGGGAGACGGGGGAGACAGGGAGGGAGACGGGGGAGACAGGGAGGGAGACGGGGGAGACAGGGAGGGAGACGGGGGAGACAGGGAGGGAGACGGGGGAGACGGGGGAGACGGGGGAGACGAGGGAGACGGGGGAGACGGGGAGGGAGACGGGGGAGACAGGGAGGGAGACGGGGGAGACAGGGAGGGAGACGGGGGAGACAGGGAGGGAGACGGGGGAGACAGGGAGGGAGACGGGGGAGACAGGGAGGGAGACGGGGGAGACAGGGAGGGAGACGGGGGAGACAGGGAGGGAGACGGGGGAGACAGGGAGGGAGACGGGGGAGACGGGGGAGACGGGGGAGACGAGGGAGACGGGGGAGACGGGGGAGACGGGGGAGACGGGGGAGACGGGGGAGACGGGGGAGACGGGGGAGACGAGGGAGACGGGGGAGACGGGGGAGACGAGGGAGACGGGGGAGACGAGGGAGACGAGGGAGACGAGGGAGACGGGGGAGACGAGGGAGACGGGGGAGACGGGGGAGGGGAGGGAGACGGGGGAGACAGGGAGGGAGACGGGGAGACGGGGGAGACGGGGGAGACGGGGGAGACGGGGGAGACGGGGAGGGAGACGGGGGAGACGGGGGAGACGGGGGAGACAGGGAGGGAGACGGGGGAGACGAGGGAGACGGGGGAGACGGGGGAGACAGGGAGGGAGACGGGGGAGACGAGGGAGACGGGGGAGACAGGGAGGGAGACGGAGGGCGACAGAGGGAGGGCGACAGAGGGAGGGCGACAGAGGGAGGGCGACAGAGGGAGGGCGACAGAGGGAGGGCGACAGAGGGAGGGCGACAGAGGGAGGGCGACAGAGGGAGGGCGACAGAGGGAGGGCGACAGAGGGAGGGCGACAGAGGGAGGGCGACAGAGGGAGGGCGACAGAGGGAGGGCGACAGAGGGAGGGCGACAGATGGGGGGACAGAGAGGGAGGAGGGAGACAGAGAGGGAGGAGGGAGACAGAGGGAGGAGTGGGACAGAGGGAGGGTGACGGAGGGAGGGTGACGGAGGGAGGGAGACAGGGAGAGAGAGACAGGGGGAGAGAGAGGGAGGGGGAGGTAGGGGGAGAGAGGGAGGGACAGGGAGGGAGAGGGGGAGGGAGGGGGAGAGAGAGGGAGGGGAGGGAGGGGGAGAGGGAGAGAGAGAAAGATGTGTGTATGCCGGGTCTGGTGGCTCAGTGGATGAAGGCATCTGCTGCAGGGACCTGTGTTCAAGCTCATGGTAACAGTTTTTTTTTGCTTTAGCCCCGCCCCTCCCCCTCTGACCCCGCCCCACCGGTGCGGCCCTCGGCCACAAACCACACTGTAATTTTGGCCCCGAGAGAAAGTTTGTGAGTACCCATGTTCTAATCTGTCCCTGCTCCTCCATCTTGGAGCTGTTTTCACGCGATTCCACTCTGAAAAGTAGAAGTAGATGGAAGTAAACAGCAGCAAATGAGTCAGACTGTCGACAACCTGTCGAAAACCCTTTTATTCTCAATACAAAGCTTCGGTAAGAATCATGTGCAGACCGAGCTACAAACCAGCCTAGACCCAGGGCGAGAGAACGCCGACATGGTGCCAGCTGCCCAAGGAAATCGATATCTCGGTTTATTTTTTTGTTCCAGTGCCGCCTGGGCAACACCGGGTGAGCGCGGCAATTCAGTGACCAGTATCATTTGGTTTTATTGCGCCTTGTATCTACGAAAGGAGGTTATTAACTAACGGAGGAAATCCATATGTAATCAGGTATACATTTATTGAATCAACAGACGCTGGAAAGACAAATGACAGTGAAAAAACCCCTTCAGTAAATAACTGCTGCAAAAACAACATCAAACACACCACATCTATAAAAGTATAATAAAGCAAAAAAAAGAGAGCAGTGGTTCGCTACTGACCTATGATATGACCAAGAATTCAGAGTTAAATAGTTCGGCCCCATTCACTGAACGTTTGGAGCGCATAAGATAACTAAGGTGAGGAAAAAAGTTTAATTTGCCACCATAAGATTCAAATGCTAAGGAACGGAGAAGGATTTGCAAGAAGGCAAATCAACAAAGTATTATGTCAGCATTCGTCAAAGAAAAAGGGACACAAGTGACGTCACAGAAGGACAGTGGGAAGTGGTGACTGTGCAAACACCTGTGCTCATCCAATGTCACCAAAACTGTTAGTGGTATTCATGCCACCCTCAGAGAACTAACGGAAAACGAAAAATGGGGAATGTTTTGGTCACAAAGACTCATGGTGAACAAAGACAAGAGCTATACAGCTACGGGCGCAGAAAGCGGGCTTAAAAAGAACAGAATCCGTTGAAGAAAGCCCATCACACACTAGAATCCACACTAAAATTAACTCTATCACTGACCAGTCTGCAAAAACTACTTACAGGTGGAGATTTCCAAAGTAGCAGTCATTACCTGGTTGCAAACCAGGATCGTCGTGGGAACACTTTCAGTATACAAAACAGTGATGAATGCACTGCTTGAAATCATCTCAGCCCTGGTAATCACTCATCTCAATCCATTGTTATTTTTCACACTATGCCACCTCAGTTATGTGCAAATGAGTCTTGTCCCTGCCCAATAGGAACAGTCCATCCAATATTGCCAAGCAGGTCTCTTCCTGAACATGAACACAAGGAAACCAGGACCAGTGTTGCCCTAGATATTGGTTCATCAGCTGGGTACAGCTTGGTTCCAGTGACACAGTGTGAACGGGATCCACGTCTGGGCATGCCCATCCCTGTTAGGGCAATACAATAAGTATACAAAACAATGATGGATGAAATGCTTGATTCAATCTTAACCACTGGAATTCACTCAGCCGCATCCCAATCCATTGTTATTTTGAACACCATGCCACCTCAGTTTGGACCCAGCTATATGCAAATCAGTCTTGACCCTGCTCCAATAGGAACAGTCTAGCCTGAACTGCCAAACCAGGTCCTCCCTGAACCGGAACACAAGCAATTCAGGACTGGTTCGCCTTAGTTATGGGCTCATCAGCTGGGTACAGCTTGGTTCCAGTGACACTTCAGCACCTCCTTCAGCAGTTTAATCAGCACACAAAAAACCCTCTCCTGCCTTTCGAGAAGTCCAACTACTTCCTGGGACAGTATGGGCTCCCTAAAGTCACTATTCCCAAGATCAGTGATTAACAAGTTACTTTCAGTAACACTCTTTCTTTCTGGTAGAGATTCTATCTAATCACAGATTCCTCACCTTTTCAATTTTCCCCAGGTGTCAGGCTGGACCGGGAAACTTTTCAGCAGTACTTCTGCCTCTTTATGGCCAATGCATAGCTGATCTTAATACAAAGCATGATCTACCAGGAGATGGTCTTCTTTTGCATGGCCTTGCCTTTTTTGCTCCTGCTAACCACATAAATAAATGATCATCCACCCGGTGTTCTCAGGTGCAATCGATATAACAGCTTGTTGCTATTTTGAGATCCAAGCAAAGAAGTCTCTCATTCTCCTTATAGGAGTGATATAGAGCGAACAACTCTGCTAAGGTGATATTCTAATCAAAGTGGAAGGGCGTTACAACTTGCAGCAAGAAATATGCTTGCTTCCACAAAGCCAGTCTGTCTGGGAAGAAGGTGGTGTACGGCGGGTTTAGCACCATTGATGTTATGGCGACAAGGAACACCGTCTTGAAAGTGAGAAGCCGCAAGGAGCAGTTATGAAGTGACTCAAAGAGAGTACAGATAAAATATGTGAGGATCAAGTTAACATGACACAGGAAGAAGGGGAAACCAAATGTAGGCCTTTCAAAAAACGCTTCACAACCAATGATTTAAGTAATGAAGGCTGTTCTGCCAACTGCAGGAAGGTCAAAAGAACTAAAAGATACCCTTTAACAGTACCCAGAGCAAAGCGTTGCCATGTGAGAGACAAAACAAACAGAAATGTCAGATAACTTTGCCTGAAAGTTGGACATTGTAGAGGCCAAGGTGCAGGACACTGCACTGGACCCTGCACTGTTCCTGTGATAGCAGATCCTTCTGTAGGGGCTGCCTGACCACTGGACAGATGCTCATGCCCAGGAGTTCTAAATACCAAATTGCCCATGCCCAATCTGGGCATGTCTTGGGCCTGGTCGGTGATGATCTTTTTCATGACTTCGGGCAGGAGCGGTAACGGTGGAAAGGCATACAGCAGTCTTGATTTCCTTCCTAGACAGTAGCGAGAGATGCCTTGGAACAAGCAGAACTGCTGACATTGCGTGTTCCTGGTGGTGGTGAATAGATCGAGCCAAAGTTCTCCCCATTCACTGAAGAGACTTTGCTCTACCTGTGGGTGCAACTGCCACTCGTGGGTGCTAAGCATCAACGGCTGAGCTCATCTGCCCTGGCATTTAAAGATCTGCCAGGTGATTAAGCACCAGGAAAAGCCATGGATAGTAGAGCTTTTTCCCCGAGTCGTAGTACCTACTGGCACAGGGGCAATGACCCTACTCTGCCCTGTTTATCGCAAAACGACATGGTGGTGGTGTTGTCCATAAGCACCTGTACCAGCCCCCCTTTGATGGACAGAAGGAAAGCTTTCAATGCCAAGCAGATGGCCCTCAGCTTCAGAAAGTTTATATAAGGCCGGGTCTCTGCCCGAGACCAGCGGCCTCTAATCTCCACCTCTCCCAGTTGCCCACCTCAACCCAGAAATGATGCATCAGTCACCATTGTCAGCTTTGAGTGGTGTAGTGAGAGGGGTCTGCTGCTGACCTAATTGTGGTCCAATAACCACCACTGTAGGTCTTTCGCAGTCTCCTTTGAAATCTGGATGAAGTCGGAAAGGTCCCTTTGATGTTGGGCCCTCAGAGACTTCAGATCCCACTGCAGAGCCTGCATGTGCCACCTGGCTTGCTTGACCAGCAGAATACAGTAGGCCATCAGTCCTAGCAAGCTCAGAGTCAACCTCACTGAAATCCAGGACAGACTCTGAAAGATTGGTATCATAGCCTGAATGTCCTGGATTCTCCTTTCTGGATGGAAGGCATGAAACTGAACTGTGTCCAGAATGGCTCATATGAAGGCGAGTGTCTGAGAACAAGTCAAGTGTGACTTTAGCACATTGATAGTGAACCTCAAAGATGACAGGTGGGGGGGCGTGGCCTGCAGCCGATGAAGATGGCCGCACTCTAGCGCGGCTCCGGAGCCCGGCGCCCGAACCCGCACCGATCCTGTATTAATCCTGCCCCATACTGGAAAAAAAGCTAGCGACTCACCCTCTGCACACCCGGGACTCCGTGGGGGCGGCGGAGGCCCCTTGCGAGGTGCGATTTGGGGCTTCCTGCAGCGGACGAGCGGCCTGGGAGCATCGGCGGAGCCGGGGCCTCGAGTGGTGGCTTCACCGATCGGGAGCAGTCGGAGGGGGCATGGCCTGGGCCTCGAGGCGTCGGCATCGGAGCGCCGAGGCTTGAGGCCCTTAAACGAAGGAGCAAGCAAAGCAGCGGGCCCGGGGGTGAAACGTCCCCCTGCCTCTCTCCCCGCTTGAAGCATCTGGCGGTGAGGTCGGGGACACGAAGGCACTTCTCTCAAGGCAAAAACGGGTGGCCTGGGTGTCTGGACCTCCCCCATGGCATCGTGGGGCCTCGCAGCGGCGATGTGAGAAGGCCGAAGACAAGGCGCGTTGGGAGCCAGCGGAGCATGAGCAACGAGTGACCCGGTAAGGAGCCGGTACACGGCCTGAGGCCTGAGTGGTGTGGGGACTAAAGAGTGGTGACGGAGAGACCCGGGGAGCAGCGGATAGGTGGCAAATCGGTGCCCCCGGGGCATACGGCGACATCTACTGACCCCCCCGCTCACGTATCGGACAATCCTCGGATCGCCCCGGGCTTTGGCAGAAGGGGTACTGACACAGCGTGCGCCAGACAACATGGGGGGGAAAGGGCCACCGCGGGGGAGCACAGGCGAAGCTTGAAAAGTTTGCATTCCTCAAGTTTTGGACTGCATCCCCCCCCCCCCCCCCGACAAGACTGAAGAGTTTACCCTGGCGGATGTCATGGCCACGTTGACCCAGATGCAGGCCTCAATCGGCACGATCTCCACTGACGTTACGCTTCTTAGAGCAGACGTCGCAAAAATTAATTCTAGACTGACCGAGGTCGAGGCTACCACGGCAACCCTCACCCACAACACGGCCGAGCATCATAAGCGGATACAAACTCTGGAACTGGTGCAAAAACAGCTGCTGGTCAAGCTGGATGACCAGGAAGGCAGGTCAAGGAGGAACAACGTGCGTGTCGTTGGTGTGCCGGAGAGTGAACACGGCCCGGCGTTGGACCTCTTCGTGGAAAAACTAATCACTGACCAGTTGCAGCCACATGGGCTCTCAAAATTTTTCTCAGTAGAGAGGGCACACCGGGTACCCGGTGGGAGGCCTCGGCCTGGGGCCCCCCCGCGCCCGATCCTGGCCCGAATTTTCAACTTCCGCGACCGGGACGCAATCCTTCAGGCGGCGCGTACCGCCCCCCCACTGCGGGTGTACAACAGCACAGTCACCCTCTATCCGGACTACACCGCGACAGTGATGCGGCAACGAAGAGACTTCATGGCGGTCAAGGCGGAACTCCGCACTCGAGAACTTAAATATGCGATGCTATATCCGGCGAAGCTACGAGTGGAGGCGGAAGGGCGCACTTGGTTCTTTGCAACGCCGGCGGAGGCCACAGAGTGGCTGGAGGGGTGGCGTCCGGCGAGATCGAAGGGCCGAGCGGAGCGGCCCCCTCGCAGCCATTCCGCCTCCCCCGAGAACCTGGATGTCGAGGAGTCAAGAGCGGAGGGTGGCGCGCCGCGGAGCTGAGGCTGCGAAGGAACAACCGAATTTGACGACGGTGAGGGGCCCAGTGCCGGAGTGCACCGAGCGGCCCGGTGGGGCTCGGAAACGGCAGGGGAATTGTTGACTCTGAACCTTTTATCTCCAGACAGTCGGTTACTTGAAGGGACAAACACATGGTGCGGGGATCGGCGGCGGGACTGTGAGCGGCTTCCCCCCCATACGCAAGTAGCAAGTTATGGGAACTAAGCACTCTGCTAAGTTGGGGTGGCGGGTAGTTCTAAATCCGCTGGGCAGGGAGGCAGGGAGGGGGGTGGGGGGACGGGGGCATTTTGGTAACATTGGTTTGTGTTTTGTTTCAGGTTCAGCAACTACTCATTGGTGTATTTGGCAGGCTAGGCATGTAGGGGACCACAAGAGGGGTACACGACAGTACACACTTTCCACATCCATCCAGGACGACGGCACCACACAGCGTAACCCAGGGGACCACCAATAGATTAAGAGACGGACAGACACAGCAGCACTGTCCTTCTTTCAGTGTTCTGTCCTGGAACGTGAATTGATTAGGGGACAAGATCAAACGGGGGCTAGTGTTGCAGTATCTAAAGCGTAGAGGACCGGCGGTGGCACTCCTGCAAGAAACGCATTTAGTGGGCACTACCACAAAAGCACTAGACAGATGGGGGTTCAAGATGGCGATACATTCGGAGTTCACGACGGGGTCCAGAGGGGTGGGCATATTAGTCAACAAACGTTCTCCCCTGATTCTGGTTGACTCTCGTAGGGAGGAGCATGGCCGCTTTGCGGCACTTACCTGCCAATGGGAAGGGAAGTTGTACAATTTGGTGACAGTATACATCCCCCCGACACTCCACCAGGCCTCCTTTAGGGCATTGGGTGAGTTCCTGCTGGCGCTACCACAAGGGGAGCTTATCATGGGCGGGGACTTTAATGCAACCATGGAACCGACACTGGATAGGTCTTCATACAGGGAACATGGCAGCGCCACCCCCATTCTGAGAGAATTCACGGAGGCACTGGGCCTCATAGACACCTGGAGAACATATAGGCAGGAGGAGAGGCAGTACACATTTCATTCGGGGGCCCACAACACCCTTTCCCGCATAGATTACATTTTCACATCACCCGCGGGGTTCAAGGGAATGACTGAAGTGTCGCACCTACCCAGGGGTATTTCGGACCACTCACCGGTGGTCATTACGTTTGCGACCTTTGACCCACGTAAACGCACTGTGTTCCCAGTCCACCCCGGCTATCTCAAAATCCCTAAAATCAGCAAGGCCCTTTAAGCGACGACCAAACAATATTTCACTGAAGATAAAGATTCAGTGAGGAGCCCGACGACACTCTGGGAGGCTTTTAAAACAGTCCTTCGCGGACAGGCAATCTCCATAATTGCCGATCACAAGAAAACCCAGCGGCGGGCGGTGCTGGAGCTCAAGCGGGGGGTGAGTGAGGCTGAGAGGCAATCCATGCAGCACAAGCAGATGACGATTCGGCACATAAAGTTCGCATGGCGCAGCAGGAATATAGGTCCCATCTTTGGGAGGGCGCACGAGCTAAACAGGTGGCGACTCAGCATACGATTTATGAACTGGGGGACAAAGCAGGCAAAATGCTGGCCTGGCTTGAAAAAGGGGACCGCGCGGCGCGGTGGGTGGCTCGGATTCGGCTAGACTCCGGGGAATATACATCGGAGCCACGGCAAATAGCGGGGGCCTTGGCGGCCCATTACAGAACGATATATACGCCTGAGGCCGCCTCTACCGTTGCAGATAACGAGGCCTTCCTTCGGGACATTGCAATGCCACGGCTGACCCCATCTGGGGCTGAGGCCCTGGAGGCAGACCTGATGGCTGAGGAGCTCACACTGGCGATTCTGGCCCTTCGCGCCGGGAAGGCGATGGGGCCAAACGGAATTCCGGTTGAATTCTATAAACAGAGCGCCTCCCTCTTAGTCCCGCACTTACTTGCCATGTATAGGGACAGTCTATCGACCGGGATCCTGCCCCGCGATCAGAGGGTGGCTACGATAGTGGCGATCCCGAAACCTAACAAACCTGCGCACGAGTGCGCATCTTATCGCCCGATTTCGTTGTTGAACTGTGGTAAATAATTTAATTACCGGAACTTAATTTGATGCGGAAAATTAATAATAATAGCTCAGTAAAATAAGAGGCAGAATCCGTGGTATTAGAGGTTCGGAACGGGCTTTATTCCAAAATCAATTCGAATTGATGGACTCCATATTCCATCACCACGAAGGTTCAGGAAGTGAAAGAACATACTTTATTGACAGGTAATCATTTTTATACAATAGGCATTACAATGAAACAGATGCAGGAGGCGTAACAGTTGATAACAAAGATAAAAACATACATGCGTAACTAAAATGGGTGTAACTGGGCGTAACTAAAGAACGTCATCAGGTATGATGTCATAAATGGGTGGTTTCATGAAAGAATTTCGCAATGTCAGCAGAAATACTTGGCAGAGATGCGCGCGCAGCAGCATGACGTGTGATTGACGTGCAACTAGGGGGTGAAGGGGACTTGACATTTAGCTCTACATGTGGAGACAGAAGTCTGGGGGGTCAAGTCAACCTAATCCCAAATCATATCTAACATCCTATGTTTAAAGAACTATGTTATCCAAAAGGAAAGGTCTTTCGAACAAAATCTATTCTATACTGACTGTGAGTGCGTGTACAAGCGTCTAAGTGTCTACACTAGATGCGAGGGCAGAAATCTTCCATAGTAACAGGGCTATGAATTACTTGCATAAAGACCGAGAAGCCGGGCCTTTTGCTCGGTAGCTGGAAGAATGTTTACTTAAACTACTAGACAGGAATGCATTGGATGGGGAGCGGAGCAGATAATCTCGAAGGTGAAATACAGTTTTTGGCAAGCAGACAGGTCGAGTCAGGCACCGTTAGCCGCGCAGGGAGTAGGACAAAGTTCATGGATACAGATGCGAGCTCAAACTGGAGCTTTCAGAGGCAGAAGGCAAGAAAAGGACTTAATGGCAGAATCAGGGCCTACTCGCCTGGACTGTAAAATGGGATAAATGAACCATATAAAGCCGGTGGCCTTTCATACTTAGGAATAGAATATCCAGCCCATTCATGGTGGGTCGGAAAGAGGACATGTTGACGGTGGACGCACATGTGTTTGCGTCTTCATAACTGGAACTGGAGGGAACATACATGTACTTGTGATTTATACATGAAACCGTTGGGGTCCAAGATAGGGGACATAACTGACAATAAAAATCCATATTTCCACATTCCCTCCTTGTCCCCTACTTGCCCTTAAGAGATATCAATCTTCATCAATCCGTTGATCTGTTCATATAGCATCATTTGTTCTTCTTTCTTCTTCCGGGATGAATGAAATCTTGGTGGTGGAATACACGATGTGGCACACAGACCACAAATCGCTGGTCCACATTGTAGGCATAAGCAGCAACTGAATAGTATGAGAAAGCCAATACCTAGGAAGGATAGGACCCTCCATCCAAAGGTAGATAATACACTCCAAAACCAACCGGACCAAGTCCAGGTGCCTGGATTCTGGTGTATCTGGCTTACAATCTTATGAAGGCGAGTTATGGCTTTATATACAGATGGAGAATTTTCTGGTATGAAAATGCAACAACTTGATCCGATGACCCTACAAGCTCCGCCCCTATCGGCCAGGATGACGTCAAGGACAAGACGATTTTGAAGCACAACAATCCGCATAGCAGACTGCTCTTCTGTTAAATTGCCTAAGGCGGAAATAGTTTCGTTCACTACTGCTTCAAGGGTTCTGGTTAATCTACGTATCAGCTTACTATTGGTAACTGTACCTATATAGGGAAAGAGACCTTTATTGAAATCTGTGTATTTTTCCCATGCTGTTTCAGTGTAATCGACGATTGGGAGATCTCTCCGTTCTCTATTGTGTACTAAATGAGTATTTCTGTGATAATCAGGAGGAGCTAGGAAAACAGGTGGCAAAAGGAATCCGATGTAGCAGGTACCATCCCAATCTAGAGGCAAACGTATATATGCAGTCTGACCACATATGAAGTAGGAATGGCGAGAAGCTCTAAATGTAGACTTGCCTTGATCACTGAATTCTATTACAGTGGTGCATCTACTATGGCCCATATGTATGGAACCATTCTTTCTTACACATAATTCACCTTTAACTGGAAATACGGACATAGCGGGCAAAATTGGTGCAGCTTCGGATTCAACATTCAGGATCATGAGATTAAGCGTGAAATTCCCTAATCCATATACCTCATTTTCTAGATCAGTTCCTGTTCTTTTGGGAAGTCCCTCCTTGTTAGGGTAGCAGACTTTAAGCAAAACTAAGTTCAGGTTTCCCCATACCCAGTTGTCTTGATAAACTGCGGAATTCGAATCTAGGGAATTAATTAAACTAAACCATGCTCCACAGGAGCCATTGTGTGTGAACGGATATGGAAAGAGAGGCAGAATTCCCTTATAGTTCTGATAGGGAGGGAGTCGGCCACATATCCAACAATTTGTAGCATTGCTAGCCTGATGGGAATGATGTAACATACTAATAAAAGTGTTATTGCGCAGCGCAAATCTATAGGACAACTCATGCGGGGGTAATTCACTAAAAGAATGTTCAGCAGTAACATTGTAAATATGTTTAGAAATAGGATAATATATGTGCAATAATATACTTGCAGCGATTATTAAAAGACTTAAGAAAAACAAAATTAATAACGTCACTGTGCAATGACTACGCAGTGATTTACAGTACGCATGTTGTTTCAACTGCATCCTTCTGTTTCTTTCTCTATTCAGGTCTAAGGGATACATGTCAGAGACAAATTCGACCGATTCACCTTGGAGAGGACTTAAACAATCAAATTGTCTGACTTGTTAGACCGTAGTTTTAGTTTGTATAGTTCCTTATTACTCAGTTCAACCAAAGGAAGCTTTGAGTCAATCGGTGAAGACACGCGAGGTGTATCGTTTACTTCAGACGGTAGTCCATGAAATTTCTTGATATGACTTGAATGTATCCAGCCTTTGCGACCTTCGATCTTCACGGCTGTCCTCGTGGTTAACAGTACGAGTTGAGGCGATTTCCACCTAGGATCCAGCTGAGACTTCCGGTCAAAGTTCCTCACTAACACCAGGTCCCCGGGAATTACGTCATGGGGTTTCACCTCGGTGTTGTCGGGAAAAGCTGCAGCTACCTGTGAACGACAAGATTGTAGTGCAGACATCAAGGAAGCCAAGTAATCTGTCAGCATATTTGAATCAACATCAGTTATTTTGCGTGGTATAGGCGTCCCCCACATATTTGGTGGTCTGCCAAAGATCACCTCATAAGGGGATAGCCCTGTTCGAGAGTGCGCTACCATTCTCATGTAAAAGAGTGCAACTGGTAAGGCTACTACCCAGTCGACACCTTTCTCTCTACATATTTTGGACAATCTAATTTTCAGAGTTTGATTATGTCGTTCCACGAGACCTGCTGCCTCGGGGTGTCGGACACAGTGAAATTTCCACTGATAGCCTAACAAAAGTGAAACGTGTTTCATTAGTTCGGATGAGAACGGCTGGCCGTTATCTGAGTAGACAACACGTGGTAAACCGTACCGTGGGAAGAATTCTCGAACCAACTGTTTGGCAGTGGTCGGGGCAGTGTAATCTGAACCCGGGTATGCTTCTGTCCAACGGGAAAGAGCACAGACAACTACAAGAACATATTTGAATCCTCGACATCGTTCCATCTGGATATAATCCATCTGGAGGACTTCAAAAGGGTGATCAGGAGGCTGAAATCCACCCTGTTCTACGGGAATGCTTTTACCTGGGTTAAACTGACAACAGATCATACAGGTACGAACTTTTTGTTTAGCTGCTGCTCGTAAATGTTTGTTGAACCAAATGTGTTGAATGCTGTCTAGCATAGCTTTTTCTCCTAGGTGCGCTGGACTATGTATTGTATTAATAACGACTTGGACCATTGAATCAGGAAGGAACCATACAGATTTTTCCTTCGTCATCCATCCTTGATCCGTTTGGATCCCTCCTAATTCAGTCCATTTCTTTAATTCATCTGGTGTAGCATGTGTCTGTATGTCAATTACGTCAAGAGCGGGATCCTTAACCATCATGCAATGTGTTGGTGTCGGAACTATTGTCTTTGTCATGTCAGAGGTGTGAGTTTGAGCAGTCTGTTTGGCTGTTCTGTCAGCTAGATCATTGCCTTGGGAAATGATATCAGTAACTTTCGTATGAGCTTTACATTTCATAATTGATATTGCAGTGGGTAGATGTATTGCATCTAATAAGGCATGAATGAGGGGTCCGTGTTGAATGTGGGCACCGTGAGAAGTTAAATAACCTCTCTCTCGCCACAGCACGCCGAAGTCATGTACAACTCCGAATGCATAACGTGAATCAGTGTATATGTTGACTTTTTTATTTGTGGCTTGAATACAGGCTTGTGTCAGAGCGATGAGCTCTGCTGCTTGAGCCGACAAGGTATTTATGCAATTTGTTTCAATGACTTCAGTGTCTGTTGTGACTGCATACGCGGCTACTAACTCTCCTGTACTTGTTCTCATACATGAACCATCTACATACAATGTCAAGTCTGGATCTGACAATGGGACGTCTGTCAAGTCTTGTCTGGGTTTCGTCGTGATAGTGATAACTTCAATACAATCATGTGCAAGTGGGTCTGTTCCGTTTACTGGTAACAGTGTGGCAGGATTCAATGTACTACAACGTCTGATTTCTATGTGTGGCTGAAACAATGTTAATTCGTAACCGGTGAGTCTTGCTATAGTCAAGTGTTGTGTTTGTGTGCGGTTCAAGAGAACCTCTACTGCATGTGGTACTTGTACTGTCAATTGGTGTCCTAACACTATGGCATCGCTTTGTCGGATTGCTAAAGCTGTTGCTGCCACTGATTTCAGGCACACAGGCAGAGCCTGAGCTACGGGATCTAATGTACTAGAAAAATAAGCACATGGTTTGTGTGATCCTGCTTGTTCCTGTGTGAGTACTGACAAGGCAGTACCTTCGCGTTCTGTAACAAAGAGTGTAAACTGTTTATTGTAACATGGTGTTGCTAAAACGGGTGCTTGACATAAAGCTTTCTTTAGGCTTTCAAAAGCTTGTGTATGTTCCTGAGTCCAAGGGAGAACAGTCGATGTGGCTGCCTCCTGCGTTGTCAACTGAATGAGTGGTTTTGCTAGAAATGCATACTGAGGGATCCACTGCCTACAATATGAAGTGAGGCCTATGAAGGCCCGCACCTCCTTTTGTGTCTTGGGTATTGGCATGTTAGCAATTAACTGGATGCGATCTGATGTAAGCTGCCTTCCCTCCTTGGACAGCGAATGCCCAAGGTAAACAACTCGCTGGACACAGAATTGCAGCTTAGAAGGGGACACCTTGTGCCCCTTTTCGGCCAAAAATTGTAAAACCGTCAGTGAGGCTTTTTCACATTCAGGTTCGCTTCTAGCGGTGATCAGCAGATCATCGACATATTGAAGCAGGGCAGTGTTGACTGGCATGTGGATACTGTCAAGTTTTCGTTTTAGTGCTTGGCTATAGATGCTGGGGCTTTCTGTGAATCCTTGAGGTGCGCGTGTGAATTTAAAGCTTCGTCCATTTAAACTAAATCCGAACAAGTATTGGCTTTCCGGATCTATTGGGACGCTGAAAAAGGCATTCTTGAGATCAATTACAGTAAAGAATGTTGCTTCGGAATCAATGGCTGTCAGTAATGAAGAAATGTCTGGGACTACGGGGTATTGTGGTACAATGCATTTATTTAATTCGCGCAGATCAATAGCCAATCGATATACTGGCGGGGCTTTCGGATCAGTTCGTTTAAGAATCGGAATTATCGGTGAATTACATACATTGGAGTCGGTTTCCACAACCACTCCTTGGGTAATAAGTTCGTCAATGATTTGCAGTAAAGCCACTACAGCATCTGGGGGTAACTTGTATTGTCGCATTCGTGGTAGTACCACTCCTGCCTTTAGTGTGACTCGATATGGTGTAATGTTCATGCAACCAACATCTGTAGGGCCTTGTGCCCATAAATGTGTGGGTAAAGTCTGCAGTCGGTGATCCATGTCTCGGGACACGTAGTGCCCTTTGAAATCACGTAAAAACAATCTTACTCCTTCCGGAGAACAACATATTATAGCTCCTAGAGCTTTCAATGTTTTTATGCCTAACAAGTTTTCTGGACATGATTTAGTAAGCAATAAATCTGTAGTTCGTGTCAAGGGACCAATCGTAAGGGGAAGAGGCTGTGATACTTCGTTAATAATAGGTTTTCCTGAAAAGCCAAGGGAAATATTCTGTGAGCCTGAGAGGGGTGCCCCTGGAACTTCACTACGTTTTATTGTTGTTCGGCTTGCCCCTGTATCAAGTAAAAATTTTCTATCTTGGCCTAATAGTTCACTGTGTACATAAGGTCCTTCTTGATCTACAGGGACCTCGATAAGGGGTAAGCCAACTTCCCTCTCTAGGCTGTTTCATGAGTGTCGTTGATAATCAGGATAGTCATACTGTGCGGTCTGGTACATCTGTTGTGTCGTTGTTTGTGTGGCAGCAATAGGCTGCGGTGGTGGAGCAGGCATAGACTGTTGTGGAGCTGGCATGGACTGTGCATGCTGCGGGGCTCCTTGTTGGTTCTGATCCTGTCTAAGTGGCCGTGGTCTTTCTTTTGTATTACCTATGGCGATATTATGTTTTAAAACTGGACAATCGTGTACATAATGACCTGGCTGTTTACAATAGTTGCATGTCCCTTTTACAGGACCTGTTGAAACACTGGACTGTGTTATACCCTTTTTATGACCGTCAGCTGGAACTGTCTGGGAAACTAGCATTTTCATTTTCGTGTCTTTCATGCGTCTTTGTTCATGTTCTTGTTCCTCTCTAATTCTATTGTGATGGTACTGTAGCATTTGTAACATTTGTGACGGAGTGTTACCTTGCCATGTACTCTCGAATTTCAATACTCTATTCTTAACTTGGGGCAAGGAATTTTCAACTAATTTTGTCACAAACAGATATGGATACGATTCGCTACTTGCTTTTATTCCACTATTTATACCAAAACATTTTTCGAATCGGGCATAGAAATCACTAGTGTCCTCATCGTGCTTTTGTTTACAGGCTGAGATTGCACCCCAGTCTTCCTTTTTCGTAGTTAATAAACGTGGCAGTACCTGTACTAGTAAACCTGGTAGTGTTTTGGTCTTTTCCCCAAGCCCTGAACCTGGACCTCGAGCTTTTTCTTCGTTTTCCAATGCTGTCCAATCTATCTTTTGGTCTCCCACCTCCCAATCCTTTTCCTTGAGTTTTTCGTAAATGCCCGCAGGCATTAATACCTTCAATATTGTCATAATGTCGGGATAGGTATACTCTCCCATGAGCAACATGTCTTTAATTTCACGGTGGAAACCCGCTGGGTCTTTGTCATGACTGGGTACCACTTTCTTCATTTCTAATAGTTCTATTTTAGATATGGGTGTGTATACAAACACACGTTTAAACTGATTGTCATCACCTTTTATCGGGTGCACTTCGCGTAAGGGATTCTGTCTATCCATGTAATACGTCGTTCTTTCCTTGATGGGCAATGAGACATGTTCGGGGCATACAAAAAGAATGTACTGCTTTCTGGATTCTAGTATTTCTCGAATTAACTCAGTACCTGAACCTCTCCATTTATTCGTGAGTAATTCAGTCAATATATCAGGTAATGGACCAGGATCGGAGTGTTGGCTTTTATATAATATAAGGAGTTGTTGAACCATATAGATACCAGCTAAACGCTGTTCATCTGGGGTGAGGTTCAAAAACGTGTGCGCTAATGTATCATCACTATATTTTCCGGGACTATTAACCCAATGAACGGCTGACCTGGCTAATTCTTGTTCGTCCATAGAATCGAGTATATGATAACCCCTTCGTTCTCGGAGTAATTTGTCAGCGGCTTGGAACGAATGTTCGGGGGACCTTATATTTATTATAGGGGTTTGGAAATTTCTGCTATTATCTGGACGTATCGGACGTATCGGATCAGTAAAGCATCTAGTATTATTGCAAGATCTTCCTCTACCTACATAGGCCATGGTTTCTAACTGTCCTGTGGGCAGTTCTAATTCTTCCTCCTCCTCGGTTTGTTCAGGCTGGTCTACTGCTAATCTTTCTTTGTGTATTCGTTCTATTTCTTTGCGGATCTTTCGGCACATAGCTACTATACTTAATCGTTTATCATGTCTCCCCTCTGATATATTCCGACTCCATGTGGTAAGAATTAGCATTTCTTCCGGATTTACCCCTGGTCGGTCTTGATTTCTGATCACACAATTTATGAGGAAACGTAACAGTTCCCCCTGTATCTCCACTTTCTGGTACTCCATGGCTCTATTAATACTTTCAGAATCTCGTCCTGACTGGACAAAGTGATATATATTTTCTAAATGTGTAGTCATTCCTGGTAGTCTCCCTAAATATATCGCAGCTCGTCGGATACGTAATGATGCCAGCAGCATTTCGTCCTCTTTGCCGGGCACAGGGTCGTATCTACAATCTATTAGAAGTTCCTTAAGCATGTCGGGAGTTACTAGTTTGGGCGTACGTTGGTGGGCTGAATATTCTTGAAAGGAAAGTTTATTTACTCTGGGTGGCGTGGAAAAAATGTTTGATGTACCTCCTGTAGCACCACCTGGGGTGCTGGATGTGAAAGGATTCGTTGAACGTGATATAGCAACCATAGGTGTGGATACAGTTGTAGAAACAGATGTGCTTGCCGGAACTTGTGTCGGAGTTTGTTGTTGCGGAGGTACAGACGGAGGAGGGTCTTGGCGTTGAACCCCCTCGGCAGGCGGTCTATGTGGCGCAGTATTAGCATACTCGGGAGCTGCGTCGTCTAAATAAGAGGAAAGGAAAACATCTTCTGCGGTTCTGGGATGCCCTTTGGGATGTGCTTTTATCGGAAACAATGGGGGTGGCAAGTCTTTTGGTATCTCCGGAGTAGCCTTAGGTAATCCTTCGGCCAGAAGAGGATACATACCATTCATAAGGGCATTTGTTTGTCTGTCTACTTGTTCTGACTTTACTCGAGTACCTTCTTCAATTAATATATTTTCTCGGACTTTATTTGAATTCTCCTTACTTTTCTCTTCCTGTCTGAGTGCTTTTTCTGTACGTCTATATGATTCTTTACGCCATAATTCAATGGCGTCTTTCTGTGACTGTCTAGCTTTCTTTTTCCATAATTCTTCCTCTACTTTCATGATGCAATCTGCATCCCAGGTCCCAGCTGCGGGCCACCTCTGACTTTCTGGTAATTCCTTGGTGTAGTCTACCCATAAATCAAGAAATAATATGGCGTCTAGGCCATGTTTATGATACATGAAGTACCCTGGAGTGTCCCTAGGAGGAATGGGAACAGCTTCTTCGAGTACCCCTTTTCTAGTTTTGATCTGTCTTAATTTCGAAAAGAGCGGCATATTGAGAACTGATCTGATACCTAATTTTGAACACGTTTAATACAACAAGACACAATAATGAACAGTCATTCACACCACAATATGCAGAACGTATTTAAAACATTTTAACATTTAACATTTAATGAACAACAATGATGGCCATTTAGGGAACTAGTCACTAAGCATAATACTCGGCACTAACTAGGTAATTCTGAATTATATACTAGACATACTTGATATACTGCTGAACAGTACAGATACACTGCTGAAACAGTGCAGACCGGATTTGTGTACCCAAACCCGTCTTGACCGGCACAAACTATGTGCACGTCAGAACGCCTCCCCGACAATAGTACTCACCGGGTAGCTCGGAACGGAAGGCCTCGGAACTGAACTGAACTGGACTTGAACCGGACTGGACTCGACTCGAAACTTCGGAACTTCGGAACCTGGTGGGCCTCTGTATACCTCGGATCTTGCTCTCTCAGCTAGGCTCTGGTCGGGATACTTCGCACTTCTCACCGCCTCGTCTGGGTGTTGATCGCAGCCTCAGTTACCCCCGCTCGGCAGGAGGGAGATACAGGAAATCCTGTGGGTACGCGTTGTTGTCCGTCCAGCTGTGGCAGGAGACCGGGCCTGCAACGCACCTCCGGCGCGTGAGATGAGAAAGTGTCCCTGTTCGGGCGCCATATATGTGGTAAATAATTTAATTACCGGAACTTAATTTGATGCGGAAAATTAATAATAATAGCTCAGTAAAATAAGAGGCAGAATCCGTGGTATTAGAGGTTCGGAACGGGCTTTATTCCAAAATCAATTCGAATTGATGGACTCCATATTCCATCACCACGAAGGTTCAGGAAGTGAAAGAACATACTTTATTGACAGGTAATCATTTTTATACAATAGGCATTACAATGAAACAGATGCAGGAGGCGTAACAGTTGATAACAAAGATAAAAACATACATGCGTAACTAAAATGGGTGTAACTGGGCGTAACTAAAGAACGTCATCAGGTATGATGTCATAAATGGGTGGTTTCATGAAAGAATTTCGCAATGTCAGCAGAAATACTTGGCAGAGATGCGCGCGCAGCAGCATGACGTGTGATTGACGTGCAACTAGGGGGTGAAGGGGACTTGACATTTAGCTCTACATGTGGAGACAGAAGTCTGGGGGGTCAAGTCAACCTAATCCCAAATCATATCTAACATCCTATGTTTAAAGAACTATGTTATCCAAAAGGAAAGGTCTTTCGAACAAAATCTATTCTATACTGACTGTGAGTGCGTGTACAAGCGTCTAAGTGTCTACACTAGATGCGAGGGCAGAAATCTTCCATAGTAACAGGGCTATGAATTACTTGCATAAAGACCGAGAAGCCGGGCCTTTTGCTCGGTAGCTGGAAGAATGTTTACTTAAACTACTAGACAGGAATGCATTGGATGGGGAGCGGAGCAGATAATCTCGAAGGTGAAATACAGTTTTTGGCAAGCAGACAGGTCGAGTCAGGCACCGTTAGCCGCGCAGGGAGTAGGACAAAGTTCATGGATACAGATGCGAGCTCAAACTGGAGCTTTCAGAGGCAGAAGGCAAGAAAAGGACTTAATGGCAGAATCAGGGCCTACTCGCCTGGACTGTAAAATGGGATAAATGAACCATATAAAGCCGGTGGCCTTTCATACTTAGGAATAGAATATCCAGCCCATTCATGGTGGGTCGGAAAGAGGACATGTTGACGGTGGACGCACATGTGTTTGCGTCTTCATAACTGGAACTGGAGGGAACATACATGTACTTGTGATTTATACATGAAACCGTTGGGGTCCAAGATAGGGGACATAACTGACAATAAAAATCCATATTTCCACAGAACGCAGAGGCGAAGATTCTAGCCAAGGTGCTGGCGACAAGACTACAGCCATACCTCTCGACCCTGGTACACCCGGACCAGTCGGGATTTATGCCTCACCGATACACAGCTCTGAATATACGGCGTCTCCACGGGATTCTTGCGTGCCGCTCCTCGATAGAGGAGGATGCGGCCATCCTATCATTGGATGCACAGATGGCGTTCGATCGAGTGGAATGGCCATTCCTCTTTGCCGTTCTCCGCCACTTGGGACTTGGCCCCAAGATTTGCGCCTGGATCCGGCTTCTGTACACCCAGCCACTTACACAGGTGGTAGTAAACGGGCACGTCTCAGACGCCTTTCCGTTAGGACGAGGGACGCGACAGGGCTGCCCCCTTTCCCCGCTCCTTTTTGCTCTGGCTCTGGAGCCTTTGGTGGCATGGGTGCGACAGGACCCGGTGATCCGGGGCCTCAAATGGATGATGGGATGGGAAGATCGTATTTCCCTATATGCGGACGACGTCCTGCTGTACCTGGCTTCGCCGGCGCGCTCCATTGCCTGCCTCCTGGACATTTGTGCGTCACACAGGAAGAGGTCCGGCTATGAGATCAACTGGGAGAAATCCATTGTCTATATGCTCCGAGGCTCCCCGCCTCGGCTCCCAAGGGGCTGCGATATTCGGGGTTCAAGGAAGGATTCAAATACCTCGGCATCTATGTAACTGCGGATAACGACAAGTTTGTGGCTGAAAATCTAATGAAGCCCCTACAAAGGCTTCGTAATGACGTCAAGCACTGGCGCTCCCTGGCCCTGACACTGCTGGGGAGGGTCTCTTTTCAAAATGTTGGCCCTTCCTAGATTCCTATACGTACTTCAAAATACCCCTTTCCCGGTTGCGCCTACGTATTTCGCGGCCGTCAACGCGGAGGTCACCGGCCTCTTGTGGGAGGATAAGGCGCCTCGGATAGCACTCCACAAGCTCACCAGTGGGTGGTACGATGGCGGTACAGCCCTCCCAGACATCAGAACGTATTACTGGGCGTCGCAACTTATGGTTATAAATCAATGGCTTCATATGCCTGGAGACGACCCGGCGTATCGTATGGATAGGCAGCTGCTGGGGGCCGAGGGGGTCGTGGGAGCGCTTTACAACCCCAAGAGAGGTCGCGTTCCTGCAGGACCCGCAGCGCATACCCTCCGGATATGGTTTGCGGCACAGCGGACTATGGGATGGGCGGGGAGGATTACCCAGGCTACGCCTCTATGGGAGACAAGACAGCTTGGGGTGCTACGCACCACCAAGGGGTTCCACCAGTGGGATCTAATTGGCATCTCCAGGGTCGGTGACCTCTGGAAGAAGGGAGAGGTGGTCACTTTCACCCAACTACAGGCAGACTACGACTTGGCAGACACCGAACGTTTCTGGTACTTGCAAATCCGCCACGCACTTCAGGCGGTGATTCCACCCGGGACCCGGCTCCCGGAGTCATCGCCACTAGAAGACCGTCTCCTCACGGAACACCTAACTCAAAGAGCGACGTCCCTAACCTACCGGAAAATAATAAACAATCGACCTGACCCTTTTTTGACCCTTAAGAGTAAATGGGAGGCAGAACTGGGAGACTTGGGTGAAGCGGAGTGGCAGTCTGCGCTCTCCTCCCCTAAAGAGGTGGGCATATCGTCCAAACTAAGGCTTGTCCAACTTAAAATTCTGCATCGCACATATTACACCCGTACACTCTTATTTAAATTGCAGCGGGCGGACTCCGCACAATGTCTCAGGCAGTGTGGGCAAGAGGGAACTTTCTTTCACACCCTCTGGGAGTGCCCAGTCATAGTGCTTTACTGGAAGGGGGTATTGCACACGCTCTCCCGGGTGACCAACGTCCTGACGCTTCCGGAGCCTCGGATGTGTCTCCTCAATATCTGGGAACAGACAGACCACAAGAGAGTGACGCAGCTCTGGGTGACGCTGGGGCTCATGCTGGCAAAACGCAATATAGCCCAGCGATGGGGATCGGGGCAGTCGCCTACCCTCGCTCAATGGATCCAGGACATGGACTCTGTAATGGTGGTTGAAAAAACTGTATATGTGCATAGAGGTTGCCCCAAAAAGTGGTCCCAGGTGTGGGGTGGGTGGAATATTTATATAGAAAATATATGTGAACCCCCGCACGATGCCTCAGACTCTGAACTCAGTGACCAAGAATAGCCAACCTATTGTTTGCCATAGTATGGGATGGATACGAATGTATGATGCATATGGAGCGTCTTTGTATATTAACTGTGCCCGTACTGAATTGTTGCACTACCTCTTGGCTGATTTCCTGCTAAACCCGATACCAAGATGTGTTGCTTATTGTTTGCAAAAACTCAATAAAAATATTAAAAAAAAAAAAAAGATGCAGGTGGTTCGCCCTAGTATGGGGGTGGTTGACAACTGCCTGGGGAGAGTCTGCCTTAAACAGCCAGTCATCGATGTTTTAGTGAAGACTAGGACCCTGGATCTCCGAAGATGTTCTTCTACCACCAGATCACTTTCATGAACATCAGAGGGGCACTGCTGAGACCAAAAGGCAGTACAGTGACTTGGAAATTGTCCTGTCCCACCACGAACCACAAGTAGCACCTATGGGTCTTACAGGACAGGTATATGTAAATAATCGCCCAGCAGATCCAACGCTGCAATCAAATCTCCAGGTTCGAGGGCAGACATAACCTGGGCCATGGTACGCATTCCAAATTGGTCTTTCTGAAGAATGCATTGAGAGCATGCAGTTCTAAAGCAGCCCTCTGTCCTTCTTTGGCACCAGAACATATCAGAAATAACATCCACGATCCACTTCTGGTGCAAAACCCTCTTTATTGGCCCATTTTGCCAAAAGGGCTTGCACTTTCTGTTGGCAGACAGACAGATGGTCCTCCGTCAGTCATTCCAGGGACGGCAGAAAGTACGGTGGAGTGGCTCTGAAGGGTAAGGTATATCCCTTCCAGATAATCTGTAGGACCCACCTGTCTGATGTTATGGTCTGCCAATCCAGTAAGAATAGATGGAGCCTAACTCCAATTGGGTGGCTGTGCTCCACAAAATCACGGTAAAGGGGTTTGGCAGGTGGGGCAGCAGTAGTCATGGGGTTGGGTGGGCAGTAGGCTGACTGGTCCACTGTCCTTGACCATGGAGGCGTAGTTGCCAAGTCCATGACTGCAAACCTGCTAGGCACTTTGCTGAGTCTGAAGGGGCTGGCGGCATGGGGTAGCTCTGGTGAAACTGAAAAAGGAGCGGTGGGGGTTTTATGCACCTGGCAAGGTGGGGCAGATAAGCCCAGGGAGCACAATGAGGCCCTGCTCTCTTTGAAGCACTGCAGAGTGAAATCTGCCTTGTCCCCATAAAGGAGAGTCCTGTCGAAGGCCATGTCCCTTAAGGTATGACTGGACATCTCCAAAAAAACCTGTTGATAGCAGCCCGGCATGGCGACCAATGACGATACGAGTGCCAGTTGATCGCCTGATGGAATCTGAAGAATCCAGGCCACAACAAATTACAAATTTGGCAGTGATGCGGCTGTAAAGTACGACTTGGGTTGGGGCAGGGCAGAGGTCTTCCAGTATACCTGGAAGGACTTGGTCAACCGAATCCTAAAGAGCATGGGAAAAGAGGCCGAACAGACAACAGGCTTTGACCATCCTGACACCCAAACTAGTGTATGAAAATACCCTCTTCCCAAAGGTCTCAACTCTCTTGGACTTTCTATCCAGGGCAGTAGTCCGAAATGTATTTGAATTAGTCTGACTAGTGAAGGCCTGCAACACTAAACTTTCAGGAGAGGGGTGCTGAGACAAAAAGCAGGGGTCGCCAGGGGCGGATCAGTGGCGTCTTGAAATTTGGTGATTGCTTAGGGCCCAGAGAAAGGTTTGATCTGGGCCTAGGAGGATATCAGGGAGCGCCTGTGAGAAATTGGGTTATAGATTGAGCAGAGTGAAACCCTACTCAAGCAATAACCACAATCCTTGTCAGGGTGAACCAAAAAAAAAAGTCACTAAATTAACTGTGCTTATCCCTCTGGTAGCTTGGCAAAAAAGAAGACAGGCTTATTTATTTTTGTTTATATCTTTTTATTAAGTTTGACAGTAATCATGTACATTGTACCGTTCTCTGTTCTGCACAATAACCCAACACATTATACAAGAATCAGGGGATAACGAATCACATTTACAAATCTGTCATATCTCTAAGTCCACCATTGGGGGAGACCGGCTTAATTTTGGGGCAGTGTGTAAAGTATTTATGCAGCACTTAATCAGTAACAAAGTGAAAACAAAACAACAGAAAAATCCCACACCAATCTAGAAAAATAAAGTACATATTAATAAATAAAACGATACCAGAAGGACAAAAATCTAATCAGTAAAACTGGAGATATGCAATTTCAAAGTCTGAGGTGAAAGTAGCACTAAATAAACAAAGCACCAAATGGTGTTATCTGGTCACTCCAGACAGGGACGAAGTCACAAGTTCCAGCCTACCACGAAGGAGCACAGTACAGGAAGGAGTTTGGCCAACTAGGCAATGTACTTGGTTGTACTTGGACTGAGAGGTGGGGTCCTGTGTCACATTATGTCAAGTTGTGTGTGTTCCGATGGGACCACCGACCACGAGCGGCTATAGGCTTCATCAAGTTGTGTCACACTGCACCGGTTCTGATGAGGCCGCCGATCAGGAGCACCAAGATGCGAGGTGCTGCGTAAAGATGTGTCTCGCTGCGTCAGTTCTGAAGAGGCCGCTGATCAGGAGCTGCTAGGTGGGGTCATGCAAGGTCCTGCGTCACACTGTATCACGTTGCTTTGTTCTGCATCAGTTCTGACGGAACCCACAGTTGGGCCAGGTGGAGTACACTCTGACACCAGTTAAGGGTCCTGCACCTGAGGGCACCTCTTGGGGGATCAGGACTCACTCCAGTAGTGGCCAGCATCAGGGCACAGGCAGGTACAGTTGAGTCTGGCCAGATGCAGTACAGGTCTCTGGAGCTTGCTATGTCCCTGTATCTCAGAACAGGAGGCTAGCCCTTGGAGTCACTCAGGTGGTTCTGGGTTCAAGGAGCAGGTCCAGTCTTCCTTCCTAACACAGTAGGGAAGTCCTTCTTGCAGCAGGGCAGTTCTTCCATCAGCAGGGCAGCACAGTAGTCCTCCTGAGTCTTCCACTGGTCCAGGACTAATCTTAAAAAGTTGGTTGGAGGGTCCAATATTAAATACCTGAAACCAGCTTTGAAGTGGCATAAACTTCTAGACTTCCCCCACCCCACATGTGGTACTGGAATTTCCTTCCTTCTCCTGCCCTACTCCGAGGGGCCTGAGGTAACAAGAGACTAGCATGAAGTTCTTTGTGAGTGTGCTGTGGCAGCCCCTTTGAAGTGCAAGTGTGGTATGTCACAGCTCCACCCCTTCCATTAGGTCAGGATGGCCCATACTGCCAAAAATTCCTCATTTGTGATGCTGTCTGACAGGGCTACACAAAGACCAGCTACACCTAGTCATGTGACCCAGGATACAGGCACAATATACTCAGGACAAAAGAATCTAAGTTTTCTAAAAGTGGGGTTTTCAGAATTGGGCCTAAAAATCTGACATTTCCATTAAATGGGGGTTTTAATTTCAATTAATTTAAGACCAAACTTTTCTTCCTACCTGTTCCCAATCAAATGTTATCACTTAATAAATGTAATAAGGTAACCCAAAGTTAACCTTTAGGAGAGGTAGGCCTTGCAGTAGTGAAAAACACATTTAAGACATTTTCAATACCAGTACATGTAAAACTTAAAAGTACTTGTCTAACTTTTTAAATACACTGCACCCTGCCCTATATAGTATTTAGGGCCTACTCTAAGGGTGACATTTGTATCAAAAAGGGCAGGTTTAGGCATGGCAAAAGCTTTATTTTGCCAGGTCTAGTTGGCAGTTTAAAACTGCACACAGGCTGCAACGGCAGACCAGAGATGTTTAAAAAGGCTAATAATGTGTGTGGCACTATGAGCGCTGCAGGTCCACTAGCACATTTAACTTACAGACCTTGGGTGCATGTAGTTTCACTTTACTAGGGACCTGCAGGTAATTTAAGTGTGGCAATCAGATGTAAGCCATTTGTACCATTAAAAAGGCCTTAGCCTCACAAATCGAATCAAGCTCCAATAACAGCAAAAAACTCTCCAACATCATCAAAGAATTCTCCAGCGCCTCAGCTTCAACAAACAACATTACCCCCTCATATGAACTCGACGACAACCTTGCACACTTCTTCCACAAAAAGATCTCCAACATCTATAGAAACTTCAAACCCCACCCCAAGGCGACTGACTTCTTCAAGCAACAGCACAACCCCGCTATCACCACAGACATCCAACTAACCGAATGGAGCCAGCTCGTCCCTTAGGACACTGCCTCCATCATGAACGTGGTCTACTCAGCGGCTGCAAATGACCCATGCCCTCACCACCTATTCAACCTAGGCAAAACCAGAATCAGCTACGTACTCACCATCTTGTTTAAACTTCATTTGCCACGGCCACCTTCCGAGAGGACTGGAAACACGCAGAAGTTACCATCAGTAGAACACAGCGAACTTACCAAATACCGGCCGATCTCCCTGCTCCCGTTCCTTGTCAAAGTATTAGAAAAAGCCATCAACCAACAACTCTCCTCACATCTGGAACAGAACTTCCTACTAGACACCTCCCAATCCGGATTCCGCAGCAATCACCGCACTGACTGAAACAGCCCTCTTCGTGGCTACCGACGACATCCAAGCCCTACGAGACTGAGGAGAGACTGCGTCTCTGATCCTCCTAGACCTCTCAGCAGCCTTCAATATCTTCTCCCACCACACACTCATCACAAGGCTGCACAACATAGGCATCCAAGAAGCAGGTCTCAGATGGATCGCCTCTTTCCTCACCAGAAGACCGCAAAAAGTCTGCCTTCCCTCCTTCACCTCCGAACCCAGGGAAATCATCTGTGGAGTACCCCAAGGATCCTCGCTCAGCCCCATCATATTAAACACTTATATGAGACCTCTGGCCAGCATCTCCAAAACCCACCAACTCAACATCATATCCTACACTAATGACACACAACTCATTCTCTTCCTCTCCGAAGACTGCCTGAAGCTCAATATAGACAAGTCAGAGGTACTGATTTTCAGAGGCAAAGGCTGCCCATGGGATGCATCCTGGTGACCCTCGGAACTCAGACCTACTCCTACTCTCGCTGACCACTCTAGGAACCTGGGCATCATTCTGGACAACAATCTAACAATGATGATTCATGTCAACTCTGCCTCCTCCTCCTGCTTCTTCATCCTCCGCATGATTGTATGATATTCAAAGAGCTTCCCAAAAGTTCAAGATGCGCCATCACCCAGACCCACATCTCCAGCTGACTGGACTACAGTAAGGCTCTCTATCCAGGGATTGCAGCTCACCTTCTCCGAGGACTACAGGCTATACAGATTGCCTCAGCCAGACTCGTCCTGGATCTCCCTAGACAAACTCACATCACCCCCTACCGCTGGGAACTCCACAGGCTCCGTACCATGAAAACATGCCAGTTCAAGCTCCTGACCCATGCAAACAAGGCCCTACACAACTGTGGACCCGCCTATTTAACCACAGCCTGAATTACCATCAGGAGACTAGACACCTCCGCTCCATGTCCCTTTCGCTAACCTTCACCCCCGCATCAGACGCAGCAGATTCGGAGGTCGCTTTTTCTCCTTCTTAGCAGCGAAGACATGAAACGAGCTACCCTTTCATTTACGGACCTCCCCATCTCTTCCAGAGTTCCAAAATTCCTTTAAGACCTGGCTGTTCGACTAATTAATTGGACCCTGCCAGCACCTGGATACCCTAACTGGTGACAAGTAGCGCTCTATAAATCCAATGACTGATGCTTTAGTGAGAGAGCAAAGTTGCTTTAGCACTAGTTACTAGTGGTAAAATCACACTGAGTCCTAAATCCAACAAAAAGCAAATACAGTAAAACAGGAGGGCTGAAGGCAAAAAGTCTGGAGGTGACCCTGCAGTGAAAGCCAGGTTCAACATTTCCTCATTAAAAGAAAGTAGAAGTTCACTAGTGGTTTGACCTGGCTGGGGTACTTCGTTCAGGACATTGGTTACGACCTTTAAGGTAGGGAGCTGAAGGTCAAGAACTTTGGCCATGCTTCGAATAACCGTGGCAAAAAATCACTTTTTTCTTCAGTGGCAGGACCAGGGGTGAGAGAAGGACAAAATCAGCAGAGGTGTCAAGACCACTGGCATCCAGGAGGTAGTAATACCAGTTTTCTTCATTGTAGTCTTTCTCGAAATCCATCCCGAACAGGCAATGCAATGTATGAGATCTGTCTTTGGAATGTTAGGTGGGGCAGGTTCTGGTTCAGTGGAAATCGACATACCTGAAGATTTGAAGGGTGATCACGATCGGCCTCAGGATTGGCTCCTGCGACTCCTGAACTGGGAACGGAACCGAGACTGACCCTTGGACAAGGACTAGTTGCGACAAGGAGCCGTGATACTTGGCAATATAGAGTATTACCTCTTGGTCACTTATAGCAATGGGGTTCATTGAAACAAAGTCACCGCAGGCCTTGTAGTCGTGGCTTGACCCCAGGCACCACAGGCAAACCAGAAGAGAAACCTGTTACAGAAACTTGCTTGCAACAAGCCTCACAGGGCTTAAAACCTGTTCTTTTGGGAGATGACATTTGCCTTGCACGCAGTTAAATCTGAGGTATAAAGGGTCTCAAGTGACGATAGATAGGTCCGGATCTGCGTTTGGTGGCATGTTAAGATTTTTTAAAAACAGCCCGCGAAATTTGGAAAATTTGATCCATGCCGCAATATCCTGGGGAGTCTGCTTAGATTCACTTGCGGGACAACTGTATTCTGACCAGATTATAAATGTAATTTTTAGCCTCATTAAACCCCCTGATTAGTCTAAGACAGCGAAAGTGCAATTATCGAAAAACTGGAGCCGGGGGCGGGGACGCACGATTATTTTTAGTCACACATGTGTTAGGCTAGTGGCGCAGCAGCATGTTTACTGGAAATCCAATTATTCTAGCGCTTTGAAGCGAGAGAATTGTTCCACTTGGACTGTAATGGAAGATTACTCAGCGGAATACATTTTACTTACCCTTAGATGTTGTTGTGGGCAGCCTAACACAGCCCATGAAAACACAGGTCGTTTATCTTAGAACTACATGTACTGTAGGACAGACTTACACATGCAAATGCACATATGTATTTGGAAAGAAAACTGGTTTACCACTCTCAAATGGATTAACTCTCCCTGAAATTTCCATTGTAGTAAATCCACTCATCGGTCGGTGATTTGCTTACGTCAATGGTGAAGGTGTTCCCTTTCCATAGTGGGGGAGAGGACATGGTGTTACGGCGAAAGCTGCCGATTTTGGAACTGGGAACCAAGTTCTAGTCTCGGCATCAGTTCAACGTCATGTGATTCTGGGCAAATTATTTATATATATCACCTTCTGTAATGTACCTGATGCCCCTGTAGAGCACTTGAAAGCCTTCGAGTCGCATTGGAGCTATATAAAATTGTAAAAAAACAGAATAGGAAAGAGAACACTCAAAATTAGTAGGGTGCATTTGAAGGAGAGCAGTTTTCCATGATAAAATAATATTTTCCATGTGAAAAAATTAAGTTAGCAAGTGCGTTTTCACTGCTTCTGCAGGTTTTCTCATGAGAAACATGTACATTTTTGCATGAGAAAATGGAATCGACAAATGTTTTCCAGGGTAATGCTTGCAAAGTGAAGTCTGGTGTCCCACTGTAGGACGAATTTAGAGTATTTTTGTGAATTCTGGAAATGAGTAAATCTACACCCATACGATCTTCAGAATGCTAATTTCTTTAAACATGTGGCTCAGAAACTGCATAGTATAGACTGTAAAACATTAAATTAAAAGATCACTGTTCAAAGTATCTGCCATAAATTAATGTCTGCATGCAAAGTGTCCATCAAGCAGCTAAACCCACTATCAAGCACCCGCTGGGCCCGTTGTTTGAACAGTCCTAAAATAGATGGGATGCGAGTTTGTCTGGACTTAGAACTATGGAAGTAGATTGACATTTTTGCAAGCAGATTCATGAGTTATTGATATTTTAGCAGGAGATGTTTTTGAGTCTCTGTTTTGCAGGTCTGTCTATTCAGTTTGTGGTTCCTTGTGAAACTACCTGATGTAGCTTTCAGGCCGGGATTAACCCTTCTGACCTCTCAGTAGGACACTCTGACTGTGCCTATCAACATAGTGACGGAGCAGGAGGGCTCTGGGACATATAAAATAATGAAGTAAAGATGGCGCTTCTGTTTCCTGTGCTATGTGCAGGCACCCTAGGGGTGGGTATAACTTGCGTAATAATCTTGAAAAATGGCCGTAATTTCGTAACTGCATCACACACTAAAAAGAATTACCCAAACGTTCTGAGTAAAAATTCAACCTGAAAATGTAATTTGAAGTCGATTTAGTTCAAAACACTGTCAATTGCATACGGATTTGCAGTTTTGCACTCAATAAGTACCCAAATGATCCTCACTGGTAAAATATCTTTCCGAAATGTTTATTGACCACCCACAATAAAGAAATTGCAGCTCGGGTTCAAAACAGTGCCATACACGTTCAGATTTGAGGTTTTGCACAAACTGACACACCGTCATATGACAATGCTGCGTAGCTCAAACACACACACACCGTCATTTGACAATACTGCGTAACTTAAACACACACACACCGTCATATGATAATACTCTGTAGCTCAAATACACACACCGTCATATGATAATACTGCATAACTCAAACACACACACCATTTGACAATGCTCCGTAGCTCAAACACACACACCATCATATGACAATGCTGCTTAGCTCAAACACACACAGTCATATGACAATACTGCGTAACTCAAACACCCACACCATCATATGACAATATTGATTACCTCAGCCATGCACACCATCATATGACAATACAGCGTAACTCAAATATGCACACCAGTATATAACAATACTGTGTAACTCAAACATGCACACCATCATATGACAATACTGCATTGTGATTCATGCTTGTAGTTACACATGGGAATGTTTCTTTTGTTTATTGTTTAGTTTTAAATATATTGCTGGTTAACTATGAAGTTTTAGAGCGCTTTACATAGAAGCAAGAAATACAATCAGATAAATCCTGGGACGGAGTCATTGGAAGGAATGCAAGCTTCCTGTTTTCAGAAGATTTCTGTTTGGGTTTGGAGAGTCCTCTGAGGCTAGGGGAGGGTCCTAGACTGCTTTGGATGAACTCATGGAAACTAGACTCTACTCAGAAAGGTCTACTTAAAAAATTACATTTAGAAATACAGCTCTTTCCTAGGACTGGAGCTGTGCTTCCGTAGAGCTGCAGACACTTTAAACAGGCCTATTTCAAAGTGGAATACTCTGCTAAAACAGTTTGCATTGATTTCAGGCTGAAAAAGCATGATTATGAGTAAAATAAAGTGCCGCAAAAATGCTGCTAAATTTCCATATTTGTGCCACTAAATTTCCATATTTGTGCCACTAAATTTCCTAATCCATGCCGCAATATCCTGGGGGGTCCGTTTCTATGCTCCGCACATTATTTGTGTAGTGGAACGGCATTAGTGCAAAGCCTTATGGCACTACCTACCAACAGGCAGAGGTACTGCGGAATAGTTTCCAGATCCAGTCTGATGCCTGAGGAATATTCGAAAGATCAGGAATCTGCTGTAAGAAACGCGTCGTTGTTGGGAGAGCAGGGTGTTGCAGGACTACATGCCCCAGAGGACTGAGGGGCTGCCTCACCTGTTTCCAGCTTCTGTTACCACCCCCAGTGCTATTTAATCAGCAGGGCGTTCCGCTACGCGGTACGCGTTCGGTCGCGCCGGACGAAGCCCGGACAAAGGGCGGGCCGTCGGGGGCTGGAGGAGGCTGGGCTGAGGCCCCCCCCTTGGTCGGTCTATTGACTTTGATGGGGAGTAGGGTGTACTAAGAAGGTAGTGTGATTGCGTTGCGTGACTATCTTCCCTACTGCTTGGATTTCTTTATTGTCCCGCTAGGGTATTGCTGCAACCTCCAACCTGATGGGTAAAAGAAAGTTTATTGAAAGTCAAGGGGGAGGAGGGGAAAGTAGCACTCTGTCTAAATTGCGTAAAAGTAAGAAAACTCGACGAGTAGCTAAGCAGCCCGATCCGGAGGGGGCTTTGGAACGTATTGGTTTATTGGTTGGGGAGTGTGAGGCTATTCTGGGGTCTGAACAGTTAGTGGTGGTAGATGGAGAGGTAGCTGATGTGTCCCCAGCTGATCCGGGGTGTGTTAATTCTATTTCATCCCCCACTGTGTTAATTCTATTTCATCCCCCACTGTCCCTCACTAAACCTCACTAAACCTAAAAGAAGAGCTTGTAGGGGGGCCGGTAGAGCGGGTGATGTCCTGGTCAGAGGGGATGACTTCTTACTGATCACTGAAAATGTAATAGGGGATACTGTACCCGCTGTTTTGTATTCTAATAGGTTCTCCCCCTTGATGAATCAGCTGAGAGAGAACAGTGTGGGAATGGCTGGTCCCTTGATGCCTTCTCCAATAGCTCCCTTAGGTAGTACAGCCAAGATTTATGATAACTCTTTACAAGAACTAATAAAAGTGGTCCACTCGTTGAGGGAGGAAATTGGCTCACTGAAGGCAGTGATAGAGACTTTGTCTATTAAAGTAGGGAAGTGTCCAGCTGATCCTCGTCCTCCCTTTTGTAACCCTAAGGTGATTTCTTCTTTTGCCCCAGTAAATCCATTAGACAGCCAGGTTAATTTCTTGGGGCTCCCCAAATCTAGTGCCCAAGGTAATGCTGCGATAACATAGTGATGTGGTAAAGGTGGGTAAAAGTCGTATCTTGGGCTGCCCAATAGGTATCCCTGGGTACTGTGCAGGACACATCGAAATGCAAGAGGAGGGTGGGTGTGGGACGGGACCCCGCTACTCATGTTCAAGGAGCTTTGGAGGGTTGGGGAGCTCGCGAGGATCATTCCATGGGTATTACCACTAAATGCTCCAACAAAATATATATGACTAACGTCCCAAAACTGCCTTATAATCGTGGCTACGAGAATCCCGACTCGTTGACAAATAAGGCGATTCATTGGTTAAGGTATGTCAGGGGTTGCCGCTCAGTAATTAGAGAGGATATTATTAGAGCTACCAGATTTACCTCACCTAGGGTACCTGTTGATTGCATTGAACTAACCCTAAAAAGTAATGCCCTCGCAGCAAATCTTTTTGCCTTGGAGTTCAGGTCTAGCTCCCCTGAGGGCTCTTCTATCCAATTAAGAAAATATATTTCGTATGATCTAGGGAGGTCAAAGTGTGATCAACTGAGTGATGGAAAGGAGGATGGATCATCCTTGGAAAGTATGGACTGACTAGGTAGTGTGGGGGGCACAGGTTCCTGGGACCCTAGAGAGGGGTTGATGGATAATGAGCATCACGTGCCTATGATGGGTGGCCCTTGCATTGGCCCCTGTACTACCCCTGTCCATCAAGTGGATAAAGATTTGAACAACTATCTTTTTACCACTGTCCCAGAGACGAGTTTGGGGTCTGTCTCATCCAATAATAGCCCAACCCCTAAATTCCAAGTTACTATCCCTGGTATCAATTGTCCTCCCTTGGTCGGAGGTTCATTATTCTCGTGGAATATTGCTGGATTAAATGCTAAACTGTCCATTATGGACTGGGTCGCATTTATTAATAAAAATGATATATGCTTATTCCAGGAGACTTGGCTTTTAGAACCACGTTTTTGCGTGGGCTATTTAAATTTCCATATTCCGGCCACAAAAGGGACCCATGGGCGACCATCTGGGGGTTTAACTATTTGGCTGAGACAAGAACTATGTTTAAATAGCAAGTCTCTCCCTACTGGGAATGAATAGAGATATCCAATTGTTAAGGTTAGAGCTTGGATCCGTAGGCACAATTGACATATATAATGTGTACGTAAGGGGCTCTAGAGGTGCAAAATCTCCAGTTTTAGACGAACTAATGAGCCTGTTTGATCTTTACTCAGCCGATACCTTTATTATTATCGCAGGCGATTTTAATGTAACATTTGAACCGCTTGTACAACCCGAGTGGGATACCCATGACAATGAAGAGTCACATTGGGGCATCCCCCCTCTAGAGTTGCTTCCCATAAAAAGGTGGCCAGAAGTAGTAATACAGATTAACTCTCTGTGCATGGAGAAGGGCTTGAGGGCCCCTGAATGGTAGGATGCCCAGTGACCGTGAGGGTGCCCATACATTTAACAATGGTCAAAGTAAGAGTCGAATCGATTACATCCTTGCCGATGTGAAATTCTGGCACTCTTGTTGATATGAAGATATTAGCCCTTCCAGAGAGTGACCATAACCCCCTTTGTTTAACCCATAGGTGGTGGAAGACAGATTGTGGCCCCCTAGTGGCAAGGGAGACGTGTACTTTAGATGTTGTGCCATCTAATGATATGCGACGGCTGAGGTGGTCCCGCTTAATGGAGAACCCTACTTTCCTGCTAAGTATTCTAACAGAGGTTGACGGTTCTATACATGCAATAGAACAAATTCTTTATTCCAATGGAGATATGAGGGAAGTAACAATAGCCCACAATAGCTTTTTTGTCAGTCTGAAATCTAATTTTGTAAAAACCCGATCCAAGAGCTGTTCATCGCCAAGCCAGTTGGTATAATGGGGAATGCAGGCAGTCAAGGCTATTGCTTGGGAAAGCCTTGAAGGAAGGCGATGTAGGCACTGTGCGACTCTGTAGAAAAAACTACAAAAGTAGTATCTCCAGGGCGAAACGCCAATGGGATGAACAGAAGTGGCAGGGTCTTCTTGAAGCAAGTGTCCAGAACAACAGTAAACTATTTTGGAGTATAGTTAAGTGGGGATCTGGTGGGCAGTCAGAGTGTCCCCAAAACAATGTCTCCCAGGGGAGGTGGGTTGAGTATTTTAGACCCCAGTACGCCTCCCTCCCCGAAGCAACTGGAAGTGTTGAGTTGTCGACGGTGTTTACTTTGGAAGATAATTTTACTAGAGTTGAAGTGGAATTGGCGCTCGCTGGTGTGGCGTCTGGAAAGGCCACTGGCCCGGATGGGGTTCCAGCGGATGTCTTCCTATATGATAAGGTTAAATGGGGGAGATACATCCAATTGATTGCTAATGCGTTGGCGCAGGGTGCACCAATTCCTAGTTCATGGAAAACGGCTGAGACAATCCCGGTTTACAAAAAGGGGGATCGGTCGCTTCCAGAGAACTATAGGCCTATTAGCCTGATTGATGCTATCCAGAAGATTATAGGTAGGCTGATTTTAAATCGTGTTCACTCTTGGCTAGCAACAAATAACATCTTGTCCCCATTCCAGGCGGGATTCCGACAGCATATAAGTACTGTTGATCAGGTATTCCGCTTTGTTCTCCTCTATTGGAAAATTGTGATTCTGGGCAAGGGGAATCTGTATGCTGTGTTTGTGGACCTAAGGGCTGCCTTTGATCTAGTCCCCCGTCCCAAACTTTGGATGACGTTGAAAGATCTGGGTCTTTACCGTGGACTGTTGTCCTTAATACAGAGGCTCCACGATGACAACTCTGCTAGAATTAGGTGGGGAGGTCAGGGTATGATGACAGAGGACTTCCCGGTGCAAAGGGGGGTTAGACAAGGCTGTGCAATGGCCCCAACTTTATTTTCACTATACATTAATGATATAGCTGTACGCCTTTTAAAAGCGAACACTGATGCCCCTACTCTTGCCGCCACAAAAATCTCAATTTTAATGATCGCGGATGATACGCTTTTAATTGCTAAGACACCTTGCGGTCTCCAGCGAACATTAGACATCTTTGAGAATTTCTGTGTGGAACGTGGCCTCGAAGTTAATGTAAAAAAAAACCAAGCTCATGGCTTTCAGACCACACAGATTGTTTAAAAATAATTTTTTATTGTTCAACCAATCCATAGAGCAAGTACAGGCTTTTAACTATTTAGGGGTCAACATACAAAACAATCTTAAGTGGAAACATCAGAAGGAATTGGCTACCTTAAAACATAGGCAGCTTGCAGGAGCAATATTCGGAGAATTGAAAAAATCTTTAACGAAACCGATTAGACCCGTGCTCCTGTGCCAAGGCTGTAAGTGCAGCACTCTATGGTGCCGAACTGTGGGGATATGAGAACTTGTCTTCCTTAACCATCTCGGAAAACAAGTTTCTGCGTAGTATCACTTCTCTCCCACAAAGCACGTCCATAGTTCCCCTAAGACATGACCTGGGAAAGAATCCCATTGCAGATACAGCTAGATTACGTCCCATCCTCTATTGGCGTAGATTGTGGACAACCCCTGCATTAGCCCAGTATGCAGAGGGCGTTCCTGATGTAATGTCCTTGGTTGGTTCCCGTAATATTGGATGGTTCAAAGAACTTAGAAGATCTCTTGTGGTTCTGGGAATGACTGATCTCTGGGAGAATCCCTCGGGTGTCTCTTTCCCATCAAAAACATTGTTGAAGGAGAAATATTGGGAGCTAGTTAACGCTAAGGTATTGTCAGATAGTAACTCCCTTTCTCTATCTGTTGGTTTTTTTAACATAAAACCCGCTCCAAGATTAGAATTCTTCTGGGATCTTTTTTTTTTTTCTCCTTTTTTTATTGAGCAGAGCAGAGCAACAACATAGCATCCATATACAGAATACAATTTATATTGACCAGGTGTTACAATTACAAAAACACAGTTATTGAAACCTCTAAAAAATATTAAATAGCCTTCCCATCTATGTTCCTTCCTTCCTTCATGTTACTGAAAGTAATAATCAGAGATCTCAGCCATGTTTAAGAAGGGACATAATATACTAAACAATAGCAATAAAGTGCTATAGGGAAAGATATAATATCTGTAATAATGTGCAGTAATTACATAAAGAAAAGTGCAAGTGCTTCTCAAGTATAGTCATTTAGAAAAAAATGCTAGTGCATCCATTTATGAAATATTAAATAGCCTTCCCATCTATGTTCATTCCTTCCTTCCTTTGTGTTACTAAAAGTAATAATCAAAGATCTCAATCATGTTTAACCTCTTCAATGCCCATGACGAGCTGCTCTCGTCATGGGCCGCGGTTGCGCTGTGCCCATGACGAGACCAGCTCGTCATAAACCCCGCCCGCTAATGCAACGGCCGGCACAGGGCGGGGAAAGGGGCGGGCACTGAAGGGGTTAAGAAGGGACATAATGGCACCCATCCGGCTTGCATATGCTTTTTCAAAATTACAGGTGCTTCTCATTTTCATCCACCAGTTCAAGTGAGAGGGAGCATCGGTGGACTTCCAATTCTGTAGGATTAAGGAACGGGCAACCATACAAGAAATAAATACAAAGGTCTCTTCAGCCCTACTAGATATCGTTCTATTTTTAGAGATGCCAAACAAAGCCAATTCGGCCTCGGGCTGTATATTCTTACCAATTGCCCTTCCCAGATCCACAAAAATTGTATTCCAGAATAATTCTAGTTTCGAGCAAGAGAAGAAAATATGGTGCCAGCCACCCTGACCATTAGCAAGACATCTAAAACACTTATTTTCAACTTCCGGGTATCTTTTCCCCAGGGCCTCCGGTGTCAGATAGGCTAACCAACGTGATAGAAAGGCCATCCTTTTAAAGTTAGCCGCTCGCAATGCTTTATTGCCTAGACGACAAATCGTTTCCCAGTCCTTACATAGAAGACTGCATTGTGTCACGTGGTCTATTTTTCTTAGGTGGCTTTCAACCAATGGCATTTGCTTCTGTCGATGTAGCAGCCTATACCAATTCCCTATGCCCATTATTTTGGCCCCGTATAGGGCTACCGCTAGTTCGGATGGAGAATTAAAAATGCCATGTATTTTCCTTATAAAATATACGATTTGTAAATATTCGAAAAAAGTAGGTCTATTCGGGCTGTTTGCTCTAGTCATCACCTCTTGTCACGAAATCATTCTATTCAGAATAAAGAAGTGTCTTAATTCTTTTAGCCCACACTTTTCCCATTTAATTAAATGATTTTTGTTCAATTGGAGCCCGAGATCGAAACATTCCCTCAAATTCAGAAATTGCATGCCGGAGGAGTCTGTTTTTTTTTTAAAACACTGAAGTCTGAAATAATATTCCCTTAAGGTCTTATATCGTTTTTTTTGGGATATTTGGAAGTCTTTAGGAACACTTGTAAGTTGGAGCCATTTTCCTGTAGCATTTTATCCAAAAAGAAGCTATCTCGCTTAAATGTCGAACCCATCAGTCCCGCCACTATGTCTAAAAAGGCGGCCTCATAATATATTTTCACATCTGGTAGGGCCAAGCCGCCCTGTGCGGTACATAGTTGTACTATTGGCAATTTAACCCTAGAACATTTTTCCCCCAATACGAAACTTCTGAACATCGTTTCTATTTCTTTAAAAAAGGAGAGCTTGATTTTTATAGGGATATTACTAAATAAAAATATGAGCAGGGGAAGTATTGACATTTTGATTAGGGGTACCCTGCCCACAATTGAGAGTGGTAATAAAAGCCATTGATCGAAAAGTTTCTTGATTTTATCTTTCGTCCTGATGTAATTTAATTCATACAGCTGATGGTAATGAGAGTTAATGTAAATTCCTAAATACCTAATCGGATCTTTATTGGCTGCTTGTGTCCTTAAGTCAGATGGAAGATAATTTAGATCAGTATTTAATGCGAGTATTTCTGTTTTATTAGAATTTATTTTATAACCACCAATTTGCTCAAATTCTCTAAATTCTCTTAACACACACTCTATATTTTCTATTTTGGGCATCAGATATAAAATAATCTCATCGGCAAACAATTTTATTTTGGACATTCGGGAAACCGGAGATCGAATAGCAGCATTGTTTCTGATCTGGATTACTAAGGGTTCAATAAAAAAAGTAAAAAGCAACGGTGAAAGAGGACATCCCTGCCTGGTCCCTCTATTAATTTTTATCGAGCCAGCTGTTTTCGTATTAATAAAAACCTGGGCCGAGGCGTCTTGATAAATGTTACGTAACATATCAACAATCTGGGCAGGGAATCCAAATTGTCCTAGGGTAAAAAACAGGGTACTCCAATTAACTAAGTCGAAAGCTTTTTCGGCATCTACCATAACAATACATGCCGGAGTCAAGTTGGTATTAAAATAATCTAAAGCTTGTATTAGGAATTCGGTGTTTGCTGCCATGGATCTACCGGCTATGAATCCGGTCTGGTCGCTATTAATCACCTCTTGAGCCGCAAATGTAAAACGTTTGGCCCATATTTTCATTAAAATGTTAAAGCCGGAGTTTAAAAAACTTATGGGCCGTTAGGAATTAATGTTTTCGGGATTTTTGTCTTTCTTTACGAATGACACGATTATTGTCCTCTTTAAATGTTGCCGGTATATGACCTCCCTCTTTGATGTTATTAAATAATTGTTTCAGAGGAGTCAGCAGTTCTTTTAAGAATAGTTTATAAAATTCAATGGGAAATCCATCTGGCCCACATGCTTTTCCCCCGGCTGTTTCTTTTACAGAAGTTGATATTTCTGCTGTTTCAATCTCTGATTCAAGTTGGGAAAACCGACTCTCAGAAAGTTTAGGAATTGCGACGTTGGAAAAATAATTTAAAATCATATTGTCGCCTGTTAAATACTCCGTTGAGTAAATACTGTGATAATGTTTAACAAAAATCTGTGAGATCCTTTCCCTGTCAACTTCGTCTCGACCGGTCTGAGGGTCTTGTATCTTTAAAATGAATGCTGACTCCTGTTTTTTCCTGGTTACATTTGCTAACAATTTACCTATTAGCTGATTTTTTTCATAAACCTTTTGTTCCACTCTACCACACTGAAACCTGAGGCAGTGCTTTTAGGGTCTGGTGTGTTGTGGCACTTCCATGAAGTACCTTGAGCATTTGTTTTTATTGATTGCATGACACGCTGTGTGGCACGCGCTGTGTAATTTTTTAACTTGTTCCTGGCGCTGACTCTTAGCGCTTTTTCACCGCTCTCACCTGTTGCTGTTCCTGGAATCATTGCGCTGATTGCTAGCGCTTGTACCGCTTATGGTGTGTGTATTTTTTTTTAACAAGAACAGGCTGTGTTTGTCGCTTACCGAGTCTGTCTTTTCCCACTGACCCCTTTTCTGTTTCTGCACCTGATGCGGAAAGCCGGGTGCATTCTCCTTGCTTCCTTGGCACTTTTTCTCTGGTCTTCTCCGCGTGTGCTGGGTGGCAACAGCGCCGCGGGAGGACTTGCTTTTTCTTTCACATCCCTTTCCAGTCAGGCATACGAGGTGCCGCTGGGTACTTGGGGATAGTAACGGGGGCCATCTTGGGAGGAGTTTTAGCACGCCGCTCGGTGGACCAGCGTTGCGGCTCTCCTTACTCCCACCCTGCACGACTATAAGTTAGAGTCGTTTTGTTTTCCGCGCAGCGGACGCGCGTGGTGGGCGCGCCTATTCCGCGCCGAAGGAGCGCCTAAGGAAAGCCCGTCTGCGCCCGTCAGCGTCCCGGATAGAGGACGATGGCGGACGTTTTCATTTCTGCTCCTTGGGTGTTATCTGTCTCCTGATACCATGCGCCTCTACTCCTCTGCGGAACTTCTCTCATTGCGAGGAACGGCGGCTAACTGCCGCTGTGTCTTTCCTGGTAGGCGGCCACTGAAGAGCTGTCCCGGTTGTGGCTTGCGTCTGACTGTACCCAATGCAGTTTTTCCTCCAATTCTGCCAAAATACCACTCATGCTTTCTCTTTAATACCAGGTCTCTTAGCAGACATTCTTTGGATATTTACAACCTGCCATTGGAGTCTACACCGCTCTGCCTTTTTCTAACAGAGACCTGGCTGGGGGAGAGCTCTGGCCCTGATCTGGCTAATGCCGTTCCTGCGGATTATATCATCATCAGGTCAGACAGGGTTGCAGGTAGAGGTGGCGGGGTGGCTATGGTGGTCGAAAAGCGTTTTTCTTGCGCAACTTTTCCAACTGAGAATATCGTGGGTTGTGAGTCCCTCGGTTTCATTCTTTCTTTGTCTCCTCATCAAGCCTGTGTCGGGCTCTTAATATATAGAGCCCCGGGACCGTTAGGTCTCTTTTTCGAGGAATTGCAGGCTGCGCTTTCCGTACTCTGCTTAAAATCTGAACACTGCATACTGTTGGGAGATATTAATCTCCACATGGACTTGCGCAGTGACACAGATGTTGTGAAATTGTGGGATATTACAGCCCCTTTGGGTCTGTCACCGTACATCTTTGCTCCCACACACAACAACGGTCATATCCTCGACCAAGTTTTCTCTACTACACTGATTAACACGCTTCCCCCGGTCCCGGTATTGTGGTCCGACCACTATTTAATAAATGTTCATATCCCCTCTACCACCGTGACTTCCATAAGATCGTTGGAAGCCTCTAGAGGGACGGCACGGGCATTTCACCGGGTGTCCTCTGAAATGCTGACACATGCTCTCTCTTTACCCCTGTCAGCTATCCGGGAGTCTAGAGAACGATCTGCATCTTCTACAGAGATGGCTTGTAGATAGATTTGAGGAGCTAGCTCCCGGGAGTACATTTTGGAACTACAGATCTCTTCTAAGACGAAAAAATCCCGCAAGGTGATTTTTGCCTGTTCAAATTCATTGGGACATTTCCGGTCCCGAAGAATATGTTCTTTTTCAACTGCAGCCTGGAGTTGAGCTATTTTGAGCGATCTTGCTTTTGCCTGGGCTGCCGTATAGGCGATAATCTGACCACGGGCAGCAGCTTTAAACCCACCCCAGACAGAAAACACATCAGCGGTGTTGGAATTTAATTAAAAAAATTCCAAGATCCATTCCCTGAAATCCTTTACCCAGTCCTGATTTTGGAGGAGAGTACGGTCGAGCTGCCACCTCGGCTGCTCCCCTTTCCCACCATCTATTACAATCGTAAGTTCAATTCTGGCGTGATCAGAAAAAGGATTGCACCCACTATCGATTTTTAAAATCTGAAGAGATCTTGATACAAGATAAAAATCGATTCGAGATGCAGTTGCAAAGCGATGTGAATAACAAGTAAACTTTGTTTCTTCAGGATTCCTAAGTCGCCAAGGATCTACCAGTTGATATTCTTTTTTGATGGCCGCCACAACTCTTAAAGTAGTTGTTTTTTATTTTTATTTGATGTATCTTTCTTCAGGTTTTGTATAAAATTAAAATCCCCTCCTACTATATTCTGTCCTGGTGCTCCCCTCAAAAACTCATGAATTTTGATCAGGCTTTCAGTCTCATCAGTAACCGGACCGTAATAATTGACAAGATTAAAAAAATTTCCCTGCAATTTAACCGTTACCCATATCCATCTCCCCTGTGTGTCTCTCTGAACTTGTAGGATTTCCCAAGGTATTTTTCTAGAAAGATAAATTGCGACTCCCCTCTGAGCCAAACCAGCTGATGCAAAAAAAGCGTGGGAGAAAAATCTGGGTAAAAAAAGTTTTGGAGAATTTGATTTTAGGTGAGTCTCTTGAAAATATACTATTTGGGGGTCGGATGAAATTAACCATTTTATGAGAGCGCCATACTTTTGTTTATTTAACATACCATTGGCATTGACTGATAAGATTTTGCAATTGCTAAAATTCATTTAGATTTCTCATTACAGATAAACTTAAGTTTCTAATAATGTAATTTCTATGTCGTTTACTCCTGCTCCTTTTCTTTTTTGCTCCGATTTCCCCCCTCCCTCCCCACCCTCCCTCCCACCCCTTTGAATGTGGATACCCCAACCACGCCAACCACATTTCACCCTTCCCTTCTTTATTCATGGGTGTCATGGTGCTACACCCTGGTGACCCTTCTACCCCTATGACCCCCCCACAAAGCCTCAAAACCATAAAAAGAAAAAACAAAGAAAACAGATTTATACAATGCCATTATGCCGTTCTTTTTTACCCTCTTTTCTTACCCCCCCTGCCTATTTCGACCACTTCCCTACTTTCCTTTATAACGGGATGTTCTTCTTCAAATTATTAACCCTGCAAAATCTCCTTTAGTAACGCCTGAGCCTCCTCCAAATCTGAAAAAATAAAGAATTTGCCCTTAACTAGCACTCTTAGTTTTGATTGCTGAGCTATTGAGGCTTGGGCTCCATGAAATTTAAATAACTGGAGGAGTTTTACAAATTCCTTCCTTCTTCATGCTGCTAAGGCAGTCATGTCTGCAAATATACGACATTTTGAAGTTGCGTTAATAGAAAACTGTCTCTGCTGAATAGCTTTCATCAAAATGTTCTCCTTGATTCGAAAATCAGCAAAATTCAGCAGGATTGTTCGCGGCATAGTAGAGTTCGGGAAGGGATGTGCAGGGACCCGATGTGCCCTGGTAATTGTGAGGTCCCCTTCAAATTCTGGAAGCACGGTCTTTTTAATGAATGTATTAACCCATTGTAGCGTCTGTGAATCTTCAATGCCTTCCGGAACCCCCACTATTCTTAAGTTTGATCTTCGTGAATGGCCCTCAATGTCCTCCAGTCTATTTTCCAAATATTTCCTCTTTTTTGTCGCTTCCTTCACCTCACACAACCATATTGACTTGGTCCTCCAACACTGAAATCCGGGCTTCTGCCTCCTGAAGTTTGACAGGGAATCCAGACATTACCTCCTCGATCTTCCCCAGACTGAATGTAAAGCCGCGATTTCCAGTTTCTGGGTCCTTTTAATTTCACGAACTTCATCTAATATTAGATTCAGCATGTCCCTGACATCCAATTGATGAGTACTAGTAGTATCAATAGTCTGATCAGTCTGATCGGGATAGCTCTGCCTTTCAGCTGTGACAATAGTTGTCCCCCCAGTTATGGCTTCTCCCGGGGGGTTAGGCAAGGTTACGTTCTGTAACACTGACTCCTGCTCTAGAAGATCTACTACTGCCGGTGATGTATTAAATTCATGATTTTGATAACTTGCCTGGCTATGATCTTGATCCTTTGCGGCTTCTGGGATGACTTGATGGACAGTATCCTTATCGATTTGAGTTCTTTCTGCATTTGGGGAAACTTAGACTACTGAGAGAGGTACTGATTCGACTGGCCCAGTTTTAGATAAATCTAGGATTGACTCTATCAAGGGTGATGGGGGGATAGCTTTTTTGAAAAATAATAGAAACTGTTTAGCCCCACTGGAGTTAGCCCTTGGGCAGTCTGAAGCCATATTATCTGGATCAGTCCCTATCACCTCGGTTTCCGGAGATACGATAGGAGATTGTTCTTCTTCTGAGCTTTCCAGAGTGCTGTCAAGCCCTTGACAGTTGATATTAATTTCTCTGATTCCTTTAGTGGCTAGTCGTGAACTTTCTTTTGCCAAGGCTCGGCGAGTTTTAGTTTTAGACCGTGCTGCTGTGTCGAGTTTTGTGGCCGTGCCTCCTTGTTTCAGTGGTTTTCCCATATCTTAAGCTCCCCTCTTTTATCTTTATTATTGATTACCTCAGATCTTCTCCTCCCTCTGTTCTTCTTTACCCTTTCCCTCTCCCTTTCAGCTTAAAAAAAATAAAAAAATAAAAATAAAAACTCCTCTGCTGCTTTTTTTTTTCTTCCTTTTTTTTCTTCTTCCTTCCCTCTTTCCTTCTCTGAAAAAAAAAAGTGTCTTTACACAAAAGTTTTTCTTTTTTTTTTTCCTTCCCCCGTTTCTTCAAACCGGGCAGACCATCGCATTAAAGCTTTGAAATTATGGAAGGGGGAGAGTAGATGCGGAAGTTGAGACACATGAGAGGCTCTATGTCCGCGGCGTCTCCCAATTCAGTTCATCCGCTTACCGGCTCGCCGAACTCCTCCACATCAAGCCGTTTTCTTCTTTCTTCTTGGTCTAGACACCAGACTCCGTTATCTTCCTAACGCTCAGCATAAGCAGCAGCATAAGCAGCAAGATTTCCGTCCTCCCCACCTTCTGGAAATCCTCTGGGGAGGTCGAAGCAGGTATTCACTTTTATTATTGAACAGTCTCACCCCCAGTTCACCTACGTTTCTTCAAGCAAGGCACACCATCGCGGGGGGCTTTTAGGGTAATAGGAGGTGAGGAAAGTTAAGACGGGGGGTAGAGTCGCTCAGTATCCTTCCCCTTGTACAGTTCACAGGAAAACGAGCGCGGTGCCTCCCAGCTTGATTCACCCGCTTACCGAGATGCAGGATTCCTCCACTTCTAGCCGTTTCCTTCACTCTCCAGAATCTCCAGACTCCAGTCTCATCACCCCCTTGGCACCCGGCAAAAACACCACCAATTTTCCGTACTCCTTGCCGCCAGCAGTCCTCCGAGGAAGTCGAGGCTATAAATCGGCAATATTCACCTCCACGTATCCGGAGCTAAACCCGCGGACGATCTCCATAGAGTCCTTCACTAGCGCGAACGGCAAAACGCCGATTCCGCCATTACAATGGGCGGGTCAAGGGAGCAGCGGTCACCTGTGGCTACACGGAGGCGTGGTCCTCCGTAGCCATCCCTCCGCCCTCAGCTTTCCGGATCTTGTTACGAAAGTACTAGACAGGAAATTATATTTCCAGATGCGGGTGGGATCGCTGCCTCCAAGATCATTCACTGCTCGGTGGGACATTAATAGTAATAACCTATGCTCTGTTTGTAAGTCCCACAAAGAAACAATTGCCCATATGTTTTTTGCATGCCCTATATGGTTCCGAGGCGTGTTTGGTTGAGACCTATTTGCAAATTATTGGGCACTAGACAAAGTGGTGAAGCAGGAAGAATTCTCCGTACAAGTACTGACCCGGTCATTGTTGTGGCTGTGGCTAAATTCCTGGGGTGGGCATGGATTATAAGAAACCAGAGTATCAGCCAGTAAGGTGCCAGTTGTGCCAGATGTTTCCCTTCACGATCTACTTCGAAACTGTATAGCTTTGTATGTATTTTAACTTTTGTATACATTTTTATGAGGGCCATTTTTTTTTTTTTAGTAACCTTGTACATGGTTTTATTCTGGCCTTTTATGCATTGTTAATGTTGTTAATGATTGTGTAAGTCCTGTACTTGTCTTGTATTGCTTTTATGACTTTTGTCGAATAAAGCTGTTTTGGATTGGATTGGAAGTCTCTATCTGAAGAAAAAATATCCAACCAATCAAACCACTAGAGCCTAATTTAAGCAACCCATGAATGGAAAGCCCAGCACATGCATATTTTGAAGGAGTGTTACTGATGGCTTTAATGTCTAAGCGTTCTAAACAATATGATTAGTCAGCAATTTGTTGCTTGGTCCTACTAAAAAAAAAATCATTTTTAAAAAGAGTGGGTGTGGGGAACAATGGAGGAGCAGGTGGGGGGAGCAATAGGGAGTGGGCTGAGGAGGGGATAAGTAGCACTAGAGATGAAGAAAAACATTAAGGGGGGAGAAGCACACACGAATATTGCAAATTGGAGCATAGGGGATGTAGGGAATTTGGCGGGGGAGGAGCAAAGATAGAGCTTGCAATAACAGGGAAGCAGGAACTTGGAGCACCAGAGGCAAGCATTTTGCTGGAGGGGGTTGAGGCACATGAAGGAGAGAGCTGGAAAACACATGAACTCTCATGAAGTTACTGAGCAAGATGAACAAATAGTTCCCTAAATGTGAGCAGTGGAAGGACAGAAGTCAACCAAAGAAGCGGTAAAGAGTCTATACTCCAGGGGGTAGACAAACACAAGGAGCCTGAATCACATAGGACAGTCCTATCTTTTTTGTGCAGAGACTCAGCAGTTATTAAGATACTACTAGAAAAATGTCTTTGGTAATAGCAACCAATCGTAAACACACACAAAAGTGTACATTTACCTTTGTGAATCAGGCCCAAGGTGTACAAGCTGGGCCAAGGAAAGCCATCAAATAAGATGCAAGCAAATGAGTGACAATAATGTCAACCAACGGTAAGCAATGGAGTTCTTGGTAAGTCTGCAATTGTTCTTTTCCAGACAGCTTGCTTGCGCTATCTGGTAACTCATCTAAAAAGGATTCCCAAACTCCTGTGTGTGTTTGTTGTCTCCTGGTAAAGCCTTTGTGACCCATGAGGCCAGTGATAGATTGGTTAGGGTGTACCAAAAAGCAAGCCAGGGTTAGCATATGCCACCACTAATTGTCATATATGCACAATTGCATTACTTATATTTCTGGTGAACTTAGTTCAAAATCAGAAAAGTTCTTCAACAGTTCTAGAACAGCCTTTCACTGTATATTCATTTTACACAATTACTGTCTGAAATCATACACAGAAGTCGCCTACCTCCTTAAATACTTACTGCCCCCTCAGGTGCAGATTGTTGAACACAAATGTTCCTGTTGATGTTCATTATTCCCGTCATGCTAGACTTCCCTCTTGTTACCGTCACTTCCGGCGAGGGATGAACTGTACATATGCGTCTGTGCCTGTGTGCTGGCACACCTGCCTCCAGTCTCACTCCACAGAACAGCAGCAAAAGGCCTCAGACGCTCCAGGTGGCGTTGACTTTAGAGAACAGACCTTTGCATTAAATGCCTGCGGTGAACTGCACCCCGGACAGCAAGGCCCCTAATAAGAAAGGAAAGCTGTTTAGAATATTTGCCTAAATACTTCATGGTAAAGGTAATGACGCAGGTTACGTTCATTTGCAATGCAGTGACAGGACACATATGAGGGTGCCCGTATTTATCTCCACGCTGGGTGCAAATAAACGAATAAAAATTGAATTGCGAGCAGGTTTTATTTTTATAACGAAAAACTAAAACAAGGGAAGTTTGTGTAGGTTGTTTAAAAGATGTTCGCTCTGGGTGTGGGTCACCTTCATGTGTTAAAGGCTGTGATGAGGAAATGAGGGCATGTGATAAAGTCATTTTGAAAGGCAACAGTGGTCCCATAAACGCCTTAGTTCTCACCTTGGAACTGTCATATTTGTTTGCATATAGTTTCTCAGTACGAAGATGTCTTCCCGGTACCAGTCACATCACTCGTCATAATATTCTATAAACTGCTCTTGGTGCTATTTACACGCGAACCCTCTCTGTAAAGTGGAAGGAACAGATAAACTGCAGCAAAGGGAGCAGAGTGATAAACGGCGAGGGCGTGTTCTTAATAAATAACTTAAAGGTAATAATCATATGTAGATTGTGCTACGTTACAACCTATATAGCGCCAGCTGCTCAAGAAAATCAATATTTGAATTTATTTTCTGTTCCACTGCTGCCCGTACAGCACAGAGGACAGCGTGGCCATGCAGTGACCCGTTTCCTTTGTTTTTATTGCATATACGCTAATTCCTCCTATCTATAACGGGAGGTGATTAACTAACAGAAACTCCATGGCTAATCAGGCATATATTTATTGAATTAACAGATGCTGAAAACACAGCTGACCGTGAAAAGGGCCCTCTCTTACCCTCAGTAAATAACTTCTGCAAAATACATCAATCACACACTAAATATATCTGCAAAAGAAGCAGTGCAGTGGTTCTTTACTGAGTTATGAAACAATAAAGAATCCAGAGTTAAATCATTCCACCGGAGTCACTGACCTTTTTGTGCACCTGAGAGTGGAAACGGCCTTTACTAGGCGAGCTGAGCCACGCGTGCCATTTCCCCGCAAACTAAACCACGCTTGCCTTAACCAAGCATATGCCTTTACCACGCATGGTATAAGCAGTGCACGGTCTAGCTGTCCGGATGGGCGTGGAGACTAAGAGGATAAAGAGCCTGAGAGGACACATCAGGAGAGGAAGAGTCTGAACAGGAAGCTCCTGACGCAGACAGGCAAGTGGAGCTGAGACTGGGTCAATTTGAAATGGTTGGGAGTCAGTTTTAGGGCTTAGGGTAGGATTAGAGGTGGGTCGGAGTAAATTTTTTGGAAGGGGACAGGGTTTTAGGTCTAGAATTTTAGGGCTCATGGCCGGTGAGGGGGTTCGGGTAGTTTTAAGGGCTGGGTTAGGGGTGAGAGTAGGTTTTAGGGCTCTGGGTAGTTTTTTAAAGGGGGAAGGGTGTCAGGCCTCAGGGGGGAGGGTTAGGGGTGGTTTTACAGGCACCGCGGGTAAAAGTTTTAGGCCTAGGGGTGAAGGGGGGGTTGGGGTAGCTTTTTTAAAAAAGGGGGCAGGGTTTTAGGCATTTGGGTGAAGGGGAGGTCGGGTGTAGTTTTTTTCATAGGGGGCACGGTTTTAGGCCTCAGGGCAGGAGGTGGGTGGGGGGCCAAGGTAAGGGGGATAGACTTTTAGGACTTAGGATGTGAGAGGGGGCCGGGTTAGTGGCGTAATTAACCACGCATATCCCTTTACCAATCATGCGTTTAGAATGAATTTGTGTGGTAAAGGCATTTGTGGCTGCATTGTAGAGGCACGCATGGTTTAGTCATAACGTATGTGAGTAAATCAGCATTTGAGAAAGAAAAAAGGGATACAAGGGATAACACGGGGACAGTGGGGAGCAGTGACCAAGCAATCTGTTATCCATAGTCACCAAACTGGGTAATCGAGTGCCAAAACCCAACAGTAGGCTTAGGTAATCCTTGACAGCAAGGGTCTTAAGTAATGGGGAGTCCAGATTTGGCAACATATATGAAATGTTGTATAATCAGAATTTATGTACTACTGGATCTTACAAAAGGGAGAATACACACGCTCAGTCACATCTTGGTCTGTTACAGGAACTTCAGCTTATTGGGCAAAGTCTGAGTGAGACTGCCAAGATATTGTAGTCATCTGCTGTGATAGGTCGATTACTAAAGGTTAGGGCAGAGGGATTGGGAAAGAAGGAGGAGCTCAGACTTGCCTATTGGGAGTCTCTGCCAGTACAAGCAACATAGGGAACGCGGACAATGATTTCAACCACCACTACCCAGCAAAAGAAGGGAGAGGTGTCCATTGATTCTTTGTAACTGTATCATGTGGCCCATCCTCTGTACCAATCAGTGCTAACTTTGAAGCTGCCACAAACAGTGCAATCAACAAGGTCGGGAAAATGTGTCCTTGTCAGAACGTCTGTAAATGAAGAGCAATCATGTTCAAGCACCATGTAATAAACTATGAAGTGACTGAAAATGCTATAGCAACAACCACCTGCACCACAGTTGGTATTAAGTTTAGAACCTATTGGGGGGCGTGGCTTGCCTAGCCAAGATGGCGGGAGCCTCTGCCATTGCAGCATTGTGATTGGCTCAGGGGAGCGGAGGGACACTGCCTACTTCCTGTATAGAGCGGAGAGAGGAGACGTGACGCGGGACAGGAGGAGATGGTAAGTTTAATTTTTTAATAAAAAAAAATTAAATTAACCCCCCTCCCTGCACGACCCCCCACCCATGAGTCATGCCGGCAACGACTGACAATGGGAACACTATAAAGAACTTGCTTACTGATCTTCAGTCCCACGCTTCCAGGTACAATGCAGATCCTTACCTCTCAAACAAACATGTGTATTGCTATATATCGGTATTCAGATTGGCTCCTTCATATGTCTAATTCCACAAGGATGGTCGTCGCCTATATTTATGGTGGAATCAGTCCCCTGTGCAAATGTGGAAAAGTGAACCTGATTTGTATTGCAAAATTCCCATGTTTTCAAGTGTTTTCAGACAAAATATTGAGCTGCAGAAATATAGATTTTTTTATATTGTAATCCACAAATATTGTTATGCAGGAATCTTGTTGACAAGAATATCGATTTCTTTGGTAAGCAATATTGATGTTAAAAATATCTATGCATTTAATATCGTTAACAAAAATATTGTTATTAATATTATTGTTTTAAAATTATTTTGATGTAGTTTAGTATATGTTTTAATTGTATAGGTTATAAATGATTTGTATAATTATTGCTAAATTTTTTTTAATATAGTTTGCATATTTTTAGTTCTTTTAACATGTAATAAAATTGTTTATTATAATTTTTTGTGCCGTAACATGTTTTGTGGTATGTAGGGGTGCAGGGTGGGAAGTAAATTAATTATGATTGATTAATTAATTGTTAAGTAATTTATTTTAAATTGAAAATTAATTATGTAAATTGTGTCATTACGTAATTCAAGTTATGTCAATGATGTGTGGCGTTATCCGGTCTAAGCTTACAGAACCCAATGGGATGTTGATATTAAGCTGTGATATTTATATATGGTCACCTGGTATTTCCCTACAACAATAAAGGAATTTCGTGGAGAACTGATACATTTTACAGTTAGACTTTAATGTCACATTGCTCTAAAGAATACATTAACCCTAATGAAGTCCTCTCAGAGGACGAAACGCGTTGGCCGGGCTGTTTCTTTGATGCATTGAAGAATAATAAAGAGAATAGTTTCATTTAAATTTCTCCACAGTAGTAACTATTGAAAAACGACCTTTGCTTATATTCAAATACATGATGTTTTACCAATATTCTATAAAACTAGAGATTTCAATACAATTGATGTTGTGTTCACTGTCTTCATAATCAGGAATAATGTACAATATGTCTATTTAAAGTGCAGAAGGAGGCAAGATGGTGGCTGGTCACTCGGCTGAGTGAGTGCTCGTAGCCTACCGTCCGTGTCTTTCCCCCGATGTGAGACGGGTTGACATACGGAGATGGCTTGCAGAGAATAGCAAGGAAACGAATGAGAGGAGGCTGTACGGAGAGTGGTGAGCGGCGGATCATGGCTGTTTAGGTTACCGGAGCACTGTGTAATGCTGTGGACTTTCCTCACCTCGAGGCACCATTCTGTGGCCGGTTCTCCGCGACCACTCCAGTTCCGATCCCGTGGTGTCTGTGGGGTCGTCTGGTGATTTCTGGTGCTGCGTGGTTGTGCCCTTGGCACGGCTGGAACTCGAGGGGGGATGCCGCTGAAGAATTCAAGGGCTGGGAAGACGCACGCTGGTGGAGGAAATGCGGCGTTACCTAGCAAGCCCGTGGAAGATGACGAAATTAAACAACGAGGTGGAGCGGCTGCAAAAGAACAGAATGGCAGTCTGGTATATAATGCTGAAGGACAAAAGAAAGTGACTCCTGCTATATTTTTCGCAGCGAAGCGAGGGAGGAAGCAGAGGCAAGACGCCGCTGAGGGGACAGAGACATTGGAAAACTCTGCCGAGGTGAGCGAAGTGCAAAGTGGGGTCATGGTACATAGCTTGACCAAAACTATGGGATCGGGGGGGGGGGGGGGGGGAGATCCCCGAGGGACTCTCTGATGATGCAATAAATAGACAGAGCATATCTTCAGATACAAGGAGGGGGGACACTGCAAAATTGGGAGACTCGGAAAAATCAGGTAGCCTGGCAATGGAAGTGGCTACAGCAGCTGATGGTGGACTACCCCAGGAGCAGAGAGATGGCTCTAATGATGGGTCAGAAAGTGAGACGGCGAATATGCTGGAGCCAGACATAGAGGGTCCCTTCTTCTCGCTGTCAGACCACTCCAGCTCTTTGGGGGATGAATCCCTGAAGGTATCCGAGGATCCCCTTAATCTATTGAATAGACGTTGGAGTGAGACCAGCAGTATATGTCTGGAAGAGGAAACCCCGAGAAGAAATGATAGAATATCTAGCACTGGGACAATACTTAAGAAACCAGCTCTACAGATAACAGATCGGGTTAGTGGACAAGCAAATCAAGGCCAACATTCCACGGAAAGGGCTGGAGGTGGTCATAGTAATGGGCTCTCTGTAGGCAGACAAGAGCAACAGAGCGCAGTAGAGCAATCAGAAGATATTTCTTTAATACTCATATACGAGACGATGATGGCCCATAGGGAAGAAAGTCGAGCAGAAAGCCTAAAAACTCAAGGTGCGTGCAGAAAATTACAGAACTCAGTTCGTCGGATGACTAAAACATGTTCATAAATCGGGGAGAGAATAACGGAAGCAGAGACTCGTATCTCTACCTTAGAGGACGCGATGGTGGCACAGAGGACGACAACTGAGGCACTAACAGCGCATAGGGACAACTTATCCTGAAAGATCGAGGACTTGGAAAACCGCCTAAAGAGGAATAACTTAAGAATACTTGGTATACCCGAAGGGGTTGAGGGGGTATATCCCCATAATTTCATTGTTAAACTTTTCACGAGGCATTTCCTGAGCTAGTCCAGTGGTCATGGGATACTGAGATACAGGGGGCTCACAGATTTCCATTTCAAGTAAAGCAAAATAAGGCTAACACAAGACCTAGAGCTATATTGATATATCTCTCTAATTACCTGGCTAGACAGGCACTATTTGATTTAGCCAGGCCAGATAGACAGCAGAAAGCGACAGGAGTTGAATTTTTTGTTCGCCCCGATTTTTGCCCCACTACTGTGGGAAAACGATGGCAACTTAGACAATTAATTGCGCCTTTTCAAGAGAAGGGGGCTCAAGCATTTCTGTTACCTCCTGTCAACTTAAAAATTATCTATAAAGATAAAACGAGATTTTTCTCATCTGAGTTGAAGGCGAAAGTGTATCTACAAGAGATTAAACACTAGGGAGAGAATATATATAATGATGGTCAGATGTAGATAGCATTAAGGACAATAATGCTTGTATTGTTTCCCCCAGATAATAGAGTGTGAAATGGTTTTGATCTGTATGTCTATGAAATATTCACCATAATGTTTTAAGGGTGTTTTTTTAAGTGTGTTACATACGGGTGAGACAAGGGTAGAATGCATCGGGGACACGGGGGATAGGGGTGGCTGCGAGACTCTCCATCACTGTAGACCGTGGGGTCTATTAGCCTTCATGTTTGGGAAGTGGGGGGGGTGGGGGAGTGCCTCCCAGTGGCAGGGGAGGCAGGACAAAGAAGGGGGGAGGCCGCTGTGCTCAGGGGTGGAGGGTGGCTGCCATGGGGGGGTGTTTGTGGGGGTAAAAATCACAAGAAAAGCCAGTAGCCATTTTTGTACTCATGAAGGAAAGAAAGAAAGAAAGAAAGAAAGAAAGAAAGAAAGAAAGAAAGAAAGAAAGAAAGAAAGAAAGAAAGAAAGAAAGAAAGAAAGAAAGAAAGAAAGAAAGAAAGAAAGAGCCAAGAAAGGCAGGAAATACTATACATAGTCTCAAACCAGGATAAATGGCAGGTCTAACAGTGTGCACATTTAATGTGTGGTTCCTCAATGATAGGGGGAAACGGCAAAGAGTAGCCCGGGAAATAAGGAATATGTCACCTGATATAGTTTGTATCCAAGAGACACATATCCCTTGGAACAAACATAAGCATCGGAGAGAGCTTGGTTTGGAGATGCATGTTTGCACCACACAAGGGACTACCACTCGTGGGGTTGCTATACTGTCCAAAAAGGGTCTTTTAAAAACGACTAAAACTTCTGCAGATAGATATGGGCGATGGGCCATGATGGAATGCATGATAGCTAATAAGAATTGCACAATATGTTCTGTTTACGGCTTCAATCACGATGAGAAGCAAGTTATTGAATATCTCAATATGGAATTAGCTAATTGGGAAACGCCCGTGATTCTGACTGGTGATTTTAATATTCAACTTGAAGATATTATTAAAGGGCCCGGGGGAGATAAGTATATTGGCAAGAAACCCAAGGTATATAAAGCTCTACAACAGCTTCTCCATGAACACGGACTAGTTGATGTATGGCCTAGGTTAAAACATTCTGAACCCGGGTATACACACTACTCGTGTCCCCATCAAAGGCTGACCAGATTAGATTACTTTTTTATAACTATAACGCTCCTAAAAGATGCACAAATATGGATCTCTCCTCGTATAACCTCGGATCATAATGCTGAAACTTGCAATGTATGGCCTATTGTGACCTAGAAGTACATTTTCTTTTGACAAGAAATTATTACTAAATGAGGAGTTTGTTACCTACATGCGTAAATGGGTGACAGAATTTCTGGCCATAAATCGCGGATCTACTAAACTATGTACAGTTTGGGATGCAATGAAAGCAGGACTCAGGGGGGGAGATACGGAGTTTTGGTTTACATATGCAGAAGCAACTTAGACAACATCTGGTGCAATTATATGAGGATCTACGCCGCTCAGAATGTAGACTAATCGAGGCAGTGCGTGATAAGGCAGATATTACACAGGCACAAACAGAGGTGGCTTGGGGCAAGTCCAAGATTAACGAGGAATGGGCTAAAGATATTGCCAAAAAATACCATCTTTTCAGGAAAGACTGTTATGAGTTTGAGGAAACAACAGTCAGATGCCTTGTGAAAAAGATCAGATGTAAGGAGGTCAAGAACTCTATAGTGGCAATTCAGGATTTGGCAGGGAATACAGTAGAAACACCAGAGGGTATTCTAGAAGTGTTTAGAACATTTATGAGACGATGTATGCTGAGGATGCTGATACCATAGATGGTCAGGAGGAGTTATACAAGGACCCCCGTAGGATAATCCTGGATGAAGAAGATAAGAGGGCATTAGAGGAACCGATATCGATGCAGGAGTTGATACACTGTGGGCTCACTGGCTATGGGTAAAGCTGCAGGCCCCGATAGACTGCCACTAGAAATATATAAGTTACTGCTACCAGAAATTCAGGCAGATATGCTTGCGGTGTGTCAGGAAGCACAAAAAGGGGCTGCTCTGGCATCCTGGGATGAAGCAAGTATTATTGTGTTTCTAAACAAAGATAAACCCCCTACACTCCCAGGGTCATTTAGACCAATATCCCTCATAAATTGAGACTGTAAACTTTACGCATTTCAGTTCACCAGCACGGGTTTATACCAGGTAGAGACACGGCCAACCATATAAGAAGAGTAACAACACTGCTAGATATTGCCAATACACGTAAGAAGCCTTGCGGGGTGATATTATTAGATGCAGAAAAGGCGTTCAACCGTGTCTCATGGGAATTTTTATGGGTTACATTGAGGTGGGATGGTGTTGGTGCAGGGTTTATTCAGGCAATTAAGACGATGTATAGATCCCCAAAGGCACGAATATGTGCACTAGGGCTAGAATCAAATCCGCTAACTATATCAAGAGGCACCCGACAAGGATGCCCCTGCTCCCCCCTGTTATTTGCGATATATATTAACCCGTTACTAAACCTGTTAGAACAAAGATTGAATGAACAACTATTAGGTCCTAGGCTGGAACGAGTTGATATATTCGCATATGCAGATGATATTGCAATAGTTTCACCGGACCCTGCTATTACATTGGAGCAGACTGAACAATTGGCAGCAATATTTGGGAGGAGTGCAGGCTATAAATTAAACCTAGCCAAGACACAGGTAATTTGTACTGATCAAACACAATTCAGTGATCAGAGAGTTATAAAGGAGGCCTCGTATTTGGTAATACGTTTGAATGCCTGCCTGGATACAATGGTCAAAATTAATTGGGAACCTCTTCTTAGCAAGATCAAAAAAGATTTGGATAGGATGGAAAGTCTATATTTGTCATTGCTGGGAAGATGCAATGTTCTTAAAATGAATGTGCTTCCAAAGGTCCTTTACTTCTTTAGGGCAGTACCACTCGAGATTACTAGGAAACAAATGCAGAGACTACAATCTATCTGCAATAGATTTCTATGGGCACAGGGGAAGCCCCGGCGAGCATCTAAATTTATGACCCTTCCACGTGATAGAGGGGGATGGGCAGTCCCAAATTTCCAATTTTATTATTGGGCATGTTTATTACAGCATATTGGAATTTTATTGGTTGGAACTAATGGTGAAAGTTTAGGGGATGTACCTCATATATATCAGTTAGTACTTGGCACAAAGACAGAAAGAACCTTTTTTTAAATTCTCGAGCCGAGCTACTATAAGAAGACTCGTTTTAAGGTGCTCCAGGCCGCTTACAAGGCCTGGCGCCAAATAAAGAGACAGCTTAGTATTGGTAAGATAAACTACTATACACCTACGGATGCAGATGCATTACTTCCAGCTATTTTTCTAGATGGTATTATGAATAGATGGAGAAGCAAAGGAATTACAACCTTGGGCCAGCTGGTAGATAGTAATGGTGTTAAGACATATGCTTCATTGATGGCTAAATATGAACTTCCTAAATCTGATTTTATTTAAATACCTGCCGATCCTGGACTTTTTGTGCAGAAGAAGGGACATCTTATATTTAGCTGAGAAAAGTAATCTTTTAGAAATCGTGATAGCTTGGGGAAAAATTGGGAATATATATCAGGCATATTATTGATTTACAAAAAGATGATGTTGAAGCACATAATGCTTTTGTAATGGTCTACTGGCTTAATAACAATAAAAAAAATAAAAAAAATCTTTTTCTGAATTCATAAAAAAAAATATATATATATATATATTATTGAGTGCTTGTGGTGGGAAGAGCGCCATCGGTGTGGTCGTCGACTTGGTGGGCGCAGAGCTTGGGTCCTACCCCGGTGCCCTGTGCCCAGGCAAAAAACCTGGGGGTGTGGATGGACACGAAACTCTCCTTCGAGTACCAGACTAGATAAGTGGCAGGTGCCGGTTTTGGAGTTCTGAGGGGCCTTCGTAAAACTCTGGATATGCTGCCTACGGCATCCATGAAGACCTTGGTCCATGCCCTGGTGACATCACGCCTCAATTATGGTAACATCCTGTATCTGGGTGCAACGGGAAAATGTATGCAGAGACTCCAGGGTTTGCAGAATGCAGCTGCTCGTCTGGTTCTCATGCGCCCAAGGAGAGCCCCCTCGAAGGCAGCACTCGCTTCCCTCCACTGGTTACCGATACGAGAACGAGTTCCGTTCAAAGCGCTGTGCGTCTGCCATCACATTATCCAGAGGACTGCTCCATCCTATCTGTCCGATTTTCTCACTCCTTATGTCCCAACTCGCCGCCTCAGATCTGAGGGGAGAGGTCTGGTATGCGTTCCGGTTGTTAAGAGAGCTAGGATGGGTGGGCGGTCCTTTCGCCTTTTGGCTGCACAGCACTGGAACAAACTCCCTCTGAGCCTGCGGTTGGAGCCCATGGAGGGCACCCTTAGGAAAAATTTGAAAACCTACTTATTCCCTTCAGTATAATTGGGTCTGACTGGGTTAGGACGTTAGCTTGCCAGGGCAGCTTGCACCGCAGCGCAGTGACACACTGGCTGAGTGTTACCAGGCGCTTTATAAATGTGTTTAATAATAATAATAATGTTTGTGTATTTCATTATATATATATATATATATATATATATTTATAAAAAGATACGACAATTCATGTTATGAAAATATGTATAACCTTGGGGACATGCTACCGCTGTTTTTCGAAATAATATGTTAACATCATATATGGTTTGTTGACCACAAAGACCAGAAGTCTGTGTAAACGAATGAGTGACATCAGCAGTCACATGTTTGGTATCAGATGTTTTTATAGGGTGATTCAAATGCATAATATTAACCGTGATCAAGTTATCTGTTGATAGCAAAACGCGTTGGTATTTCCTTGGAACTGGATGCTATTGAATAAATAAAGGAAACTGGGGTAACAAAGAATCCTGTGAATGCGTACAAATTAGTCTCCTGAGAAGGAAGCTGTTGGCGAATGAATTACGGCATGGCTCGGCTGCAGTTTCGCACCCGGTAAAGTATCGCCAGGGGTCCACAAAACTGCGCCGAGCTGTGAAAATATATATATATATATATTATTTCTAAGATATTTTTAGTAAAATGTTTTTTATATTTACTTTTTATGTGTAATTTATTTGAGGATATTTTTTTTAAAATGACAGTTTGATGTATTTTTTATTTTGTTACATGTATGTAAATGTATAAATTACCTACTGGCAGTCAGCAGTAGGTAGTTATAGTCAGGACCATGTTACCATAGGAAAAGCACTTTTTGACTTACCGATAACTGTGGCACCGGTTGATGAATCTCGATGAAATTTGCCCAAAAACAGTGTCAAGTTAGGTTGTTTTGTGCATAGAACATTTCTGGGTCATCTGTCAAGCGGGAGGGAGCCAAGAAAAAGGGGTGTAAAATAAATGTGTTTTCCCATGTTAATTCCTATAGAACCTTTAGAAACGCCTGCAGCCCGAGCCACTGTACGAAATGACACCAAATTTGGCAGAAAGCTAGATTTGGTTATGCAGATTGCACTTTTTGTTATTTGGTGTAAATCCATTTAGAAGTAGTTGAAAAATGTAAGAAAATCCAGTTAGTAATATCTGTGACTGCAACGATTTTGTGAAAAATAATGAGCTCGTGAAGGGAAATTGGCTGCAAATAAAAAGAAAGAAAAGGGGGCAGGGTAAGAATATCCTGACCCCCAAGCCTTTGTCTTGGGGTCCCCTTGGACCCTCATCCTAGGGCTTATGACAACCCCAGGGAGCGCCACCCCCCTGGGGCATTGATTGTTATGTATGCGGGGCTGCCCACGCGGCACCCCTGTGCCCTGGGGACCGCCATCCCTACGTTGCAAATGTTCATAAAGTAATGCGGAGCTTATGAAAGCCCCAGGGACTGCCACCTCTCTGGGATCATCGATTTTTATGTATGCGGGGGGCTGCCCACACCGCACCCCCTGCAGCCCAGGGGACCGCCACCTCCCCAGGGCACTTAAATATGTAGGCGGGTAGGCCTGCAGGGCACACCTGTGCCCCAGGGACCACCACCATGGGGCTAAACATCATATTAATGCAGGGGCCTAGAGGGACCCCCGAAGCCTAAGGGACTGCCATCTTCCCGTGGCAATTCATTAAAATTAAGGGGTCTGAGTGCCCCCCCCCCCCCCAGCGCTGGGGACCACCACCTCCCGAAGGCTAAGTAGTGCTCCTGGAGCCATAGATGACCCTTGATTCACCCCCAAGGGCTACCTCCTGCTGTGTCCCAGTTTGCCCTTCCCGGAACATAGCTGTTTGCTGTGACTTGGCAGACACTTTGACAGTTCCCACCACGTCACAGAAAACACTCCACTTCCAGCAAGCGAGAGCAGTAAAAATGCTGTTGCTTGCTGAAAGTGGAGTGTTCGTCTGTCAAGCGAGCAGGAAAACAGACAAATTGCTTTCACACACAGCGGGATGCATGTTTAGCAGCTCCCTCTGTGTGAAAGTAATCCTGGCTCCCGCCTCAGTCAGGAGCCTGCTGGGACCGTGGGGGCCTTGACGCTCCCCCTGCAGTCCCGGGGGAAGTGGCGATAGAGGCAAAATAAAGGAGAGAAACTAGCCGAAAGAGGCAGAATAAGGTCAGATATTAGGAGAAAGAGGCAAGATAAGGTTCAGAAAAGAGCAGAAAGAGGGAAAATAAAGGCCATGAACAGGCAGAAAGAGATGAAATAGAGGCCAGCAACAAACAGAAAGAGGCAAAATAGAGGCCACTAACTAGCAGAAAGAGGCAAAACAAATATCAGCTACGGGCAAAAAGTTGCCAAACAAAGGTCAGAAATGGCTCTAGTGTGCAGGATAATAAGAGGTGGTGACGGAATAAAAGGCAAAGCTTAACCCTTTTTAACAATCAGCAAAACCCATCAGCACGGAGTAATGGATTTCCAGTCGGGGAGGACATATCATCCTGCCACCTACTGGATGGTTATGAACCTGGATACACAAATAAAGGTGGTTTGGGAAATTCTATAGCTGGAGAGGAAGAGTTGAAGGATTGCTTTCCCTACTGAGGAGGAAGAGTTGAAGGATTGTTTTCCCTACAGAGTGAGAACAGCTTTGGCTTCCACCATGCCCACTGTCCATAAAAAGCCTGAGTTTGCTGCGGCCCTGGCAGGGAAGGCTGATGCTGCTGGAAAGCTAGCCTCTAAGGTTTCTATATTGCAGGTAGAATTATCTAGCTAGGCACACTAGCCCCAAAGACCGAACTGTATTGTGACTTCTTTGAATCACTCAAGCACAGAGTCAGCCTCTTCTCAGAATAGTCTAGCTACATCATATTGAATATCCTTAAGGAACACTTGGACATCCCTTGAAAACATGGTTGATAGCATCAAGGTGTGCCTTTTAAATACTAAACCGATACCTATTAGCATGGCCTTTGCTGGTAGTGTCCAGCCCGCAGGCAAACATAATTTTTTATGTTCTGTTCGTCTTTGACTGTTGGGTCAGAGAATCCCTGAGCTCCTCCAGGCAGCCTGCATGATCTTGTTGGTCATGTCCTATAAGGTGTAGGTGTACCTGCCCAGAAGGCACACCACATTGAAAGATCATGAAGCTAGGCTGGCTAAGGAAAACATTTTCCTGCTAAAGGCATTGTTATGTTTTGACTGCCTATCCGGGGTTTTGAAGAAAAAGCATTTGTATAGACTTTACTTGTGGTTGTCTGCAGCACAAGGCTTTCAGGCGTTGGGTGTTTCGTCAAAACGCTGGGGGTCGCGGGGCTGGTCTGCACAGTCTGGCCACATGTTAGCTGACCAGAGGAGCAAAGTAGGGCTTAGACAAAGTGGTCATGAAAGTATCCACAAAGGCCTCTTTAAATGATAATAGCGGTGCAGCTGAAGCTGGTCCTGGTTGAAGAAGTTAAGTCAATAAGCTGGCTCTGGTTTCCAAGGTAGGCAATTGCAAATCTAACACATCTGCTGCTCGTTGCTTTGCTACAGTAAAATATGCATTTTCTTCTATTCATACTCCTGATGGTGAATCCAGTCTGTCTCTGGTGTGGTATCTAGGCCACTGGCATCTTGCCCTTAATCAGTGCAATGAGAGGAGTGCAATTGTCGGTCTCTTCATCACAATCAGTGTCGTGATGAATGTTCAAATAGGCTGAAGCGTTGGCACTGAGGGAGAGGCTGAGGCTGAAGGTCTAACTGTACAATCACTTGTGTCATCTTATTTTTTTTTATCGCCAACTTATGTTTGGCACAGGCTAACGTCAGTGAAAGTTCAGAGACTGCTGTCACAATTGGATTGGTTACCAGCATTAGTGGAGTCGGTATCAACGTGTCTGGAAAATTTGCAGCACAGCCTCTTTGAAGGCCGATATTTGCTGTGGGCACTGACCATGGGCCGGGAAATTCAGGGCATGCCAGAAACAAATGTGGGACCAGCTTTAAATCTCGAGTCTCGGCCCTTGCAACTTCTAGCCAGAATTCAAGTGGCAGAGTGAGGTTGAGTCCCCCTTGGCTTTCTTGCACTTACAGTGCATTGTCAACGTCAACTTACCAGAACACTTTAAGCAGAAATGGGAATTTGAGCGAGACTGACCTCATGACCATGACAGAGGATGGCCCCATGATTTGGAGTGCGAGCAGGATCTGCTTCCATTGTGACCTCTTCTTATGCTTGACAAGGTTGAGCTTCCCTCCTGATCCCAGGTCACTTATTGGTATACGAGGCACATTTATCACACAACTTTGAGTTGTGCCCGGAGCCCAAGCACCTGAGGCACACATCAAGTGTGCAGTGACTGACAGCTGCTTCGTGCAGTCGTGATGAAGCTTGAATCTTGTAGATTTTGGGGGAAGGCATTGTCGCTAGCTGGTACAGCGCCTGGATATTTTTGGAGCCATCAGAAACCCAACAAAGTTGGGAGTGGAACGCCATATCTACATTGAAGGGTGCAGAAAGTCAGTATATAGAGTGATGTGTATATGCGGCTGAGTTACATCACTGCAGGGCCGGACTGGCAATTCCGGGCACCGGGCAATCCCCTGGTAGGCTGGATGGGGTGGGGGCCAGTTTTTTCACTGGGGACCGGTTTTGTTTTCGATCTGTGACGTGAATCAGAGAGAGTCACAGTATTCTGACTGTCAGTCTGACCCAGCGGAGGTCAGAGTAGACAGACTACTACTCCTCGGTCTCCTCCATGTCTCTGCTTCGCGGTGTGGGGAAAACAAAAAAGCACAACTGCAGTGGTGCTCACCATCCGTGAGCCGGTGCAGCAGCCAGGTGAATTTAATAATCAGGAGCAGAGGTGCCGGTGCACAACGCGCAGATGTCTCCTCCGCTGCCACGTCTGTGCGCCACTCTTCAGACTGCAGTTCACCCTTAGGGTGGGGCTGGTGGGTCCCTGCATGCCGCATGCGCATTGGGGCTCGCACATGTGTGAGTGAATGCCTGGCATCCGATCCCAGAGATGACTGAGACAGAGAGGCTGGAAACACCGTTGCAGCCATAATTTAATTATTTCTAGCCCCCTGGGCCCTGTCTGCTGCCCGCATCAGGTGAGTTTGTCCGTCCACTCGGCAATGAATCATCATGGGCAGCAGTGGGCACTTGGCGGGCGTGGCAACAGGGACGGGATTAAACTTTAAACAAAGCAAAATGTATAGGCCCCGGCCCAGTTCTAATCTGCGAAGTGTGGATTTGATTGGGAGCAGGGCGGAGCGAGGACGAGTTCAGGTGGCTTGAGTTGCACACCGTCGCGGCAATAAATCAACATTTTTAATCATGATGATTGTCACCAGCAGGGACCATGACAATCATCATGATTAAAATTTTTGATTTGGTGCAGGCAGCGCAATTGCATGGTGCGGGGGGCCGGGCCGTGATTAAAGTAGAAGAAGTTGAGAACGAAGGTAATGCAGGCTGCTTCGTTCTCCTACTTATGTAACTAGTGCTCGCTACTATGGCTACTGACCCATTTCAGGGAGGGGTGTTATTATTTGGTGTCTCCCCATATCACGTGGTACTTACGTAGGCAATAAAACAAGGGCTCGGTCCTGGCTGTGGTATGCCATGTCCATTTCAATTGAAACTTATTTTATTTGTTAAAAGCTGAAACACCTTTGCTGTGTGCTGACTCTTGCTTCTTGCCAGAGAGCGGTCAAGTCTGAGAAAAAAACCCTCTCATTGTGTCAAGTAGGTGCTTTGAAAATTGCCTTTAAGGCATTTGAGTGCAATTAGGGGTAAAAAAGAAAGCTTGCAAAAGGGTTTGGTCAGTGCTCAGATCTGAAAGGCGAAACACTGGCAGGCTAGCATAAAAGGACCGTGACCCTTTGGAAAATGTACATCTGTGCATTCGATTTAATGTGTGAAAAAATGTGTGCCCAGCAGAAGATCAACATGTTGCTCTTGGAAAGGGGATTTTAGCGAAAGTCTGTGAACTATAGGGTAAGCATATATGCAAGGCGAGGTGAAAGGATGGTTTGGGGGATTTGATTTGCTACACATGGGCAGTTTTGCGCCGGTTTAGAAAAGTGTGACATGATGACAAAGAAGAGGGGTGGGCGTAATCACTTACATTTAATATGTGCAACAATTGTGAAATTGACGAGTCTCGTGCGTCATGTGAGGAGCCGGTGTGGGAGCCTGGTCATATACATGAAAATCTGGGCTTTTCGATGCATTTTTATTTCAAGGGCCTCATTTTCACCATCCGCTTTCCAGGTACATCGTGTGCAACCAGTTTCTATAATTGTGCAATGAACGTCGCAGCACGTGTATCCATGGCACACATCTAATCTGTTAAATCAATGAGGACATTGTTCCCTGTTGGCAGTGAAACAAAAATAACGATCACCTGCTCAACATAGGTAGAGATAGAAGAAAGAGTGTAGAGGGGGGGAGGAGAGGGGGGTAGAGGGGAGATGAAGAGGCAGAGAGAAATTTCCCCAGTCTCAAGGATCCAATCCCAAAGGGGAGGACTCTATGTAGCCTCTAGTTAGCCCTCACACACCCCGAGGGATGTCTTGCTTCATCATTGGGCTTGTTGTTGCTCCTCGTCGGGCCGGCACTGCAATGCCCGACGGTCCCCCGAAGGGTCTCTTTATCGGAGGTCTTTTAAAGAGAAAAGCCGTAAGGTGAATGCGGGTATGTGGGCCAAAAAACAGTAAGGAGGATCCGAGAGGTAAGTGATTGCGTGCGTGCGAGGTGTGTGAAATAAAAATGCCTAGGGGTGTCCAAAAAGTGAATTTTAATATAATGGAGCCTCTGGCAAAGTAAAAAGACCAAAAGGTCGCAGGGTCACTAATAAGCGCAAGGTGCTAATGTGACTTTAATAAAAGGTCGACATGTTTCACGCCTAAAATGCCCGAACGGGTCAGCGGCGTTTCATCAGGACCAAAGAAGAGTGAAAGGTTGTGCACGGTGAAGACGGGGGTGCCAGAGATTGGAGGGGTAACCCACGTCTTAAAGGAGGTTAAAAGTGGTACGGGGCTGTGGGGTACAGTGACCTAGTCAGCAAGGAAAAAAAGAGAGCGTACCAAGCTAGTGTAACCTGTAGGGGAAATAAACGGGAGGGGGAAAAGGGAGGAGATGGGGAAGGTAGGGATTGGGAAAGGAGGGGAGTAGAGGGAGGAGGGAGGGGTGACAAACACACATGAATGGTTTAGACAGGACTGGTACATATAATCAGTCACAGTTTCACGAGAGAACACAGCGAGGGACTGTCTGTGACCCCGAATACCATTCGCATAGTGATAGTGAGGTCACCCCGGTGACCATGTCAACAGGAACATACACAGGTGACGTGTCAGACGTCCAACATCGGTGTCAGACACACTTAACTAATTCAATGGTAGAGTGTTGCCCATGGGTTGAAGGGCGGTGCAGGGCGGATACCAAACATTTTTAGAAAAATATATATATATCTCAACATACATGCTGGAATCGAAGAGAACATTAGTGAAATGGCAGTAGTAACGCCGGAATGAGCGGCACGTAGTGCGTGAACAAAACCCGGACATTGATAATCTATACAAAAGATCTTATTACAATGATCGAACGGTGCAAACACACCACAGAGCAAGGTTACGGACCCATTGAACTCAAGGGGAATGGGTCAGGAAAGATCCTGACAACGCAGACTACAAGCGAAAACTCTGTTTAAATATCAAATGATAAATGTAAAGTGGGCATGCGAAAAAACATAAAAACATAAAAACACATTCAACCGGTATTACGAAGAGCAAGGTGCCCCCATCCTTACCCTCGTGTATCTGAACGGGGTTTCCTAGGTTTTGCCGAGGCTGCCAGCGCCCTATTTGCTGAAGGAACCAAACAGAGTATAGATAGATTAAGGGAGGGGACCCTACGTGAGGGTGGGCTGCGCACACAGGATAATCAAGCATCTCCCTAGTGGATCCTGCCTGAGAGTACTTACGGTTGCGTCGGGGGCCGGCTCAGTCAGCACCTACCCTCTGCCAGCGGCTGCCTGGAAATAGTGCCGGTAGCAAGCAGGTTTCCATTTAAGGCGTAGGAAAAGGGAGTGAACCACTTCCTGCTCGAGGGCCGGGGGAAGTGCGCGTGTAGTTTCTGGCGCATGCGTGGTCCAATGTGTCCTGGGGTGTGCGCATGCGCAAAGTGAAAACTGGGAACAAGCGGAGTGCGCATGCGATACTAATTCCACATAGTGCCCTGCTCATAGGTGGTCTGCGCAAGTGTGACTTTAAAGGGCTCGTGAGCCCTAGTGGTGCCCCGGGTTTAGCCACAGATTGATAGAATGGCGTGTTCGGATTAGCTGGACAGGACGTGTCCTGGGGTGTGGTGCACAATGCAAACTTGATACCCACATAAAAACTGGTCTATGTCGCGGATAAAAGAGGAGGGTGAGGGGCGGGGGAGAAAAATATATACAAACAATAAGGGGAGAGCACGGGCTCCTCCTCCTGGAACGCTCCTTAATAAAGAGCCAGAGAGATTATATAGATACACAAGTGTTGGGAAATGTGCTCACCGGGGCAAAAGTATGTATAAGTTGTTAGTTACAGTTCCACCCAGGGTATCTCATCACTTACTCAAGTGTTAAGAAATCTGCCCACCGGAGCGATGGTATGTGTAAATTGTTAGTTACAGTTCCACCCAGGGTATCACATCTAATCTGACAGTTTCGTCAAGACATTTTCTTCCTAAACCACATCGCACTAAAATCGAAGTTACACAGTCGCAGTAATGTAAAAAGAAAAAAAAAAAGACTTACTCATACAATGAGTAACTAACAAAATCAGGCTTGCACAAAAAGGTGAGTTTTGTGTTTGTTGGGCTGGAGATAGTCCCTGGATGGCTCCGGAGAATGCACAACCCTATCTCGAAGTCCCAAAGGAAGCTGTAATGTTTTTGTCCCTCGCCTCAGCATATACAATGATCATGCATGAGCACTAAGGGATATCCATGATCTGGAGAGCGGGGCTTTGTAGTTGAATATGTAATGAAAAATGGGCTGTAAAATTCACCATTTTGGTCTGTTTTTCCAAAATTTTCTTGGGGGGGAGAAGCCCCCCAAACCCCTCTAGCAGAAGTCGGGCTCGCTTGCTGCGCTCGCTCGCTACGCGCCGGATGGAGGCTGGTCTGGCAACATTTGCCAGGGCTGCTTTCTGTTCCCAGTCCGGCCCTGCATCACTGATGGACGGTATGAAGCCACCACGGGTACATAAGGCACCACCAACTGGCACACAGGAAATACTGATGAAAAAAGATCTCCTGATTCAGTCTTGAGCCTTAGTGCTCCACATAATGAGTGTTGTGTACTGTTGGTGTGACATGATATATAAAGGTTATGTGAAGGGGAAAACACATATGCATTTTGAATGGCGGCCTACGGATGATACCCCAAGAGCCTTCAGGTTTTCTTTAACGTTGTCTGTGCATATGACTTTTTGCCTGCTGCCACAGGGAGGAGACAAGAAAGGGTTTGGCCCTTAATCAGTAAGGCCGGACCAATATAATAGAGACAACCACAAAAAATGGCAATACTGATACTCATTCAGACATCACATTTGTCCCAAAGGCCAGGAGACCTAAACAACCTGGTTGAAAAAAAATTAATTTTTATTTTTCATTTCAAATATTTTTTTTATTTCGTACTTCTGTTTTGATTGAAAATGAATTTGTTGATTTCACAATATATATATATATATATATACAATTATGAACATACACTAAAGACACCACAACATGTGACAAACAAAAACACACAAATGTGATACATATAAAATACAAATCAATATATAATTAGAAACAAACAAAATATCATTGTAGCTCTGGTTCTAATCAGGTTATGATCCTAACTTTTTTTTAAATATAAATGTACAATGCCTCTAACTCTTTTTATTATGGCATACCACTTTTTAGTTGTGAATCAGAGGCCAAATCCAAATGGTGGACCTACTCGGCCCACTTAATATTCTAGAAAATTATATACACATAATCTTTAGTGAGCAACAAGTGGTCTTCCCATCTTAGTGGACACCCATTTGGTTAAGAAAGAGACCATTCGACGCGTTTCGAACCCCTATGACAATAATGTCGGGTTCTCCTCAGGACGTAGAACACCAAGCTCAATCTTTTGTCGAACGAACATCAATCTCCTCATTCACAAGCCGGTGAAACGAGTCGCCATAGGCACCTTGTGTATCTCGAATGATGTGCTCCTGCCCACATTAACTTGTTTTACAGTCAGTCAGTCAGTGAGTGAGTGAGTCAGTGAGTGAGAGTGAGTCAGTCAGTGAGACAGAGTGAGAGAGTCAGTGAGAGTGTCAGTGAGAGTGAGTCAGTCAGTGAGAGTGAGTCTGTCAGTCAGTGAGAGTGAGTGAGTCAGTCAGTGAGAGTGAGTCAGTCAGTGAGAGTGAGTGAGTCAGTGAGAGTGAGTGAGTCAGTGAGAGTGAGTGAGTCAGTCAGTCAGTGAGAGAGAGTGGGAGAGTCTGTCAGTGAGAGTGTCAGTCAGTGAGAGTGTCAGTGAGAGTGAGTCAGTCAGTGAGAATGTTAGTGAGAGTGAGTCAGTGAGAGAGTCAGTCAGTGAGAGGGTGAGAGCCTGTCAGTGAGAGCGAGTCAGTGAGAGCGAGTCAGTGAGAGCGAGTCAGTGAGAGCGAGTCAGTGAGAGCGAGTCAGTGAGAGCGAGTCAGTGAGAGCGAGTCAGTGAGAGCGAGTCAGTGAGAGCGAGTCAGTGAGAGTGAGTCAGTCAGTCAGTGAGAGGGAGTCTGTCAGTCAGTGAGAGTGAGTCTGTCAGTCAGTGAGAGTGAGTCTGTCAGTCAGTCAGTGAGAGTGAGTCTGTCAATCAGTGAGAGTGAGTCAGTCAGTCAGTGAGAGAGAGTGGGAGAGTCTGTCAGTGAGAGTCTGTCAGTCAGTGAGAGTGTTAGTGAGAGTGAGTCAGTGAGAGAGTCAGTCAGTGAGAGGGTGAGAGCCTGTCAGTGAGAGCCTGTCAGTGAGAGCGAGTCAGTGAGAGCGAGTCAGTGAGAGTGAGTCAGTGAGAGTGAGTCAGTGAGAGTGAGTCAGTGAGAGTGAGTCAGTGAGAGTGAGTCAGTGAGAGTGAGTCAGTGAGAGTGAGTCAGAGTGAGTCAGTGAGAGTGAGTCAGTGAGAGTGTGGGTCAGTCGGTCAGTGAGACTGAGTGAGTCAGTCAGTGAGTGAGAGTAAGTGAGTGGGAGAGTCAGTCAGTGAGTGAGAGTCTGTCAGTGAGAGTCTGTCAGTGAGAATGAGTGAGTGAGTCAGTCAGTCAGTGACAGAGAGTTTTGAGAGTCAGTTAGTGAGAGAGTGGGAGAGTGAGTCAGTGAGAGTCTGTCAGTGAGAGTCTGTCAGTGAGAGTGAGTGAGTCAGTCTGTCAGTGAGAGTCTGTCAGTGAGAGAGAGAGAGTCAGTGAGAGAGAGAGAGTCAGTGAGAGGGGGAAGAGTCAGTGAGAGTGAGTCAGTGAGAGTGAGTCAGTCAGTGAGTGAGTGAGAGTGAGTGAGTCAGTCAGTCAGTCAGTGAGTGAGGGGGAGAGTCAGTCAGTGAGTGAGAGAGAGTGGGAGAGTATGTCAGTGAGAGGGAGAGTCAGTGTGAGTGAGAGTCAGTGAGTCGTGAGAGTGAGAGAGTCAGTGTGAGTGAGTCAGTGTGAGTGAGAGTGTGAGTGTCAGTGAGAGAGAGTGGGAGAGTCTTAGTGAGAGACTCTGCTGGAAATGGGTAGCGTGGTGCAGAGCGGGCAGGCCAAACTCCGGAGGAAATGTGCAAAGCATCCACGCAGTACACACAGGCAACACACAAGGCACACTACAAAAAGAGACACCACACCAGTTTAGGTAAAAATTACTTTTGTATTGTCCAAACACAGTATGTCAGGTAATCTCTATACTGCGCCAACTGGCGCTCGCTTCAAATTTACAGGGGGGAATTATATACAGGGCAGGGCCAATCGGGCCCCTGCCGGAATCATTGCGACATAGAAGACAGTAAAAATAAGTCCATCAGCCTCAATCCTGCAATAGAATACCTCAGGGCATAACATTAGGTGAAGGTCCGGAACACCTGTAATAAAAACATCCTGACATTTCCTTATGCATCACCAATAGGAGTGACCCCTGGGCCTGAGGCAGAAAGTAAGGTAGGTAGTGCATCAACACATCAAACCCTGGCATCTCAACCCAGCGCTGCACATAGCAAGTAAACAGCGCTTAAAATCCAGGGCATGCGAACATAGCACTGCACATAACAATTGGCTGGTGTAAAACAGTACATTTACCATAGCGCTACACAAAGCACGGCAGTAGCGCGTTAAAACAGGGTCACTCCCCAATGCCTCCTCAGACACCCTGCAAAAACAACAATTGATGGACAGAATGCAGAACAATGTCATACATTCACCCCAGTACAGAGATCTGGGCCTAAATCCATCGTTTTTTTGCTCACCATGCCATTCCAGTTTGAACCCAGCCATATGCAAATCAGTCTTGACCCTGTGCCCCATGGGAACAGTCCAGCCCGAACTGCCAAGCCAGGTCCTCCCTGGACTGGAAACAAGCATCCTAGGACCGGTTTCGGGCTTTCAGCCCTCGTCAGCCAGGATAGCCTGATTCCAGTGGCATGGAGAGCAAGGGACTCACGTCTGAGCATACCCTTCCCACTCGGGGTGACAAATGCAAAAACAATTGATGGACAGAATGCAGAACAATGTCATACATTCACCCCAGTACAGAGATCTGGGCCTAAATCCATCGTTTTTTTGCTCACCATGCCATTCCAGTTTGAACCCAGCCATATGCAAATCAGTCTTGACCCTGTGCCCCATGGGAACAGTCCAGCCCGAACTGCCAAGCCAGGTCCTCCATGGACTGGAAACAAGCATCCTAGGACCGGTTTCGGGCTTTCAGCCCTCGTCAGCCAGGATAGCCTGATTCCAGTGGCATGGAGAGCAAGGGACTCACGTCTGAGCATACCCTTCCCACTCGGGGTGACAAATGCAAAAACAACAATTGATGGACAGAATGCAGAACAATGTCATACATTCACCCCAGTACAGAGATCTGGGCCTAAATCCATCGTTTTTTTGCTCACCATGCCATTCCAGTTTGAACCCAGCCATATGCAAATCAGTCTTGACCCTGTGCCCCATGGGAACAGTCCAGCCCGAACTGCCAAGCCAGGTCCTCCCTGGACTGGAAACAAGCATCCTAGGACCGGTTTCGGGCTTTCAGCCCTCGTCAGCCAGGATAGCCTGATTCCAGTGGCATGGAGAGCAAGGGACTCACGTCTGAGCATACCCTTCCCACTCGGGGTGACAAATGCAAAAACAACAATTGATGGACAGAATGCAGAACAATGTCATACATTCACCCCAGTACAGAGATCTGGGCCTAAATCCATCGTTTTTTTGCTCACCATGCCATTCCAGTTTGAACCCAGCCATATGCAAATCAGTCTTGACCCTGTGCCCCATGGGAACAGTCCAGCCCGAACTGCCAAGCCAGGTCCTCCCTGGACTGGAAACAAGCATCCTAGGACCGGTTTCGGGCTTTCAGCCCTCGTCAGCCAGGATAGCCTGATTCCAGTGGCATGGAGAGCAAGGGACTCACGTCTGAGCATACCCTTCCCACTCGGGGTGACAAATGCAAAAACAACAATTGATGGACAGAATGCAGAACAATGTCATACATTCACCCCAGTACAGAGATCTGGGCCTAAATCCATCGTTTTTTTGCTCACCATGCCATTCCAGTTTGAACCCAGCCATATGCAAATCAGTCTTGACCCTGTGCCCCATGGGAACAGTCCAGCCCGAACTGCCAAGCCAGGTCCTCCCTGGCTTGGCAGTTCCCTGGGGGAGAATGTATGCATTGTCAGCATTCCGTCCACCATTTGTTTGTTGTAACGCTTTTCGCCCTAAGTGGGATGGGTATTCCCAGACGTGGGACCCGTGCTCACTACACCACTGGAGTCAAGCTATCCTGGCTGATGACGGCTGATAGCCAGAAACCGGTCCTAGGATGCTTGAATCCGGTCCAGGGAAGACATGGCTTGGCAGTTCGGGCTGGACTGTTCCCATGAGGCACAGGGTCAAGACTGATTTGCATATGGCCATGTCTAAACTGGGGTGGTGTAGTGGGCAAAAGAACGATGGATTTAACCCAGATCTCTTGACTGGGGGAGAATGTATGCATTGTCAGCATTCCGTCCACCATTTGTTTGTTGTAACGCTTTTCGCCCTAAGTGGGATGGGTATTCCCAGACGTGGGACCCGTGCTCACTACACCACTGGAGTCAAGCTATCCTGGCTGATGACGGCTGATAGCCAGAAACCGGTCCTAGGATGCTTGAATCCGGTCCAGGGAAGACATGGCTTGGCAGTTCGGGCTGGACTGTTCCCATGAGGCACAGGGTCAAGACTGATTTGCATATGGCCATGTCTAAACTGGGGTGGTGTAGTGGGCAAAAGAACGATGGATTTAACCCAGATCTCTTGACTGGGGGAGAATGTATGCATTGTCAGCATTCCGTCCACCATTTGTTTGTTGTAACGCTTTTCGCCCTAAGTGGGATGGGTATTCCCAGACGTGGGACCCGTGCTCACTACACCACTGGAGTCAAGCTATCCTGGCTGATGACGGCTGATAGCCAGAAACCGGTCCTAGGATGCTTGAATCCGGTCCAGGGAAGACATGGCTTGGCAGTTCGGGCTGGACTGTTCCCATGAGGCACAGGGTCAAGACTGATTTGCATATGGCCATGTCTAAACTGGGGTGGTGTAGTGGGCAAAAGAACGATGGATTTAACCCAGATCTCTTGACTGGGGGAGAATGTATGCATTGTCAGCATTCCGTCCACCATTTGTTTGTTGTAACGCTTTTCGCCCTAAGTGGGATGGGTATTCCCAGACGTGGGACCCGTGCTCACTACACCACTGGAGTCAAGCTATCCTGGCTGATGACGGCTGATAGCCAGAAACCGGTCCTAGGATGCTTGAATCCGGTCCAGGGAAGACATGGCTTGGCAGTTCGGGCTGGACTGTTCCCATGAGGCACAGGGTGAAGACTGATTTGCATATGGCCATGTCTAAACTGGGGTGGTGTAGTGGGCAAAAGAACGATGGATTTAACCCAGATCTCTTGACTGGGGGAGAATGTATGCATTGTCAGCATTCCGTCCACCATTTGTTTGTTGTAACGCTCCTCAGACACCCTGGCACTCACCCAGAGGTCTGCCTCCCGTGCAAGCTCCCTGGGGTCGGAGAACCCACACTGTCCTAGGTGGTGACGCAACCTTGGGGAACAATTCCTGAGCATGTGCTCCCGGATGACTACCTGGCACAGCCCTTCCCACTCAATCACTGCACTCCTCACCACCCAATCCTCCAATGCTGTCCTACACACCTCTGCAAACTCCCCCCAGGACTGGTGGGACAGTTTCCCCTGCCCCTGAACTCTAACCTGTCCCCCTCTTCCTGGGAATCAGGCACAGTCTCCTGGGCTCTGGGAGTGGGACACCCTACATTGGATCCACTCTCGCTGCCACCACTGGATCCCACCCTCACTGGCGAATCCAGACCACAGAAACCACTCTCGGGGGACAACCTACCCTCCCGAGCTAGTCTCTCCCTGGCAAAGGCCCTCTCTGCCTCCGCCATCCTTTCCTGCGCTAGGACCTTCTCCTTCTCTAGCCTCCTCTCCTCCACCCTCAGCCGCGCTAGCTCCACCTTGAGCCCTTCCAGCGCCAGCTGATGCTCCCTTTCTTCCCTCCTATCTACCCACTCTTCTGGGGACAGGGAAAGGGACGGGGCAGTGCCCCCGGGACTGGACCCAGCGCAGGACTCCCTAACTCTGGTGTCCTCCCTCGCTACTGGCGTCTCCCCCTGGTCATCTTCCTCCTCCTTGTCAGTGTCACCCCCCTCCTGGGTTATGGACTGGGCCCCCTCACTCTCGGAGTCCTCCCTACACTGGAGGTCCTCCTCCGGGTCTCCACTAAATCCACCCTTTAAATATGCGGAGGGGTAATCTGACAGGTCCCCACCGATCTCTAAGGGTTCCCCCCTCTTGAGGGCCTCATAGAGAAATAACTTCCTGCGTGTGTTGCCTACTGGGGGTATCCCTCTCTCTCTGCAGAAATAAATCAATTCTTGCTCCGTGTACACCCCAAGGTCATCCTCGTTGTAGGTTAACCCCATCCTGGTGAGGTACACCCGGGACACACCACCCACAGTGCAACAGGGGAACACAATTTAAAAACACACTTCTAGGAGGAAATCACAATCAAGAAAAACAATAATTCCCCAAAACCTGAGATTACTTTAAACGCTCAGTTTGCAGTGCAACCTGTTGTCGCTACGGTACTGCGCAAACACAAGTCCTATCCCACCGCTGCCACCAATGTTGGAAACGGGTAGCGTGGTGCAGAGCGGGCGGGCCAAACTCCGGAGGAAATGTGCAAAGCATCCACGCAGTACACACAGGCGACACACAAGGCACACTACAAAAAGAGACACCACACCAGTTTAGGTAAAAATTACTTTTGTATTGTCCAAACACAGTATGTCAGGTAATCTCTACACTGCGCCAACTGGCGCTCGCTTCAAATTTACAGGGGGGAAATTATATACAGGGCAGGGCCAATCGGGCCCCTGCCGGAATCATTGCGACATAGAAGACAGTAAAAATAAGTCCATCAGCCTCAATCCTGCAATAGAATACCTTAGGGCATAACATTAGGCGAAGGTCCGGAACACCTGTAATAAAAACATCCTGACATTCCCTTATGCATCACCAATAGGAGTGACCCCTGGGCCTGAGGCAGAAAGTAAGGTAGGTAGTGCATCAACACATCAAACCCTGGCATCTCAACCCAGCGCTGCACATAGCAAGTAAACAGCGCTTAAAATCCAGGGCATGCGAACATAGCACTGCACATAACAATTGGCTGGTGTAAAACAGTACATTTACCATAGCACTACACAAAGCACGGCAGTAGCGAGTTAAAACAGTGCATCCACCTTAGCGCTGCACGAAGCAAGGCATTAGCGCTCAGAGTATGGCAAATAAACATAGCGCTGCACATAGCAATGCATTAGCGCGTTAAAACATAGCCTTTAACCTGGCGCCGCCCATAGGAATTAAATAGCGCTGTAACTAGGGCATTTCAACATAGCACTTACACATGGCCTGTAAATGTGGCGTTGCACATAGCACAACATGAGGCCCAAAATCAAAGCTCTAACCCTGGCATTTAATTATAGCCTTCAGCATTCCATTCGGTCAGGGTATCTAGGCATATTCACAGGTACATTGGCAGGAAGTCATTATGCCTACTCTCATTGTCGCAGTGCACGCATGGTAACGCCCACAGTCTTTGCCTCCGATGCTGCCGATGCGTTGCTGGCGCCACTGCCCAGTCACCAGGGGCCTCTACATTCACGAGTACCCCCACACGTGGTATCTGCGGTGAGTAATTAAAACTGGGACATTGGTGCGAGCCCCACTCCGGGGCTAGGGAAGGACGAAATATGCCCCAAAATATCGTCGGTGGGAACCCTCACTCCGGGGAGGGGCTTCAAAACAATTAGGCTGGCTCGTTGCAGCTGCCCGCTGTCAAGTGGGGCAGCTGGGAAACACCCCCGCCGTTACGAGCACTCCCGGGGTCACTGGGGAGGGTCCGACGGGGCGGGCACCGACACTGTGCCCCGCTGCCCACACCTTCTCCCACAGTCCCCCACTGAGGCCCTCAAGGCAGGCTCCGCTTCACGGCTCCACACGGGGCTTCCCTCGGCTTCACCCGGGCCCCCTCCTGGGACCCGGGACTTCGAGGCAGCACTCGGGGCTCTCCTCCACCTTCGGGGAGCCCCCACCACGGAGCGACGTCTCCGTCGAGCTCCGGACCTCTTCCTGGCTTCGAGGGGGGCGCGGCCGATGACGCGGCCAGCACCCCGGTTGCTGGGCAACGCGCGCTCACGCGGCCCAGGCCCAGCGCCTCCTCCAACTCACGATCCCCGACTGCACCTTGGGCGGCAGCGGTGATTCCGGCGGCGACAAAGTGCGGGGTAGGCACCCGCTGGGCATAAGAACCGCGGGGTAGGCTCCCACCGGTTTCAGACAGGAAACAGCCGGCAATACGCGGGGTGGGCACCCGCTATGAGTGTAAATATTCAACGGCGTTACACACGCGGGGTAGGCTCCCGCTATGAGTTTAAATCTTCAAAGGCGGCACACACGCGGGGTGGGCTCCCGCTGGGCTCCTAATTAGGCTGGCACGCGAGGTAGGCTCCCGGTATATCTTTCAGCGCCCAGCTCTCCCTGGCCACACGCTCCTCACCTCCTTTGGGCCACGAGGTATAGCGCTTTGCAGGCGCTAGGCGGTCCCACCAGCTTTAGGGGCAGTGCACAGTCACTTCGAAGATAGCGCTCACCAAATATAGCGCTCTTCCTTCCAGGGGCAGCTTGGATATAGCGCTCTCCTTCCAGGGGCAGCTTGGACATAGCGCTCTCTCTCTGCAAGCAGCTTGTAAATAGCGCTCTCTGGTTCCTGCCCCTTGGTTGAGGGTTTCTGGAGGGGGGGGGAAGTTGCGTTGGGGGCGGATGGTAGTCTAACTAGCCTCCGCCGGTCGGCATCCATTTCAAGTTACATTTTTAAAATGGGGACACTCAGTCTGCGCACATTCAATCTTTGCATTTACACATGTGGTTTCCCAGAAAAGCGAAACATTTCTGGGGAAAGGGCCAAGTCCAACAGAGTCAGTCAGTGAGAGTCTGTCAGTGAGAGTGAGTCAGTCTGTCAGTGAGAGTCTGTCAGTGAGAGAGAGTGGGAGAGTCAGTCAGTGAGAGTCAGTGTGAGTGAGAGAGTCAGTGTGAGTGAGAGAGTCAGTGTGAGTGAGAGAGTCAGTGTGAGATAGTCAGTGTGAGTGAGTCAGTGTGAGTGTCAGTGAGTGTCAGTGAGTGTCAGTGAGAGTGAGTCAGTCAGTGAGAGAGAGAGTGGGAGAGTCTCAGTGAGAGAGAGTGGGAGAGTCTTAGTGAGAGAGTGGGAGTCTGTCAGTGAGAGTCTGTCAGTGAGAGAGAGTGAATGAGTGAGTGAGTGAGTGAGTGAGTGTGAGAGAGAGAGAGAGAGTCAGTCAGTGGGAGAGTCTGTCAGTGAGAGTCAGTGTGAGTGAGAGAGTCAGTGAGAGTGAGTCAGTGTGAGTGAGTCAGTGAGAGTGTGAGTGAGAGTTTCAGTGAGAGTATCAGTGTCAGTGAGAGTGTGAGAGTATGAGTCTGTGAGAGTGTCAGTGAGAGTGTGATAGTCGGTGAGAGTGAGTCAGCCATTAATGCAAGGCATTTGCAGTTAGGGTGAGTATTTAAAGCTCAACTTTCATTGTGACAATGGTTTGAATATAAAACCCGTACATGTTTGCAGAGTTTAACGATTTGTGGCTATTCCTAATGCTCTGAGGATACTACATTATTTATTTATTATTATTTTTTTGTCCTCATTTGCCATTACCCTCTTAAAGGAAACACCATCCACCTTGTGTTTCACGAACTGAGAAAACAGCACCAGATTTTAAAGTTAACTCTCGTTCCAGGACGCAATTTACAGAATGGCGGAAGATAAGTCCACGAGGAGGGATGCTAGTTAGCAAGGTTACTCCATCAAGGTATCTTTCAACCTGTTGGGCTGAATGTTTGAACGGGGAGACCGGTGTTCAAGGTCCATAGAGTAAAGTAGGCATAATCATAGGACCCGGGAAAAAAAAAAAATAACCCCGGCATACCTATTTCCACTTTACTAATGTCCCAGAAAGCCAAACTTTTTTTGCTAGCAGATCTAGCCAGGTCCACCTTAGATGTATCATATAGGGATGTCAGCCAGTCTTCGTGTGATGGAGCAGCGGCGTCTACCCACAACCTGCATATTTGTCTTCTTGCCAGAAGGATAGCATAAAAAAGAAAGGATCTTGCCTGGCCAAGAATGTTTTCATCTATGCCAAAAATAACTAGTGACAGGGTGATGGACACGGAGGAGTTCAGTATGGAGTCCAACGTCACCTTTATTTTCTCCCCAAAAATACTGATAGAAGGGCAGTCCTTGAACATGTGTATATCTGATGCTTCAGGGAGATTGCATTTGTTACACCTCTTTCCTGGCAAAAGTTTTGATAGTCGTAGAGGAGAGAGGTATGCACGGTGGACAGTAAACAGGTGGTTGCGCCTTAGCCATGCAGGTTTAACTATTTTATGTAGAAGAGTAAATGAGATTACCCATAATTGCTCACACTGACGGCCCATCTCCCCCCCCCCATAATTGATCAGGGAGATTAAAGTCTCCATCCACCTCCTCCAGGATACTCCAATACCAAAAGGCCACCTCTTTACCGCCCGCCTGCCTTTCCACAAGCTGATATTCCAGGTTGCTGAATTTTACCAGCGGGACACCTTTCCTAACAAGAGCCCGGGCCCAACTATCAAGCTGCATATATTTAAACCTCGATAGCCCGGGGCCTACCTTGTCCCGTAGTTCGTCCCATGTCACCATTGAGCCCTTTACCAACAGCTCTCCCCACCTTGCAATTCCAGCATAGTTCAAGGGAATCGCCAACCCGTCCGTCAAACACAATGGTAGGCCCGGGGAGTCCCACACAGGGGCATAATTTGAAAAAGAGGACAACCCTATTTTCTTATTAATCTGTGCCCAGAGTCTGGCCATAGATTGGAGACTCTTTAGTTTAACTTTCTTAAAGAACTTTTGGTCTCCAAACTTAAACAAAAATCCTTGAGATGGTAGTTCAGCCCCGGCTAACATGGCCTGAAACATTAATCCTATCTAGGAGCTAGTTGGTGATTTCAAAAGCATTCTGGAGTAGGACAATTGAAAGGCCCAAGCATAATACTGCAGGTCGGGTAAAGCCAAGCCACCCTTTTCCCTCCTCCTTCTCAGTTTCTTCCATGCCAATCTAGTGGCTTTATATTTGCAAATAAAAGAGTTAATTTCTCGCTGAGATTTATCTATTTGTTTAGAGTCAAAGGCCAGGGAAATGGTGTTAAAAATAAATGTGAACTTAGGAAGGATAGACATCTTCACTAAATTTACTCTCCCCAATATGGATAATGGGAGGTAGGACCAAGCTTTTAATTTTTTCTGACAGTCTTTAAAGACCCGATCTAGGTTATTTTGCGCAATATTCCCAACTTCTTGGGTGATACGAATACCGAGATATCGCATGGAGGAAGTCGCATCAAGTTGTGTATTAGTGATATTCCACACCATTATCTCAGTTTTACTTGCATTTATCTCGTATCCGGATACCCGCCCAAATTCCTCGGCGCGCTTAATGACGGTAGGGAACGCTAAGACCGGGTCTGCTGTAAAGATAAGAATATCGTCCGCATACAGGGCTACCCTCCTTTCCCACCCCTCATATTTAAAGGGGGGGATATTGACCTCCTCTCGTAGTACCTGAGCAAACGGCTCAATGTACAAATCGAAGAGAAGGGGAGAGAGGGGGCAGCCCTGTCTTGTCCCCCTTGTGATTTTAACAGGTTCTGTCAGAATATTATTTACTAAAAGTCTAGCAGCTGGGGCCTTATACAAAAGAGAGATCACCCGACAAAAGTTGTCTCCAAACTTAAATTTTTTCAAGACCGCAGCCAAATAGTGCCAACTCACCCTATCGAAGGCCTTGGTTGCTAAGGGGAGGGAGAAGTTGGAAGCGATGTCAATGGCCCCAACTAGGTCATGCGTGAGGTCTGCCAACTGACGACCCTTTATAAAATCCTTTCTGATCCTGATGTATAATTGAGCCGATGACCTTCCCCAACCTAATGGACATGATGGCTGCAAATATTTTGTAGTCATTATTGAGGAGTGAGATCGGACGGTAGGATCCGCACTCAGTCAGGTCCTTCCCTGGTTTAAGTATCAAAACTATAGTGGCTTCACTCCACGATTTTGGAGGGTCATCGCCTCTTAAAAGAATGCTGTTAAAAAGGATCGCCAGAGTTGGTATGATAGCTTCACTCATCGCACGATATAGTTCTGCTGGTAGGCCGTCGGGGCCAGCCGCCTTCCCTTGCTTAAGTTGCCCAATAGCTTCACTGACCTCTGCTTCTGAAATTTCAGATTCCAAGCAGCTACTTTGAACAGGTGTGAGAATTGGCAACGATACTTTATTCAACCAAGAATCTCTTACGGAGTGGTCATCTATGATGTCCTCTTTATAGATGGCCTGAAAAAAGTCCTGAAAAGCTCTCCCAATATCAGAATTTGAGATTCGGGGAGATTGTTCGCCTTCCAGCTTTATCTCTCTAATATATTTTTTTGTTTGATCTAATTTTATTTTCCAGGCCAGAACCTTCCCCGCTGCTTCCCCGAACTCGAATTGGGAATTTTTACTTGTCTCCCATCTCCTGGCAACCCTATCTTGTAAGATACTCTCCAGTTGTCTTTTTAAGTCGGCCAATTTTTCTTGCTCTCTTTTAGACCCTATAGAGGTACAGAGTTGTTGTTCGATAGATTTCATATCCAATTCTAGGTTTGTGATCTTCTCCCTATATATCTTCCGTCTCCGAGAGGCTCTGCTGGTAATACTGCCTCTCCAAAAAGCCTTCAGAGCATCCCATACTATGGCAATTTTAGTAGATTCTAGATTTACTTCTAAAAAAACCTTAAATTCGGCTAGTAAAAAACTAATTTCGTCCTCTGCATATAGGATAGACCGATCAAATGACCAAGAAGCGTGTCCTATCTGCTGGCCGGATTTCAAGATAAAGCAGATGGCTGAGTGATCGGAGAGATGAGAAGGGAGATATGATATCTCCACTAATAAGTCTTTAAGACAAAAACTGAACAGAGCATAATCAATTCTTGATTTATGCTTGAATTTAAGATTCCGAAATGAGACTCCCAGTTTGTCCCCCGCCTTTTCCCTCCATATGTCGGCTAGGCCCAATTGTGCCATTATTGACACCAAAGTTTGCCGTGATTTAGAGGCCACACAAGCTCTCGAGTTTGGAAACTTATCAAGCTTAGGGTTCAGCACGATGTTGAAGTCCCCGCACCAAATAATCGGGTCATTGACTATTACCAAGTGATTCCGAATGATGTCGAAGTACGAGGGATCATCTTGGTTTGGGCCATAATAGGCGACAAGTGAGTATATCCTCTCGCCTAATGAGGCTCTTAACAGAAGCCATCTACCGCTCTGGTCCTCTTTATGCTCTAAGATTTGGGCATTAGCACGCTTTTTAAAAATGAGGACGATCCCTCTTATATTCACCGATTGATCTGTGGCTACGAATTTATGAATCCATTTCTGTTTTTTTAGTATATCCGTAATCTCTACTTTGAGAAGGTGTGTCTCCTGTAAGGCAATGACCTGCGCGGGAGAGTCTCTAAGATATTGAAAAATACGATCTCTTCTATCTTTACCGCGCAGGCCATTGACGTTCCAGGATAAATAATGAAGGGAGTCCATATCAGATCTTCCCCCTCACCGTCCCGCCCGACCAGCAAACAGACCTAGAGTCACACATCCCTGCCTCCAAAAGTAACAAGTTCTGAAAGTACAAGGGTGAAAAATCACCCTTGCCCGACCCTAAAAAAAAACAAAAGAGGGTTGGCATGTGAGGATTTATTTTTTATTTTTTTCCCCTTTCCCCAGTGCACCCAGTGTCCCCGTTCCTCTACCCCACCCCTCCCCTAGAGAACCCCTCCCCTCTTACACTGGCTAGATGTATGGCCAGTTTGACGCCCTCTAGCAGTCCTCCCCCCCCCTTACACACCTAACGCTGCTAAGAGTGCTTGTCAGAGAAGTGAAGAGTAAAGAGTGAGGTGTTGGGAAGAGTGGTAAGAGAGAAAACAAACTACTTCGGTTTAATTGTAACACCTATGTTATGTGTTAAAAATCCCGTTTAAAGTGTATATTATTTCTTTTTATATATATATTTTTTTCTTTGTTTTATTATTTTCCCTTATATGGTTATATACTCACGTATGCTCCTTTTATTTCCCCCCCACCTCCCCGTCTCTTGTATTTCACCTTTTTTTTTTTTAAATCCCCTTTTTCTCCTTTTCTTTCTTTTTTATTCATTTCTTTTTTTTTGGGTTCGAATCTTTATCGTTATTTCACCTTCAAGGAGGAACCGGGACAAGGGATAAGAACTATTGAGTGTTTCCCCGTCTATAATACCGTTCTCATACCGCTCTTATACCAAACTTGTACTGCAGACTAGCTAGCTCCACCCGAGGAGCCCTTGATAAACTCCAGCAGTTGCCTCCAAGGGGGATCTAATATTATACATTTTATTGTTAAACATAATCCGCAAAAATGCGGGGAACCTCATTTGCACCGTTGCACCCAATGATCTAAATTTGTCCATCCTTTGGCCAAGTTCCCACTGCCGCTCCAGGGTGGATTTGGAAACGTCCGACCGAACTTCAAAAGAAAAATCTGGTCCCTTTAATGATTTAGCTTTCAATGCTAAATTTAGGATCATCTCTTTCAGTGTATAAGTATGGAAGTTAACCAGAATTTTTCTAGGTTTACTTCTACCAGGATTTAGTCGAAAAGGGTCCCTGTGTATGCGCTGGATATCCTTCAGCAGGACATTGGATGTCTCATCTAGTTTTAAAGAGTCTTAACAACGAAACCACAAAAGACTTTAAGTCACTCCCTTCTTTTCCCTCCGGGACCTTCAAGAGACAAAGGTTATTACGTCGAGGGTAGTTTTCCAATGATTCGACTCTTTCCCACAGAGCATCCCCTTCCCTGTGGAGACTTTGGATCTTTACTTCAGCAGACTCCAAACTAGTCTTGAGAGAGCCCACCGAACCCTCTAGAGATTCTGTTCTTGCATAAAGACCATCTACTTTCCTCTCCAGTATTTCGCGTGCAGCCCTGATCTCATTCTGATTTCCCTTAGAAACCAAAAAACCGCTCCTTATCTCTTCCCTCATAGAAGTAAGAAGAGCCTCAAGCAAAATTCCACCCCCATTCTCTGTCTCCACCTCTACAACCTCGATCCCAGCCGACACCCCCTGAGTAACCGGGGAGGCAGAACTGGGGACCGTAAGGTTCCCAGCCCCCGATATATCATCCTCAGGATCCTCTGAGTCACCTGTTTTGGGTCGGGGACAAGCGAGGCCTTCACCCTGCGTGGACAGCCCCCCTGTATCAATGACCTCTACAGGTGGGACCGATGGAGCCAGAGGGGCTAAAGAGACCGGGGAGGGTTCAGCCATACTAATATTTTGGGTAATAGAGAGGTCTGTGGAGGACAGAGGGTGTATGTCTAACACCTGAGGTAATACATTGAAAAAGGAGCGCAGTGAGGGGGTGATGCGAACTGCGTTTCTTATAGTGTGGTCTTTCTTCACTCCTCTATGGGCATCCTTTCTCTGGGATCCCCGACAAACATTTGAGCTTGTATCTGCTTCCACCTTCCTGAGTGCTTGCCTACGGCGAACACTCCGCCTGTCCACCTCGTCCACCAACTCCTCGTCTGCCGCTGAGTTAGAGCACGCTTCTAGGCCGGTGAGCCCCCCCCCCCCATCCCTGTTGGTTAGTAGAGCCTCTAATGCCCTTGCCCTGCGTTTTACCCTTTGCTGCCTTCCTTACAGCCTGTTTCCTATTTTGATAATTATAAAGAGTCGAGGGGGCACTCACCGTTTCTGTAGCTGAACCCCCAGCCCTACTCACGCCATCCACGATGGTATTATTGCAGGTCTCCGTCTCAGCACCCCCGTCCTCCGGCGTCTCGGACCTCTTCGTGGTATCAAAAAAGGAAGTGGAAAACGCCGGGTGCTGACTGGCTGCAGAGCTTGTTCTATCTCCGCCAGTGATTCCCCGGAAGAGGCCACGAGCCGCCGCCCTGCGGCCGTGCATCAGCTCCACGGCTGCATGCTCCCACCGCGGCAGAGAGGCGGGGTGGCGGGGCTGTAAAACAGTACCAAGACACATCAGCGGCAAAAATACTGGAGTGAATGCCGATGGACCTGGGGAAACGGACCGGTATGATAGATGATCCCGTTACCCGAAATCTTCATTCCTCTGACACAAAGAAGTAAAGGAAGTGTGTGGTGAGGGCGAGAACAAGGACGCGCGCACCGCCTAACCTGCGGCCGCCATGTTCTCCTTCTTGAGGATACTACATTATTATATGCAAATAAATACATGCAGAACAAATAAAAGAAACAATTATAGTGAAGACTTGATTCCGCATGTTCTGAAAACCTGTATTTTCCCATCTTACAAAAGAGCACAAGCAGCAGCTGTTTCAAAGCACTCGTGCTTGTGCTCGTCATTGCTACTTTATATTAATCGATTTCGTTTTAAAGTAATTCAATTAAGATAGAGAGACAGCACATCAGGTAAGGATTACAATGCACCTGAGAAAACACGTTAAACTCTTATCTTATCAAGCCTGGGAGTGGTGCGTGCATGCGCGCGCAGTCTACACTTTTTCAAGCACTGCACTTGTGGCGCCTCGCTGTGTGCTCCCGCAAGGTGGATGCCGCCACAAGCACGAGTGCAGTGCTTGAAAAAGTGAAGAACGACGGCTAAAGACCCTCCTATTCAGCACAGCTCCTATTCAGAGGGTCATAACCCGATTAGAACCAGAGCTACAATGATATTTTGTTTGTTTCTAATTATATATTGATTTGTATTTTATATGTATCACATATGTGTGTTTTTGTTTGTCACATGTTGTGGTGTCTTTAGTGTATGTTCATAATTGTATTTATATAGATTGTGAAATCAAGAAAAAATCATTTTCGATCAAAACAAAAGTATGAAATAAGAAAAAATATTTTTTTCAACCAGGTTGTTTAGGCCTCCTGGCCTTTGGAACAAATGTGGTTTCTGAATGAGTATCTGTATTGGTATTTTTTGTGGTTGTTTCTGCCATAGGGTGGAGAGGCCGAGGGGCTTTACAGACCTTGTAGATATTGGGTTGATGAGGAAATCTGATTTCCTGCTAGCTAGTTTGGGCCTTTCAAGTGTAAATTCCATCCCCCCCCCCTTTCTTTGGGCCCTCAGGTACAAATCTGTGCTGAATCGGAGGCTATACTTCTCTCAAAGAGGCAATGTTGTTAGCACAGTCACAATGTGCATTATTGACAAGGGTGTAAAAGTGAGATACGGGAAAACGATACTCAACCTTCCCAACTGAAAAAGCAGAGCGCTGAATAGGGGATGGTGGGATGACAAAGGTTCGGGATGGACTGTTTCCATGAGGAGCAGGGTCAATAATGCTTTGTATTAGGTACGCCTCTGTCTAGAACAGCACAGTGGGTGCATATTGATGAGTTGAAATGCTACTCCAAGCATCTGCTAGTGGTTAGACTACTTGCAAGCATTCATCCCATCATCTTTTGGGTGTTTGATTGCCATTAGTACCTAGAACAGCTTTTCAAGCCTATTGCTGCCAGTGTTTGCGAATTCCAAATAGTAAATGTGCACCCATTCAATGAGTAGTCCAATGGGTTCATATTTACTACTTTTTGGTAAACCAGTCACTATCCCATCTAAAAGATTAACAAATTAAAACCTCTCAATGAAATAAGAACGATGGGAAAAACCAACACAGATATAGCACACCTTACTCAGGGCGCCCACACCCAACTACCAAATGAAGAATGAATGTGGGGTGTCATACCTCCAAACACCCCCACTGAACCTAGGACCCTGCCCTTTCTGTCTGGTAGTTCTCCCTGGGAACTCATGCTTATATGGGGTTTGTTGTACAATATACATGCCAAATATTTCCAGGGCTTGGCTCAGGCATAGGCTCTTAGATCTCTCACTGGTAATTTGTTAGCTCGGCCATCGCTACTGCAGAGACAGGCATTTTTTTTTTTAACGTGATAGTTTTTTTAAACATTCATGGTGATCAGTGAACTAAGAGGCAAGTCAGTAGTCATGTAAACCATAAACATGGCATTGTTTCTTATATTAGATGGAGCAACATAAGTCTATAAAATCAAATCTAAGAGGTGTTTCTACAGAGCATCTCCTGAACTCAAATATTAATTCATATGTGATAATATAGAATAAGGAGGCTCTGTGAAAAAAATATATGCCTAGGTTCACAAAATTTGGACTAGCAAGGAAGCAGTATTGATTCCATCAGCGGCGGCTCCTCTGCTATGGCGGAAGAGTGTCGCCCCCCCGCCAGCAGCCAAAAATAAAAAATAAAATGATAATGAACCTGTGTTTATTATCGTTTTATTTTTTCTGTAGCATTGCCCAGGGGGTGAGGCCACTGAGATGACAGGCAGAGTGGGAGTTGCAGGTGCACTGGCTGTCAATGCACATGAAGGTTTGGCCGGCCGTCTCAGGCCGGTCAAACCCTCATGCGCACTGAAGCTTTCTCCAACCCAGCTGCATTGCTCTCATGGGTTAATATTTGGAATACCTTCATACACTTTTAAGTTGTAATTCCTGATTAGAAAGGAATGGCTTTGTCATGTTTTATATCTTTAGAATGGTGATGATAAATCCCCCTTACTGGTAAAGTTGAACTTAACACTACTATTTAAGAAATGCTACTTTTAGATAGTGTACATTTCTCTGCTCATATTACTTTGTGTACCTTCAGCCTGATTCAAATCCACGTCTGGGGTTGGTGACAGCTTCAATTTGTGTACTCCCTCTAAACAGCCACAAACACAGGAAGGTTAGGTGTGTCGGAGGATTCATCTGCTTTCTGATGGCCCTTCTTGGGCAGGAAGGGAGGGAAGAGCTGGCACTTGCACCTGAACAGGTAGTGTTCTGTCCGTACACAAAGAGCTGATTACCCCCCTACTGATAGTCTGGAGCTAGGGATGGGCCCGAAGGACCTCTTTGCACTTCAAAGACCCTTTCCAGAAGTCACCCTCACTTTAAAGGCAGAACTGAGTAGAAGTACTTTGTCACTGAACCCTCTACACCAGACACATCAAGACCTGTGAAGACGTTTGCTAGAAAAATAGGACTGCTGTGCTGCTACAAGGACTGCCATTCTTCTGGAATGCTGCTCTGGAAGAACAGCTTTTCTGCTCTGTTGTGCTGCTCTACTGTGCTGCCCTGCTGAGGAAAAGGACTGGACTCATCGCATGTGAACCCAGAGTGATTCCAAGGGCTTGCTGTCTTGACCCCTGTTCGGAAGTCTAAAGAACTCCAAAGACTTCTTGCAAACCTGCATCAGCACCTGGACTCTGCCATCTGTGAGCCCCAACCTGCCAAGTGGTGCCAACGCAGTCCTGGGCCCATGGAAGTGAGTTTTCTATGCTGACCCAGCAGAATCGACACATCCACTCCAATGCCTTGCTGATTGATGACATTTCTTCGATGACTACGCGGCTTGACAACAATGCATCGCAAAGGGGTTCACCAACGAAGCTTATCCGACTTCGTGAATCGAAACAGATGCATTGCCTACATCCAAGGGATCGCCGATGATGCATCGCCTTCTTGGCGTCGATGCCAGCCTGTTTTCAGTGGACCAAGGCTGGTCCCTGTATCTGACCCATACTCCATCGCAGTCAGCCTGAACCTTGGGATTTGCCCCGGTCCCACGTTGGCGCTTTTATGACCCTAAGCACTACATTTTCATTTAATCTTACACAATTCATAACTCCGGTTCAACTTATTGGATTCTTGTCATTCTAGTCTTGATTTACTCATAAAAGTATTGTCTATTTTTCTAGCTTGGTGTGGGATCTTTTTGTGGTGTTTTCATTGTGTTACTGTGTGAATGTTTCACAAATACTTCACACATTGCCTCTTTAGATAAGTCTGACTGCTCTGTGCCAAGCTACCAGAGGCTGAGCAGAGGTTATCTTTTAATGTGTATCTAGCTTAGCCTGTCTAAGATTGCGGTTCCTTCCTGCATAGGGTGCATACCTCTGCCAACCAGATACCCAATTTCTAACATATATTTAAAGAGCACCCTTCGGAGGCGGGGGTGGAGGAGGTCGGGTCGCTTTTTGGTGATGGTACCCTCCTCGACCATGACATTTTTGTGCAATCCACGGGGGCATCAGCTCGTCACTATTTAACATATGCTGCAGTTGCACACTACATTAGGGAGACTTGGGCATCCCAACACATCGAACCTCCTCAACATGAGCTAGTACACCTGCTTTATTACATGGGAGAGGGTGGCCATCTAGTTAAATGGCTATACACGGACATTGGGACACAAGCATCTATTGCACTCACGGACCTCCGAACAAAATGGGCAGAGGCCACAGACACGGAACTAACCGATAAAGGCTGGGCGAGCATCCTAGAACACCCCAAACGGGTATCCCGCAATGCCAGACTCAAATTTATACAAACTATGGTGCTTCACAGATCCTACTTAACCCCAAAGAGAATACAGCGTATGTTCCCAGGAGCCCAGCACTGCTGCCCTCGATGCAAGATAGAAGAGGCAGGCTTCGTCCACATGCTATGGGCTTGCCCCCACATCAGTGACTACTGGAGAAAGATCCGGAGTACACTCGGAGAGGTCACACATCTAACAATCCGTGACAACACTCTGCTGGGTCTCCGCAAGCGTACCAGCACCCTGAAGGTCCAGCTGCGCTTCCTAGACCTTGCCCTTATATTGGCCATAAAATGCCCCCCATTAACTAAGTGGCAGGACGATGTTATGCAGTGGAGTGGTGCTGAAAGTGCGGCACTTAGACGCGAGGAAGCGAGAGGGTTACGGAAACATCCCATTTCCATGGAATGGGACCTCATGTTAGAAGCTTTCAAAAAGGTAGATCTTATGCCTACACAAGTTACTCTTACCCCATAACGCACCCAGTTACATGAACAGCACGAGACGCAGGTTCCCTAAGGGCCCTACTTGCAACCCAACCGCACACCAACAGCAACCGGTTGGAAAAGATACTGAGCTAGATGTACTAGGCTGAGAGTCACACAGGAAACGGCAGACCAGGAGGGAGGGTGGGATCTGGGGGTTCTGTTCATGAAACTGTTTAAACCATATTACAAAATGCAATTACCCCAAGTGATACTACTGTACCTTATACGCACATACTAATTGTCTCATAATTGTGCTGACTGTAATATGATGTACTGACACTCGCAATCGGACGAGCTAGTCTGCACACAGAAGTGATGTGTATACGATTGTAAAAACAAAAATGAAAATGAAAATACCGTAATGTACTTGGTCAAAATTTGCACTCATTTTCTGGTACTCAAAAAAGTTTGTTTAAAAAAAAAATATTTAAAGAGCACCCTAAAGATTTTGAACGCTTATGGATGATATTTATAATCGCTGTACCAGGCTCTGCTGTTTTTGAGATAGGTAATTTTAAGGCCAGCCCTTTATTATCAGGGAAATTATTATTAATATTAAATTGTAAGTCTATACCTAAATAAAATAAAGGGGAAGACAGAGGTTAACCTGGTCATGTTCCTCTTCAAAGTACAAGAGGATCTGATGTGGCACCATTCATTTTAATTTTCAAAATGGGATTAGTTTATAGGCACATGGACATTTGTATGAAGAGTTCTCTGAGGTCATATTGGCAGAGGGTTGCTTCGAGATATGGCCATTTGACCTTATCAAACGTCTTCTCTGCATCCACAGTTATAGCAGCAGCAGGTGGCAGAGAAGCTCTTTCAATAATGTGGCAAAACATGCAGATATAATTAGCACGCCCACCTTTGAGAAATCCTGACTGAGGGACATGGTTACGTTTGGCATAAGCAGTTCAACAAATTAAGTCTGAATTTTGGCATAGATTTTTTATTTCATATTTATCAGTGAGATTGGTCTGTGGGTTTTGGTGGTAAATGGTTAGTGCTGTCTTTTGGAATGGCAACTAATGTGGTTTCAGTCATGGTGCCAAATACTCTGCAGACAGAGGCAAAACGGTTGAGAACCACCACAAGTGATGTAATAATCCTGTGAGTGAATGTTTTGTAGAAGCTGACGGGTAGGACCTTAGGACCTGGAGATTTACCACTAGAAATGAGTTTGATTGCTTCTAGAATCTCAGTCTTTTTTTGTCAGTTTCAGAAATAGTTCTGTTGGAATGGATTTTAAAATGTTAATACAAGACTCTCGAAATGTTTATGGTGGGTTTGTAGAGTGAGGCATAAACTTTTTAGAATTAAAATGTAAGTTTACTTTTGATTTCTCTTTTAGAGTCTTTAATGCTTGATATTAGGTTATTGCTTTTCTTGAACATTAGGCAGCTAGAAATGTCATGACTTTATTTAGATAAAACTTTTTTTTACATTTCAGAGCGTGTACCCATAGATGCGCTTGCTTGCTAATAATTGCATTATATTCGTATCTGAGGTACTTAAGAGTCACCGATAGTGAAGAATCTTTTGATGGTCAGTAGATAATTTATTTTCCTTTAATAACTTTAGCAAAAGAGTCTAGGGAGGCCTTTAATTCTTTACTTTTCTTCGCCATGCAGCTTATCATCTGTCCCTATGAAACATTTTACAGCGTCCCATAGATTGAGGGGAGAAGAGACCGAATTTGTGTGTTCTTGGAGGAACAGTATATATCCCCTTTCTACTTCCACTATGTCTGATTCTTTATCCAAAATGTCACTGTTGATGAGCAGATTTTCGGGTGCAGAGGTGCGATCTGTATTGAGATTTTGGCGTGATCAGAGATTACAATTGGTACAATCGAGGATGATAATGTTTCCTGGAATAAAGAAGCCATTATCTATATGTAGTCCATTCTTGAAAAACTATTAATTGGGGAGCAAGAAGAAGTTGAAGTCACTGCCTAACTCAGGTTGTGTAGCCTCTAAATGTCAGCTAGACCGTGGGAGGTACATAAATGACATATACTTTTATGAACTCAGGCAGGTCTGTATTTAAAGGTAGACCGTCTATCCAGAATAGTGTCCATGGGTAAATTAAAATCGCCCCCAAGAATAATACAGCCTGCAGGGAGGAGTAGAGGTAAATCTGGAATTCCATACCAGTCCATATCAGGACGAACCCCTCCTACTTACAATTCAAAAAGCAGCTCAAAGACGACCTCCTCCACAGATCTCTCCCACATGGATAGCCACAACCTAACACTCGAAGCTTGCCCACAGCAGCACACAATCACTTTGGCGCCAAGAACTCTACCTCATGACATTAAGAACTCTACCGCTATTGCCCCAGGACTATCTCCTGTAATCCACCCCACCGGCCAAATAGCGTCACGTTTCGTTATGCTCTCTTTGACAAGAAGGCCTTGTATATACTATTGGGATAATTTACCCTAGGATTGACATTGTGCACTCCACGCGGATTTTCTGTGATACGTCCTGAGACATTGTACATACTTATGATTATGTATCTTTAAAGTGTTCATGCTGTAAAGCGCTCAGATACCTTCGGGTCTGGCTAGCGCTATATGAAACTCTTAAATAAATGATGATCAAAATTGAAGTACATCACCTTTAGGGTCATAAATATTTATGGCATAGTATTCTGTTGCGCCATATTTGAGTTGGGTAATCAACCATCTGCCTTCATTAGCCGGTTCTGAGGCAATTATGAATAGGCCTGAATTTCTTGAAATTAGGGTGAAGATACATTTATCTTAGATAGTGCAGCACAGAGCAAATCACTGACCCAACCACTGCGCATTAAGGCTTCTATATTGCCTATTTAGGTTCCTTGGAGAAATACCAAGTCACATTTAAGATCATTGTAATAATCAGATATCGTTTTTCATTTCACAGGATGGTTGAAGGCTTTGTTGTGAAGGGAAATTACTTTTAAAGTGGTCATATTATGACATTTGCCAGAAATGGTAATCGACCTGATGAAGTAGAAAACTTATGAGAATTAATAAGAAGGTGTTACTGGATCTGGTGGGAAAGAAATCACATGGCAGGGAGGGGAGTACATTGTGTGAAAGGGAGTGGAAGAGAATCTAAGCTGGAGAAAAACAGAAATGAAGAAACACAAAAAGAAAAAACTAAAACCACAACTTAAAATCCCATCCTGCAGCTTGGAGTAGTACCAAAGATGCAGCTCTATCAAATGGGACTGTTGGGATATCCATGCAAGAGGACCGATCATGCTCATCTCAAAGGTGGTAGTAGTACTCTAAGTTACACAGTTAACAAAGAAAATTGTCAACAGTCATTACATCAAAACGATTAGGTCATGATCTTATTGGGAAATGTTAGTAAATACACATTTATAAATGGTGCAATAAAAGAAATCAGGCCAAAACATACATCAGGACTAATACAGAAGGAATATAGGATGTAACCCTCTTGAACGCCTGCTCGGTTCTGCTGTTCCACTCCCAGGGGCAGTCATGTTTAGTTAGGACCCAGAGGAGCTCTTACAAGGTGGCCGGGTTGGGGATAAATCGTCCACAGTAGTTGGCCGTCCCCAGAAAGAAGCATTTTGTGGGACAGCCGCCACTCGTATGGCCTCCACCATCTTCGCTTGAGAAGTGGTACCTGTAGAACTCAATGGCATTGGTGTAGAATGAGCATTTCTGTCTGTGAAGGTTCAGCCCACAGTCTGCTAGTTGCTTTAGGGTGGCTCTCAGCCCTAAGTGGTGGCAGTCGCGGCTCGCAATTCTCGCGTGAGGTGGGGGGGGGGGGGGGCGGGATGTCACGCAGGGGGTTACCCCGGGGGTGGTTGCGCAACAGTTACTGCTAGGGGGGGTGTCACACAGGGGTTACCGCGGTGGAGTGGGGGGGTAAAATAAAAATAAAATGTACCTGCCCGGTCCCGCGCCGCTTCTGCTCCTGGTCCGGGTCCCGCGTTTTCCTGCTCCTGAACAGGCATGCTCCCTCCCCTCCTGTAAGCCTATCACAACGTTGCAATGGTAGAGTTGCAATTGGTGCGGAGTCCCGCACAGCACCCAGCTGGGCACCTGTAGGGAGGCCATTTTCTCTATGTAGGCTGCATGCAGCCTACATAGAGAAAATGCAGTGTGCGCATGACTGCTTTGGTCGGCCCCAGAGAGCCGACCAAACAGTCCGGGTACTCAGAGTGGTGCACGCCACTCCTTCCCAACCTACCCGCCCGCCCCCAACCAGGCATACCCCTGCCTTCTGCTTTCTCGCAGCACGAGAAGCAGGAAGTAAAATTTTATTTAAAATACCATTTTATTTTCTGCTTCTCGCACTGCAAGAAAGCAGTGGAGCGGCGCTCCTCCGCCCTAATGTAGGAGCCGCCCCCGAGTGGTGGTCTTCTAGGATGTCAGAGAATATCAAAGATGTTGTTGCTCACGTTGAACACACCGACTAATCCCGACAGGGTCTCTCAAATTATATCTTGGAACACTTCGCCATTCCACAAGATTCCGAAGTTGAGGCATCGGTATCTGTGAAGACCCACATGAGTGGAGAAGGTTGTGATATATTGACTCAACTCATTGAGCACAAGCTGGTGGTATCAACATTCAGATTGGCTTCCATGTCATCAACTGTTGGGTTGATGTGCCGTTCTCAGCATATTGCTTTGTTTGGGGGCCACATGTCGATACAGTGTCTTATGCCTCCTGGTTGTTTGGGCTTGGGGCTATCACGGGGGGGTGGGGGTGGGGGGGGGGGGGGGGGGGACGGGGACATCCATAGAGACAGTCCAGTCACTTTTTCAATCACGCCTAGCTGTTCAAGTTGTTCCAGCTCTTTTTTAACCAACGGACATAGGTAGAACAGCACTCTTCTGTGTCTCAGGGCTACAGGTCTAATGGTCTCATCAATATGGAGCTTTACCTTCACACCTCTCAAGCATCTTAACCTACAAACAACTGCAGGAACTCCTCCAGGATGCCCTCTGCATGCAATTCATACACCTAGCGGCAAAGATAGACCAGGCCCTGGGCCTCTGCTCTGTGACATCCCAGGAGAGTGCCGGTGTCCCCTTTTGTTACGTGAAATCCGTCTTGTGTCCTCTTCTCATCATTTTCTACTATCACCTGAATGACTACTCTAAGGGGTATTGGCTCCGTGCCTCCATCCGTGTAGATTCTGGCTTTCGTGGGTGCTGGCCTCAGCATGAGTTTGTGGAACGGAGTTGTTTCCATGACATTCACAGAAGCGCCCGTGTCGATCAGGGCAGTGATTTGGGTACTTCCAATCTCTACCTTGCACATTGACAGGGGCCTTTTGCGATAGTGGTCTCTGCTAGCAAACAAAACGGTGAAAGCTCCGCTCTCAGTATCCTCTTCAGGGGGACTCATAGCCTCTGCTTATTGCCCGGACTGCCCTTTTTCACCCTCCTCAAAGGAGAGCTGGTGGAGGGAGGATCGCACTCGCCTGTGGTATCTTGTGCTGGTACTTGGCCCACCACTGAGGTATACTTTGGCATAGTGATTCATGCGACCACACTTCTAGCACGACCTACCTTGTGCTGGGAACACTTTGGGCATCTGGTGTGTCAATCTACAGTTCTTGCACCCCCTCTCAGGCTGTTTGGGAGTGGGAGCTGCGCGTGGTCGGACTGGGTGTGACTTGCTCTTCCTGGATCTTGTCCGATCTCTGAGCGTTCAACAGGGCTTTAGGCCCTCCTTGTCCTTGGCCCTGCTGTCCGCCAGCTAGTGGGATCTGTCCAATATCAAGATGTTGTCTAAGGTGATGCCTGGTTGGCAAAGTATGAGTTTTCGCAGGGGGAACAAATGGCAGCCTTGAATCAACTGGGCCCAGACTTTATCTGGTTGGACAAACTTGGCACAGGTGCGTGCCAGCCTGCAGAGGTGTGCATAGAACACAACCACCGATTCGTCTTCAGTCTATCATGCCTGACTCAGTTTGAACCTTTCTTAGTAGTGGTTTAATTGGGGTCGAAGTGTCAATTCAGGGCTGCAACTTAAGTATTAAAGTCATTGGAAGATCTTCGAACAGGTGGTGTAATTCTGCGCAGCCCACGTGGAGCTTCATGGATCTCGTCACAGCTCCATCAGTCTTACGTGTGGCATAAAAGAAGTGTTGGAGGCGCCCAATGCACTGGCGCCAAAGCAGGGCAGCTGTCACAGGGTCTGACTAAAGAGTGGCAACGCCGGACGGGGGCGTGCCCGCACTGCTGGGGGCAAGGAGTGCTGCGTCTTGTTGCTGGGCAGACATGTCCTTCACCCCTTATTTCCCAATGTCTTGGGCCTCCGGGGACAACTGCGTTTATTAAGGCCTGCTACACAGGCGTTTGATTGCCTGTTTGCACGCACTTGCCTTCTCTTGTGCTTTTCCTGTCCGGACAAGCAATATTAATTCATGCCCCTCTCTGGTCATGAGAACAGTCACTCGCGGGTGCCACGCGTGATGCTATTTAATGCTCTCACTCACTCCTCCTGGCACAAGCGAGCACCGACTCCGGAACAGACCTTCACTCATCCCACGTTGGGCAGTCCCAGCACATGCATGCAATGGTTCACGGTCAGCACCCACACCGCATGGCAGGCATGAAGGTGTGTCTTCAGGGCAGGTTTGCTGAGGCCACATGAGCTGGTTGCAATCAGCCTGGTCAGTTGCGGCACTTCAGGCTGCCGCTAGAGGGCACAGACGCCTTTTGATGAGGCCGCAGTGGCTGATTTGAATGCTGCCTGCCACGCTGCTCACACAGGCGCCTGGATACGGGAGACCGATGTACACAGTGCAAGAGTTGCCTGCACTCTTCTCGCCTGTAGGCAGGACACTGCGATCACTTGTCAGCAGCCAGTCCATGCGGCAGAACACAGTCTACAATGCCGCAACACGAACCTCACTGAGTAGCATGGCACTTGGATCAATCGTCGTAGTAGGTAGGCGTCCTCTGCAAGCAGGCAGTACCAACCTCGTCACAAGTGTAAGACCATAATGCAGGGTCAGGTCTCATACAATGCAGCGCACTGGGGATATATTGTTGTGAGGCACACACACAATATACTTGGTATTGCAGAGTGACCACAAGCGATCACCCAGCCTTTATTTATACCTTACAGCCGTGCCCGGCCCTCTGGCTGCATGCTCGTTACTCTGTATAGTACAGACAGAGTGGCACTCTACAACATGGAGTAGTGAAGAGAAAGTTTGTTTATTAAAGGTACTACTCATTCTAAATACACCCACTGGCTATTAAATTGTATTGCTTTCTATGCTGAGGAGTTTTGCGGAAAGGAGGTTCAGGGTCCAGGTCAGGGCACATAGTGCTGAGCTCATGGCCCAATTAGGAAAAGTGCTCACGAGGGCTGATTCAGGCAGGTGATTCTGTCCCCGACTCTCAAGTGTCCCGACTCACGTCCGCATGCCTGGATCTTTAAATAGACAGACCTGGTCGGAGTGAGCTGGGGGTCCAGACCTGTAAGACGCGAAGCACAGCAGTAAGTGAGGCTACTCAGTTGGGCTGAATGGGATGTCTCCTAAATGTGTGGGGTGGGAGCTGTGATCTGTAAAAACAATGCGGCCGAACAGTGCCGGGTGTCTTTATGTGGAAGACGCCGAACACGGCGGTGAATGATGTGGTTCAGTGGGTCCGTTACGATGTCATCTGACTATTTGGGGTGCGAGTCGTGATTTGCAAAAATTAATGAACACACAAAAATGGGCTTCCCCTCGATTAAATTCCTACAGTTACCTACAGAGTTCTAACGAGATGCAGCACCAGTGGGGGCATCTCATAAAAAGTTACGGACTGGCCTCACACAACGCCCGGTGTCATGCTTCATCATCGCCGGTCCTCGCCCTCTAAAAACTTGGTTTGATAGAGGGCGGGCATACACCTGGAGACAGGGATGCATTTCTAAATCTAAGTGATGGCCGTGGGGGAGTGATAAGTGACTTAAAAACCATTACATTAGTCCATATACTATGTTTATTCAAGTGGTAAATGTATGGTGGTTAAAAACTAAGTGAACAGTGATGTGGGATGTTATTCTCCCTTCATCGTGTGAAATGCGGTCGACATGTTTCTGCTAATGTGTCCCCAAAGGGTACGTAGCATTCTTCAGGACCAAAGGGGGTAACTCATTTTTAATATGTTGATGAGGAAGACTCTTCAGACGGGGATCTATAAGGAACATATATGTTCAGAAGTGCACTTAAAATGTATTAGGGTACACATACACACACACACATTCCTTTTTCACTCATGGACGTTGGTTTTCGTTCCTTTTTAGGAAAGTACAGATGAGGAGCAATTGGTGGTTGCTTACATGAGACACTTCCTAATCACATACCTTTTACTTATCTTTCAACACGAGACACACCTCTTGGGCATAGGACCTGCATTTGATTTTACATACACATATAGGAGGGTTCATAAGTGCATCTTAGACTCTTCCGCCACTAAAATAGAAGCAGTGGGACCCATGAAATAGTCACATGATGTGTAAGGCAGAACAAGGGCTTTTTTGTATATGTAAAACCTGGAGGCAGGAATGCATTTAACAACAAGGGTTTTTTCATATAAGGTATGGTTGAGTGGATGGCGCCATTTTTTGTTTATATTTCCCTCTAATGCTCCTTTTTGATTAGAAGTAATTTGAACAGCGGCTCAGCCGTGAGAGCATTGAAATTGCTTTTGAAATCACTGAACTACTTGGGTGGACAGCATACCATGGAGATGCAATAACATTTATTACCCTTAATATAGAACTAGGGGTTGGAGATGGAGCATCTCCCTTTTCCTTTTAGGAGTGTGAGAAGGTCCTCATCTGTATACATTGCCATCTGTGTACCGGGACACTATCGATACATCTGTTAGTAAGACAGTAGGAGGTCGGAGGGGCAGAAATTGTCTGGCCTTTACTGACGAACAAATTGCACAGATTTTATCATGACCATCATTATTACCTGATACCCCACTTCGATCAGGGACTACAGCAAAAGAAGACTGGGAGAAACCATCTAATTCTAAGAAACGGCAGGTACAAATTGCTATACATGAGGCATTAAAGACAGAATATTTACTTGTAAATGCGGCCCATGCAAGCCTCCTTTTGAGGATTGAACCCAAGATCTTTTTCTAAGATAGGTAATTCCATCTTGTCTGGAGCTATATTGCCAACAAATGCACCAGAGACTGGTTAATTCTTATTATAAATACTGCTAAACGACTTAGTGAAGAACTTCTCAAAGAGATCCTTGATTAAGAAGAAGCTTTGTAAAGGGACACAACTATTGCGGACCCCTATGGAAAACTAGCACATATTCAAAGCGATCTCTCTGAATACAAAACATATATGGTAAATCAGAAAATAAGAGGTCCCAAGAGACATTTAGATAGGGAAAGGCCCATTCGTGGGAAAACCTATGTAGAAGATCAATATTGCCAGAGACTGGTTCGGGACAGTATACCAACCAACAGAGGGGGGTGAATTCCAAAAAAGAAAGGCCCTACATAACTGGACTATCGATAACACGAGCAGTGAGGAGGAGGAACTGGCAAAGCAGGCATCCACCTCGAACAACACCAAGGTACATTTTGGCCCTCAGACCAGACAGGGTGACAATCTAGGTACACTCCTGAACTGTTTTTAGGTCGAGATCAGGGGGGGGGCAGCAACCGCCGAGGACGACAGAGGCAAGGAAAGTGGCAGACAGGACCAACCATAAGGCAGACCAATTGCCCTGCGAATAACACGCAGCAGGGGAGAGGACCTCTACAATGGACTCTAGTGTGGTCAATTTAAGTAACTACTATCTCTCACCATCAGTCACATGTCCTTAATAAAGACCTTCGATATGTCCACACACCACAGCATGAGCCTTTCAAATGCAGGACAGTTTTTTATACCATGCAAAGAATTCATTTGCATAAATTCATTGAAGATAAACCGGCTGATCCCCCATCTGGGTTCTCTACCGATTTACATAGACCATCTTCTTTTGTCCCCTCCCCTCCCCCAGCTCCTCTATGGGCCCAGAGGTAGCTGTCTTTGAACAGCGTGTACTATGTGAGATCACTGTACTTGAGCAATCAATGAAAAATCCCACTTTCCAAAACATGACTAAAGCTGAATGGACAGCCATTAAATCACTCCAGAATAATTACACCCTAATAAAACAGGCAGATAAAGGTGGTGAGATTGTGGTATTGAACATCTATGACTAAGAAGCAGCAGTGCAGAGACTTTTAGAGGTACGCACCAACTATGTACTGCTTATAAGGGACCATACCAGTGAGCTGCAGGGCATAATAAAGGACATTGTAGAAGAAGCAAAGGAATTACCACCAAGGAAGCAGATTTCCTTGTTAATACCGCGCTACACACAGCAGTCCATAAAAAAATCTTGGATAGAAACTATCTGTTATAATATTCATCTTTTCATCCGAGGGCATTGTGTGACAATCTCCCAGAGGGAGTTTTTCCAGGTATAGGAGGAACTGCACAGAGGTTGGGACTTTTGCAGCCCAATCATCTGTTCTTATGAAGCGGGCTTACCCTTACAATGTGGTCAACCGGGCACGCAAAAGGGCAACAAATACTCCCCGTTCAGCCTTGTTAGAAAAGAACATCAGAACCAGCAATGCTTGCATTTCAGTGGAATCCACTTCTGATCCTCTGTTGACGAAAATCAGACAGATCATATGAAAGAACTGGCACTTTCTGGATGTGGGTCATAAAAAAATCCAACAGCCAAGATTTGCCTTCAGGAGGGCAAGTAGTGTAAGGGATCACCTTGTTCACTCGCCAGAACACTCAAATTAAATGGGAGTCTAATGTACCCTCTGGCCATTATCAATGCAGTGGTTACATGGCCGGTGGTCTCTCACAAACGACGGCCGCTCTTGGCTCCAAAAAAGGTTCAGTAAATGCAACTCAAACAACGTTCTATACCGTCGGACCTGCAGTTGCTGCTTACATTATATTGATTTAACATCTAGAAAAGTTAAGATCAGAATGCAGGAACATACGAGTACGTTAAAAGCAGGCAAACATACAACACAACTGGTCAGACATTTTCAAGAGACATATGGGAGGTTCATAAGTAGATATTAGACTTTTCACCACTACAGCAGAAGCAGGGGGGCCCATGAAATATTGACATGATGCGTAATGCGCAACAAGTGTTTTTTTCTATGAGATTTGAAATCTGGAGGAAGGAATGCATTTAACACGACTATAAATAGTTATCTGTCTTGCAAGCCACTCGGCCTCAGGGTTGAAAGTAAAGTCAGAGCGCACATGCGAAAGTCGATGAAGGTATTTACAAGGCCATGAGCCACTATTTTGAGAGCTGAAATCCCTACTGTTAAACTCCACCATAGGCAGAGTTCATCACACGGTAATTATTTCCCAAATGAGTAGTACGGTTATTTAATTACCAAAACAAATTGATCCGCACAGGAGTGCAGTGGGCTTGCCAGTGCTCAGGGACGATCCACCATGTCACACGGGCATCAAGCCATGCCCAATGCTCCTCAAGTTTTAGTCTTACCTCTGACATGTTCAGCATTAGGTCTTGAGAGAGGCGGTTGAAAAGCTGTCTTTTAATCCAGGCGCGACACATAACTGTGGAGCTGCCTAAGCTTGTTTCAGTAGAAAGTCCACGTTCCAACCATCCTAGGGGACTTACAAAGGAGAATTCCAAACATCTCCATTCGGAGTATTACAAAGCACAACATATTGTCACTTGAAACAGAGAGAATGAAATATCATAAAACATACTGGAACAGAAAATCAAAAAGTTAAAACATTAAGTTTGCCAACTAAAAGGTATAGAAACAGTTTACCGGCTAAAAGTCATTAAGTGCAATGAAGTGGTCATTCAATATTCATAATCATGTAAGCATCGAGGACATTTTAAGATACTTCTGTTTAGAGAGAACTGTATCAGGAACAGAACTGGACACCCATTTAATGGAATTGTGGGGAAAGCAACTTTTCCCTTCTTCCCCACACTACCATCACTGAGCTCCAATACCAATCCCTCTCAAAAATCCAGAACATCTCACCATTGCCTTCCCCGTTTCACTTTCACTTTGTCTCCACTACAATCGCTGCCCTAGGCAAATCTGGAGTGTTGCGTGAAGTTCTGGAGAGCTGCCCCACAGCAGTGTTCAATTTGAAGGCCACAGTGGACTCCAGGTGGAGTTCTGAAGACCACCTCTGGCGCACTGTGTTGAGTTCTGGAATCACTTGGCCCTCACCTCAGAGCACCCTCAATACCAGTAAGAGACGTATTGGAATGCCCCTCTCTTCTATCAGATTCTCAGCAATGCAAGCTCTGGCACTTACAGCCGATCACGCACAGTTCAGCTGGGGGTCACTCATTTCTATCAGATTTATAGCACTGTGACTGTGTTAAGCTTTCATGCAGACGTTGATGTAGAAAGAGGATTTAGAAATGCATTTTATGCACAGGTACAGCTCAGAGAGCAACAATGCAAGCTTCACTCTTTGATATACAGGATGCAGTCTGTGCAAGAATCTCAGCGTCACCCGAAGGATAACAGCTCAGTTGATACAATCTACAAACGTGAGGACATGCTACATTAGCTAAGAGCATCTGAACAGCGTGGCCTTTGCTTGCATAAACGTTGCCCAGGATTTTTAAAGCAAGACAAATATAATGCTGAAGTTTCCCTTTCCTAGTTAGTTGATCAACGTTGAGAACATTTATTTCCTTGAGGAACGGGGCTTCCTGTAATGGCTTCCTGTAATGTATGAGCTTATATACCATTGATAAGGACTGAATCCTCCGCTAGGTGTTTGGAACACTCAACTAGGTCCCAGGGACAAAAGAAAAAGACAAACATTTGCTTGACATGGACAAAAGTCATAATATCAGAGCTTGCAGGCAACCAGAATGACCACTGAGAATGATTGACAACTTGTTCGTATTAAACACTGAGGGCTTGATTTAGACTTTGGCAGATAGGATACTCCATCACAAACGTGAGTAATATCCCATCTGTCATATTATAAGTTCCACATTATATAATGCACTTGTTATACCGCGAACGGGATACCCATCATGGTTGTGCAGGAGTATCCCATCCGCCAAAGTCTGAACCAGGACTTGTATCACCAGACATCTGTGAGCCTTTGGATGCAGAGTAGTGCGTACTGCTGCATGTGGCCCTGCGGTATACTATGTAGGTTGTAACAGCCAACAGTCACCAGCATCGCTTCACTGGGACATAACAAGCCTTATCTATATTATCTGTGCTCTCATGTTATTCTTTAAATGTATGCAGCTCTTATTGGACATCGTCTATGCTCTGATAATATTGCAATTAATTAGATTTTAACTGCTTTTAGTGCAAGCATTTTCTGTTTTCGCATGATGCTCTCACTTGCCCGCATTCAAAAGATGTTAGTTGGTACTACCTGAGCACAAATACCCAAGGCACTCTCTATCACATAAGAGGTGGCACAGGCCTGAGGCGGGGCTTAAGGAGAGGGCAAGGGGCTGAACAGACAAACGTTCTGGAAGTGAGCTGTAGCCCTGTGAACTCCATGGTGGCAGCACAGGAAGAGCCCAAGCTAAGGACAAAGTAGCAGCGATCACAGTAGTAGAAAGAGGACGGAGCACAGCACCAAATGCACCTGTGATGCAGACAGAGGTGTGGTAGTTCTTGTAGCAGATCTTGCTAAATATTTCAGTAACTGAGTCAGCCTTGGATAAGGATCTACTTACTAGCATCAATCCTGATCACGCCAGTGGCGGGTCATTTGCATTTCTTCAGACTCACTGCATTATCTAACCAGCAAAATAACCAGTAAAGACTAAGAGAACATTTCTGTTTTCAGGTCACTGGAGTTCACCTTGTTAAAGGAGGAGATGTGTGGCTGGAACAAACGACACATAGATGGTCTGCAACCCACAGCAAATTAACAAATGATTGAGAGCTTCTCCCAACCAATCCATGATCACTAAACACTTCTGCCACTAACAAAATAGGTTTCCACTCACCTATTTGATTGTGACCACCTTGTTCCCACAAGGACTGGGGTTGGTCACAATCCTTACAAGCACAGGATGCCGTTTAAAGGAGCAATAAGTGACAAGAGAATTCCATCTCAAATTACGAAGCATCTAAGGAAACTCTAAATCAAGGCTTGAATTTATGGTTATAGACATGGAACTCTTACCTTTAAATTCTTCACCAATGTGACAGCAACACAGCTTCCGGTAAAGGCTGGATTTGCATATAAATTGATCCGCGAATTTTGCTGACAGCAACAGGCATTGTTGACAACTGATGCATAATCCATCCCTCAAAATATAATACCCAAACAGTTTTACCCCAAGCCAAAAACATATTAGAATTTTCAAACCTGCTACCACAAAGGCAGTGTAGGCAACGCCTGTCTTGCAAGTCGCGTGATTACGCTTTTAAAAGAATCACCCACAGGAACACAGGTTGCATTTGTTTATTTGTGTATTGCGTGCTGTCATTCTCCAGGCTGCTTTTATACAAGAAAAGCGCACTCGTAAAGTACACATTCCTAATCGGACAATTGCAAATCTGCTAAGAATTACTGCAACATTTTCTTTCCCTAGTCTGTTTTACAAACAGTGCCAGCAGTACAACTAAGAACACTTTAGCAACAAGATTATGCGACATATCACTCCTATTAAGTGGTGACTTTTCATTTCAGAAAATAGCAGCAATACTACACACCAATGACTTTGCCAGTGCAATGCCCCCACTGCGCGGATTCCTCAGGTCTACCATGCCGCTGACATGTGAAGGTGGGAGCAGCATTTTCAACTCTCAGGTGGAGGATCTTGGTAAATAGGAAAATACTGTTGTCCCCTTATGAAACAGCAAGCTTAGGTGGAAAGGTGCATGCTATGGAAATCTCATTTCATTAGCTATGTTTTGGGGTCATAAATTGAGATTGCACTCCCGCTTTTCAAATATTAACTCAATTTCATGGTTCTCATGCATGCACTCAGCAATTTGCAAAATTAACAATTTTGCACTTCTATACAAAATGTCAGGACAGGCCCAGGTGCACAGCCTCCCATGCACAGAAGCAGATCATGCTTTCAAACACAATCCTTTCACATTCTAGCTGGTTCAACAGAGTGGGCCACGCGGGTGCCTGTAACAGCCAGTTATATACTGCCTTGCCCCTTATCCTTCCACATGGCCAGTAGCAGAAATGACACAAGGAGGCCAAACATTTACATACAGGACATCAGCTGTAACATTCTCCATGAATATCCACATATCACATGCGTCGCCTGCAGCTCCTTATTGAGTGTTTCCACACAAGGGTCAGGAAAAGGGTGTGGCACCAGGGACATCCATTATCCAATCAGGATACACTGCATATTCATACCTGCACCTCATGTGTGCCCCTCTATTCTAGAGTGGCAACTGTTATCAAAGAGCTGCAGTTGGGTGCGCGGGGAACAGAGTAGGTCTCTTTCAATTCATAAATCAAGTGCCAAAATAATTTACAACAGGCACAAAAACTACAACTTGTTTTCAATACCCTTTAGGAAGCAAACATAACAATTAAGCAACACAAAGCAAATTACCATTCCAAACACATACTGCTAGTGCTATCAAATTGGGTTCCACCCATGACCTTGTGCGCAGGATTTCATTATATTTCAAAACAATAACTAATATAAAAGGAGTAACACTGCCATATCTCTGTGAAGGTATCATTTTCAATTATTTGATGGGGAGAGATGTTTTAAGGTCGTGTGAGCGGTCTGAAGGTCTGTGGCCTTGAGCAAAATTTAAAAAAACATATCTCCTCCAAGTGCGGCAAGAGGCCTCAGAGATGCATCGACCCAACTCCTAGAACTGTGGAGCCACCACCAGGGAAGCCCGACTCACAGACACACAGAGTCCTTTAGTTGAGCTGTGGCCATACCTTCCTGCTCCACGTGGAGTGTGGGGTCCAAGCTGCACAGCTTGTGGGTCCGTAAAGGCACCCCAAATGCGCTACAGCAGCGAAAGCACGTCCATTGAATGAGGAGTCAGTGCAGGATCCTGTCTGGGCTACGCAAACGCAGTTAAATAATTCCTAAACTTGAGGATGGGCATCAGGCAAGTGCTTGCGGTACTGTCGTCTTGGTACAGAGAGATCTTTATGCTTGGACACACAACTGAAGCACCTCACCTGCCAAACGTCATTACTGATGTCATTTAAATAAAGTAGATGTAGTTGAACCATGGTGGGTATTTACATTATGTTTGAAGAACCTTAGCTTGCCGCTACTCTAAAGGAGGCTATGCCCTCATTCTACATCATCGCCCCATTTCCTGCATCAACTCCAAATGTAAAGGGTGAAAGGAAGGAACGGGGCAAAGCGAGGTAGAAATGACCTTTTACGCAACATGCATAACAAAGACCCTAACCTGACAATACATTATCTCACAACAAAAGAAGGGTGTTAGGTTCTGATCAAAAACAGTCACATTTCCGCAGACTCTCCTTCCACATCTTGACACAAAAGTAATCAGTGAGGAAAATACATTTTTATATCACTTTTCAAGTAAAGAGCTATTCGAGCCTCTCGAAGATAAATGCCTCAGCAATCAGTGCTGCATGCTTAACTCTAGTGCTCACTTAAAAGGCCCGGCTCAGTCAACGTATCTGCATTTCCGTTCTTCGTTTAGAGGAGGGGGTTATATTTTTGGGATGCTGAGCTAAGTCTAGTGCCAGAAAAAGTTGGAACTGTGAACCCCAGAGGCAAATTATAAGTGGACTGATCAAGTGATGATAATAAATAAAAATGACCAAAGGTTCAAGCAGAGCACCGCAGACCATGCTAGGACTTTGGAAACAGGTGAAATATGTTTAGGTTAAATGATTAGCTACGTGACAGCATAATGTGCCCACACTATCACTGTACAATGTGCCCACACCAACACCATCACTGTACAATGGGCCCACACCATCACTGTACAATGGGCCCACACCATCACTGTACAATGTGCCACAGCATACCTGGCATTTCCCTTCAATCGGCCTCTTCAGTGTCCCAGCACATTTCTGCCTGCTCAGTGCTCCCTCTTAACTAGGCCTTCTGTGCCAACCCCCAAATTTCATCAAAAGAGAACATTGAGCTTTCATAGACTTCTGTCTTGCCAGCCATGAGAAGTTAGTCAGACCACCTCATAGAATTTCGAAGACCTTGGGCCGAGCAGGGGGCCTGAAAGTGGCGATCCCTGGCACATCGAGTGCTTCAACCTTGAAATTTGCTTTTACACAACAACCATTTTCGTCTTCAAATGTTGTTCTTCATGCATCTTCATATAAATCAAGAATGAGGATGAACGACCAGAATTATCTCAATCAATCCAAAAAGTGAACAATTAAAAAAATATATAAATAGTAATAGTCCAAAGCCTATAGCATTAGATTAAAACATTTGCAAAAGCAAGAAGAAAGGGATTCGTGTCCAGGTACACTGAGTGTCCGAACGGTGATGGTCATTTTCACCCCCCCCCCTCAATTTGGGTCCCAATTTTTAAAGAAATAAAAGACAATGTTTTCAAATATAAATAAAGCAGAGTGCTGGGATGTGTTTAGAATGTCCCTTCAGCTGTTTTGTGGGTAAAAGGTCTGAACTGGAGGCAAGTAAAGCACTTCATGCCTCAATACATTAATTACTTTGTTTCCTATTCTGAAGGCAAAGGTGCACTGGTTGATTCCATTTTAGAAAGTGTAAACAAAACACTTCGACCTTTCCACATATAATGCATGGACTGGTGGCCTAATAATATCAGCTTCGGGGAATACAGAAATGAATAACAAAATCCAAATACTACAAAGGTCTAAATTGAACTTGTAGATGTGTTGGACATGTCATGTAACGAGCAGTGCAAAGAGCCCTGCTTCAGCTACAAAACTATGGCTCACACAGTAGCCTACAGTGCTCTCTTGGGTGGATGTTGATTGCACAATATTATTCAAGAGCGGACTTTCCTACCCAGTTTAAATCCTTCCTTTGAAACCTGGTTTTATTTTCTGTATTTTGGTGTTATTGTTTCTGTTGTCTCAGCTACCTTCCATCAAGCTATTGAATTATCATGAAATAAACTTTGACATGCTTCATTTCCCTAGCTGAAATGTCTGTAGCCTGGTCTAGATCCTGTGAATAGATTACTGCGGTTCTCGATTTGACTGGTGTGGTATTTACTCGACTGGTTTTGTGCAGCTCCTCCTCTAGGTTACCTGCACGCTGAATGACGCATTAAAGTCAGTATACAATAACAACTTGGATACCTGCATTCGAACTGTCGTAACATGTCGTGGTTCGCATCCCACAGAAATGTACTGGGCCAATCTAGACCATAATAAATGAAGTTCCACCAGCATTAGAATTCTGGTCTTAAGGCCCTAACGTCAATGTCTCACGGACAAAACTGTCAGGCTACACTATCTCACCACACTAACCTAATTATTGCCACGAAGAAAGATGTAGAAAAACTTGAAGAACTCAGTTACTGTATTTCTAGAGGGTACAGTTACAAAAACTGTATCCCGGTTAACTAGAGTGACGACATAGTATGTCTGAACTATCTCAATGTAAAGTCCATTGCTATATCAAAGCACACCTGTAACAGTATTGCCAGGAAAATTTTGTGTCCAGTCCCGTGTGGTAAACGTAGAAAGCCTCTTTGCAATACAAAACAAAAAACCCACAAAGACTGAGAACTAGAAACGCTTCAGATGATGTGGGGGGAGGGGGAGAGGTGTGCGCGCACTCACACAACCACCCACAACTGCGGCCAAACGTAAGGAAAATTTACATCAGTTAAGCTGATCCTGCAGACCTTCTGGGTGACGTCCAATAACTGTGTTAAGGCTAATGCTCGAGAGATCTCATTTCTAAGCAGCTACACCAAAGTCTCTCCAGCATTATTTTCAAGAACAGCCCTCACTCATAGGGAATATTAGGTGGTAGGTGCAAAAACAAATTAAGGCACATTGCTTCTGTCAACACTGTACCACCTACCTGGTAAAAGATTGGTGAGATTTCCTACAAAAGACAACCATTGCAGGCCGCCAGCCTTATATGCACTGTCTGAGTCTCATTGCACATCGAACGTGATGCCACAAAACAGCTTTTTAAAAATGTCTTTATACAAAGACCAAGTGCTTATGAAGGTCTTGCACCTTTGGCAAGGCAGAGTCAAGGCTAGACGTTGGAAACAAGTAGCATTGCTTTAATGCAAAGCTACACAGTTTAGCCATGATTCAACTTCGGAGACAAGATGGCCTTCTAGTCGTCGTAGAGTTATATAAATGTCCTTTCATTTAAACCACCTCCACGCATTTACCACAGCAATCCAGTGTTAAATACTACGACCTCCTCAAGAGCAAAATCACAGGATATAACGCACTCCTTTGCTCTTTTCTAGTCTTGCTTTGTTACAGTGATTGCTCCTCATTTAGTCAACAGGCTAATTTGACAAACAGCTACTTTATCATTAATGGTTTTCCATTTTTTGTACTCCCGTCTAATGCAGCAATTGGAAAACAAATAGTGGAACAGATAGGTTATTTGGTTGATAACATGTGACATATTGGGCAGTGGGTGTCTAATTTACTGCTTCCGCCAAGCAACTGCAGATATCTACACTTCCCTTTTTTGTAAAGCGTAGATTAAGCAATCACAATGGTGAACGGAAAAATATCATGCACAAGAACAAATTACAACTACAAGAAAGAGCAACTCTTCCTCAACCTCAACAAACATGTGGGAGGATAAAGAGTGAGTACATGGATTCAAACAACCATTGTGTGCGTAGTTCAGCATGAAGGCCCACCTCTAAGACTATGCTCTGGCTCTTTTAGCCACATCTTGAGCAAAAAAAAGGGGATACATTTACTTTGTTGAAGTTCTTCACAAGATGAATATCAATGGTTTATAGCTTTGATATCTGTAACAGAAATTGCTCCAGTACTAAATATATATTTCTAAAACACACACATAAAACTACTCTGATAAAACAACACAAAGTATTCAGTAATGTCATAATTTAAGGCCATATCAAAGGAGGCATCTTCATAGAAGATACTAGCTCATGTAAGCTGAGTAATGTCAGAAATTTCCCTAGCGGAAAGAGTCAACATCCCAGAGCTCCAGCTGATGGGTTTTCATCACATCTTCTGGCTTCTCCATGGATTGCACCGGTCAAGCGTGCAGACAACCTGGCAGGTTCTACTAATTTCAGTCAATGTGAGTCTTTTTTTGCAGTCCGCCGAGATGTGTTTAACTGTTTCAGTGAGTCTTGATAGCAAAATTCAGGTTTTGGAATATTTTCTTCATGGTGTGAGCCAGAAAGAAATAAGATAAACTTACGATAGCAATAAAGGTTTTTATATAGGAATCCGTTTCAGCTGCTCATAAGTGATAAAAAACTGAAGAAAAAGTCAAGGAAATAAACAGTTCAACACATTTTTTCAAGACTGCCATCATTAAACCCTTTATTTTAGCTCTACACTTGCCATTGTTTCCATTCAGTGCTCTTATTCCAAAGGGCAGGCAGCACACCCACTCAATCTTAACATGAGAGGCAATGCCAAGGAGAGACCAAATAACTCTTTCAGGTCCATTTAACAAGTTGTTTCTGCCTGTTGGAATACAGCATATCCTTGGAAATCTTTAGGTCCATTGCACGTTTAGAAGTCAAACTGCCAAGTGTGGAGGTTACCATACAAGTGAACTCAAGATATCTCTGCAAAACAATCACATAATTAGTACATGACCTCATTTCATCTTTCAATCTGCCTGTATTTTCATCTCTTAAAAGTTACTGTACAGTCCACCCTTTTTAGATATCGGCTACAAACAGCTGTAGCGGTCTGTAACTAGCCCGATTGTTTTTAATACATAATATTTACATAGTCTGGGCTTGGGATCAGCCCCTTTCTTATGATTGGAAGATTTGGTTGTCTATCTCGCTTCCCTGCTCTGGATTCAATAGCTTTCATCCCCTTTCTTGTGTTCGTCCCAACCAAGAGCACTTCAGTATCACAGTGCTCTCGTCCGTTGATTGTATCCTTCTACTCTTGATGCTGCTCACATCTAAGGAACTACTTTTTTCTTTTTCTCTGACCACGTCATGGATGTGCATGTTTTCTTGTTCTCGCCCCCATGTGCTGCTCCACTAGCTTGTCCATTGCTTTCCAGCCCCCTATGTGTTTCTCTCAGCGTATGAATTTTTTAAAAATAACCCCACCGCCCCAAACTACTCTGTTACTTCCCTGCTGCACCCTGAGTAGGCAGAGTCTTCTCGCCCTCCCCAATACTCCCTGAAAGACAAGACCAGACTGCTGGTCTCTCCTGCTACCTTCTTTGGGCTCTGTGGCTCGAGCTCACTAACTGGTTCAAGAGATGCCCTGCTAATATACTTCCTAGCTTCCATAAACCTTTCAGTGCTGCCTCTCCACAGTTCGGGTGCTTAGTGACTTTGGGTATACTTAAAATTTTAAGACGCAATCATCATGAGTAAATAGCCTTGTTTGACCACCAAAATGCACTGTGATTGATTGATCGGACAATAATATTGGTATGCTCAGAGGAGGCAGTAGGGCGTAGTTACAACGAAGGGAAAACAGCAGCTGAAGGACGTGAAATGTGGCAGCTACCGCAAACGTATTTTTTTTTAATTCAACTTAAAGGAAATGTATACTGCACTGAATCAAATTGTAGCTGTCCTGGTTAAATAAAAATACCAATTTAGGTAACTGAAAATGATAAATCGAGAAGGTATTTTTACAAAAACAAATTAGTCTTCTGTAAAAATAATGAAAAAGAGTGGCAGAAATGTTGTTATGTTTGAAAATTCAGCACAAATATACTTGTGCTACAATATATTCAAACTTCAAGATGGTGGACATGAGCGAGGCACAAACAGTAAACTTCACCAATGCAGTCATCTTTGAAACATCACAATTACAGTGCAAACAAGCATTGGCATAGCCAATAGGTCTTATAAGTGTTTACTTAGTGGGGCATCAAGAGCTTATATACCTGGAAGCGCGCCCCCCCACTACACGGTCAGCCGGGCACACAAGAGGGGGGACCCCGCTCTGCCCAGCGCTGCTGCTCCGCTTTTGGGCGCTACGGGCGGAGCTACAGCCACCCCCGGGAGCGGCCCCCCTGACTTCACTCTCAGCCGGGCACCCAAGGAGGGAGACCTCCACAGGCCCACCGACATGGGTCTGTGCACTGCCCACCGCTGCTCTGCATTAGCATAATGCAACAGAAGCCCCGCCTTTTTATTTTTCATAAAAGAAAATGCTAGTCTTCAGTGGAGGGTTTCTTAAAATGAAACGCTCAAAATGTTCCTTAACTAGCAATCTGTGAAGCTTTGAATTAATTTATGATATGCAAGAGGTGGAGGTTATTACTCACTGTAAATCAGCACATGCCTAGAGCTGTGCCTTCGCGTTAGCGCACACTGGCTGCTGGTTAAGAGTAGAATCGGCTTTTGTTACAGTAATCAGAACATCCGCTCATGATCAAATTGAAGAGATGCATGAGAAGATTGACTGCTTTATAACAGGATGACTGAAATAATTTATTGAAATTCAAAGACAAAAATCTTCAGTTTTTATATGCATACAGGAATTCTTTTTTAGACCGTCTTCAGTGAAGTACTTTGACGGGAGTAGGACCACGGCCTTAGACAAGCTGCTGAGGCATTTCAGAATTTCTTTTAGATAAAATAACGTGCACGTTATCGCAGCACCTTTCCCCTAGCGACTCTCACCGTCACAAAACACTTGTGACCTTGAGGGCGTATATGGAGGTTGTGACCAGCTTGGCCCTGCAGGCCCAACCCTGTCTTCTCATGTAGTCATGACGGTGTTTCCTTGCTGGGCATGTTGGGTTGGGGCGGTGCAAGGCATCTATCTGTGCAACCTAGCTTGTTCATTTCACTCTCCGGCACACCCAAACCTGTGTGTCAATCATGATTGGAGCTCCTCCCCCCGCCACCCACGTCCCCAACGCTCTCCCTCACTCTCATGGAAATACTAAACTGCTGCTTCATCATTTAATGTGGAGAACGACAGGTCCAGGGGCAGCAAAACAAACACAGGGGCAACGTCTGCATGCCGAAATAAAGCCGCCGCCTCTGTTTTAATGACTTTTATTTAAATTCTATGTAAAATGTTTTAAAATGTATCAATTTGCACTCTATATTTGTTTGAGAGTCTAGGGGAGGGGTGCCCGTAGATCCAGAAGTGGCTGCTTTATAGAAACCCGTCCTAGTGAGCCCGCCCGGCGCCTCTTCCGTTGTCATAAGAAACAAGAGAAGGCTCTTTCACCATGTGGCAGTCCCAAAGCAGGGCGCTGTGCTTGGTGCGCACTGTTAGAGAACACGTCTCGATCGAACAGTGAGAAGTGACGACTGTGTGGGCAATATTGAGGCACTGACCTGGCAGCTCCGATTAGTACTGAACCCGGGTCAGAGCCAATGGCAGCTGCCGGACAACACAGCCGAGGGCCAGGAAACAATAATAAAAAAAAAACACGAGTGGTGCGCGCAGGCTTAGGAGAGCGAGCAGCCCATCTCTTATCAATTATCGTGCCTGCGTCTGGGCACGATAATTCAAAACAGAAGGCGCCCATGCGGGTAACCACAAGCATTAGGCCATAGGCGGAGCAAAGGCGGGACATGCACCCGCCTTTGCCCAATTGCGTGCTATCTTTGTTAGAAAGACGCACGCAAAGGCCAATAGCCTGTGACAAAAACAAAAGCACACGCACAAGCGTGTAGTCAGATTTTTGAATCCCTTCCATAAAGTCTCGCAGTGCAGCGCATGCGCGCTGCGCTAGGCTCGACCTAACAAGTCAACAAGTGAACAGGGGTCAATGGCTTTCATTTGGTCCTAGGATTCCTAATTCTGTGATGCATTCAGTGGGCTCTAGGAGCAAATGCCGAAACATGTTGACCAATGCGAAAAGAACAATTGTTGAAAAATGTTAAACATTCACCCCAGTGCAGTGACCAATTTAAACAATTAACATTCCTAATATCTCCTCTTGTTTTTAACCTTAACAATCAATCAATCAGGGGGGGGGGGGGTTTGCGGGAGGAGGGTGCAGCTCCGGATCAGTCGAAGAGCCAGGTCTTGAGGTGCTTTCTGAAGGTGTGCAGGGTGGTGGAGCATCTTATGTTGGCTGGGAGCTTGTTCCAGGTCTTTGCTGCTATGTAGGAGAAGGCTCTTCCACCTGCTCTGGTTCTGCAGATGCGTGGGGTTTCTGCCAGGGCGAGGCCAGCGGAGCAGAGATTCCTTTTGGGTACATGGAAGGATACTCTGTCGTTGAGGTATTTGGGTCCGATGTTGTGGAGGGATTTGTAGGCGTGGGTAAGTAGCTTGAAGGTGACCCTCTTTTTGATGGGGAGCCAGTGGAGGTCTCGTAGGTGCTGCGTCATGTGTTCGTGTCGTCCGAGGAAGAGTCTGGTTCCAGATAGTTTGGAGCTTGTGTAGCAGGGTTTTGTTGATACCGACGTAGAGGGCGTTGCCATAGTCCAGTCTGCTGGTTATGAGTGCATGGGTGATGGGCTTCTGTTGTTTCACCTGTTCTCTTTTACCCCATTTTGGTTGTTCCATGAATCTGTTCAAATGCGGGCGGTGGCCCTGACACTTATCGGCTTGCATTACTCCACGCCTCGTAGTGGCGATGGATCCCGTGGCTCATCGCATTCATGATTGACGGATACTCCTCTGAGTACCAGACTCATTGCCTGTGGGTTATTGCATTTATGATGTATGCTGTCTAAATTAACAAATGCTAATAAACAGATTTCATAATAATGAGTGCATGGGTGATGATCTTTCTGTATTCTTGGGGGGGGGGGAGGGAGGGGGGACACACTTGAAGGTCTTGCAAAGGATGCAGAGGGTATGGAAGCAGGTTGAGGCGACGGCGTTGACCTGGCGGGTCATGGTGAGGGAGGAGTCTAGAATGATGCTGAGGCTCCGGGCATGGTCCATCGGGGTGGGTTTCCGAGGGCAGTTGCCCCATGCAGTGGGAAAGGGTCCCAGGATGAGGACCTCTGTCTTCTCTGAGTTCAGCTTTAGGCAGCTGCTGCTCATCCAGGCTGCGACGTCTTTCATTCCTTCTTGGAAGCTGAGTCTGGTGGCTTCGTGAGAGAAAGGATGAGCTGAGTGTCGTCGGCGTAGGATACTATGCTGAGCCCATGCTGTCTGACGATGACGGCGAGTGGGGCCATGTAAATGTTGAAGAGCTTGGGGCTGAGTGAGGATCCCTGGGGTACTCCGCAGTTGATCTCTGTAGGTTCAGATAGGAAGGGAGGGAGTCTGATCCTTTGGGTTCTGCCGGCAAGAAAGGATAGGATCCAGTCAAGGGCGGCTCCTCTTAAGCCGGCGTCATGGAGTCTAGTCGAGGTCGGTTCCTCTTAAGCCGGTGTTGTGGAGTCTGGCTGCCAGGGTGCGGTTTGCGATGGTGTTGAAGGCTGCAGAGAGGTCTAGTAGGATGAGGGCCGCAGTGTGTCCCTGGTTGAGTAGCAGGCGGATGGTGGCGGCAAGGAGGGCGGTCTCGGTGCTGTGGTTGCTGTGAAATCCGGACTGGGAGGGGGGGGGGGGGGCTGGGGGGGTCGAGGATGTTGTTCTCTTCGATGAAGGTGGTGAGCTGGGCGTCGATGAATCTTTAGGTGACTTTGGTTGCGAAGGGAAGGAGGGAGATGGGTCGGTGTAGTTTTTCAGGTCCGTTAGGTTGGCTGAGGGTTTCTTGAGGCGAGACATGACCTCTGCCCGCTTCCAGTCGTTGGGGAAGGTGGCAGATTCGAGGGAGACGTTGATGGTCCAGCTTAGTTCGGGTGCTATGGCGGCGGCTCTGTGGTAGATGTGCGGTGAGCAGGGGTCTGTGGGGGCTCCGGAGAGGGTGTTCTTCATGGTCGTGGTGGTGTCTTCGGTGGTGGTAGGTTTTCAGGTGGTGATGGTCGTCTGGTTGTCGGTTGTGGAGAGGGTGGCGGTGCCCAGAGTCTGCTCGCTGAAGTAGTCGCCGAGGGTCTTGATTTTCAGGTGGAAGTAGGAGCTGAGCTTGTTGCAGAGGCACCATCATTAAAGTTTATTAGGTGACAGATTAGATACCTTTAAATATGTACTACTTTTGAAGCCCATTTTTCAAGCAACAGAAAGGAACTTTCTCCTGCCCCCTCAAAACAGGAGCTCCTTACAGCTTGGAGCCCACTCAGACAGGTTGTGTGTCCTGAATGTGGAGGCAACCCTATGATAAAGCATGCCACCAATGGTGGGTGAGAGTCCTATGTTCTAAATAAAAATCCTCCAGGAATACTCATCATTCCCATGGTTATACTTCAATGTAGGTTAGGTATACCTTCTGGCCTGTACAACTTTAAGAGATGTCTGAAAATGTACATTACATGGAGTTTTTTTTCCCCCATGATTGCTCGCCAGCGGACATCTCGAAATGGGTTTTCTTTAATAGAATAACCATTGCAAGATTACTAGCCATGTTTGCACATGCTTCTTAACGCAGCATGCGTTTGCCTGTGAAAGGCAATGAAAAAAGCATTGTCAAAACTAATAGCTCAGCCTTTTTACATGCAAGACCTACTGGTTTTGTCAATGCTCGTTTCGATTTTCAATTAAAGAAACTGCCAAGCCCAACATTTAATTTTCTATAATTATGTTTTCCATATTGGCATCGGCCAATAAGATTACCTGAGCATAAATGAAATATGTGGAGACAAAAATGGGACTTTAGGCAAAAGACCATCATTCGTCTATGTCCAATTAACCACGTATGCTTAATGATAGGTTTCTAATAACCTTGTTAGAAATCACCAGAAGACGGCTGACAGCAAATGTTTTAGCTACTGGTCTCAACATAGCTGCCCAGGTAACATTTGTATAAATATATATTTTTTAAAAATCTATCTTTACCCTGCATAAAAATATGTTATGTGCAGTACTACAGCTTGGGAAGTTTCTACTATTTTTTTTTTTTTTTATATAGCGCGAACTGGACTGGAGAAATCGAGTATCGGAGCGCTTTACAGGAGCACCAGTTTCGTTACAGATGGACACATTCAATTTTGTTAGGCACAGGGAATTTAAGTGAATTGCCCAGAATCAAAGGATGTTGAGCGTCATTGCAGAGACTCGAACCCGGTACCCCAGCTTGGAGTGCCACCGCTCTAACCGTAAGGCTACCACTTGCTGTAACTTGCCATAAGGGGGCGATACCCACTGCTTTAATTATGTGGGAATACATAAACGATTAGGTGCAATTGCAATGGATATTTTATTTCACAGTGTTTTTTTTTTCATTTCTAAAATAGCTATTCAATCACGCAGGGATACATATAAATAATTATTTTGGAGACAGGCCAAATCTAGCACTGACTTCCACTTAATATGAGCTTCCTTGAGGAAGTCCTTTATGGTTCAGGTGCAGACACTGTGCAACGCACTCCGACCTAGCACAGGTATGGTGTGGATCTCCCTAGACACAGATAGCAGGACAATGAAAACACTCATTATCAACTATTATCTCTGTTGTGACTTGAGCTGGGTGATGGGAGACATCTCCCTTTATACATCAAAGGAATACTTTTTGAAAACTTTGTTTGACCCCATTTCAAATTGGCGTTAACATTTTTAAAGACACGATTGTCTTAGCAATTCACCTTAAAAAAGTGGACTGATTGCTTTGACTGTACACTAAATGAATTTAAGTTGCAAATGTATTTGTGGCTGGGCAGACGATAAAGGTTTTTGGAAGTGTGAAATTTCCCTAAAGATGAGACCACTGGTTACATTGCTGGTTACATTTTAGGAATACATGCATTAGATGCAGTGGTGAGCGATGCAAAGAGCAGAACCACTGAGTGCTCCTATAATCGGCAAGACAGAGCCCTAATAAAATAGGATAAATCGTAACATTTCCTCTTATCTTATTATGGCCCACGGGCCATATTATATTGTTCATATTAGCAGTCTTACTCTGTCCATTCTGCCTTTGAAGTTCCCCTCTATTTTTCTCTCACTCAGTGTGAAGGCCCCTTAGTCACAAGGTACTCGAGCTGCAAACTATAGTGCTCGATAGGGACAGCAGTGACATACACTTGCACAGGGAAGATCCTAAACTGGTTCCTCCCTGCAAGTCCTGAGGGTATAACCATGACTACTTTACAAACATCACGTCTGATGATTGTCTTTCTATAGTGTTAGCGTACAGTAGATGCACCATGGGCTAATTGTTAGGGCCCCTGCACGAAATTAAATTCTGTAGTAACTTTCTTTTTTTGAAAATTTGTTTTATTTGTCAACGATTGGATGATACATAATGCAAGTAAATAACTCAAGACAATAACCATATTGAATAAAAGCATATTATCAGAAACAATAGCACACATGGAGAGGGAATAAGAAATAAACAAATAAATGACAGAAAGGAGAGAATAAAACATAAAATAATATCTAACAGATGAATATTTCATCCAAGAAAGCTTACTTAAACCAGAATAAATTATCTTACTACATCAAATTGTATTGCCTAAAAAAAAAAAAAGACCCCCAAATTGCGTTACATTTAACAACTGAACGGATACCTCTTGTCTTGGCCAATGCCTGTTCCATATCGTACGTCTGACTGACAAGGAGCCACCAATCCATAACAGATGGGGGTTTTGGTGAAATCCACACCCGGGCAATAGTCAGCCTTGCTGAAACCAACAGGAAAGCTAATAAACCATTAATTTTGGCACCCATGCTCCTACATCCCAGCATAATTTCTCCTGTCGTCAGAGGTGTTTCCAACCCCAGCTTCTGGGAAAGAACATTCTGGACATCCCGCCAGAATATCATCAATTCAGGGCATGTTACAAACATATGTTTAATATCCGCTGAATATAAATCACATCTTGGGCACTTTGTCCTATCAGTAGTTATATAATTAGACGCCCATTTAGCTATTCTTTCAGGGGTGTAGTATAGAAGGCATATCGTCCGATATTGCTGCAATCTCAGATTAGTAGAATGCACCACTTCTTTTATAGTACTAAAGGCTTGCACGATACTACTAGCCTCTACTGGTGTCTCCAATACCTTGCTCCATCGCTTGGCCAATTTTTAACAATCATCCACTCTATAACTGCCTAGCCATTTATACACCTTACTGATCATAGATTTCACTACTTCATCATATATAAAATCCCAGACATCCGAACCAGTTATATTAATCAGCTTTAGTTGCTTTAAAAAGTAATCCCGAATCTGATAATATTTGAACAACATATGATTTGGAAGTTTATGAATAATCTGTAATCTCTCAAAAGAGACAAATCCATTATAATCAAACAGATCCCCTAAACATACTACACCCCAGCTTGCCAAGTTTTTTCCCGCCATATCGTGGAATATCCCCGGTAGAACAGGGTTAGACCAAAGAGGAAATTTATCGTGAAATAAAGATATATTGTCCCTGTGCAGAAACGTCCGCCAAATAAAGACAATATCCCGTGCAGTCTTAAATTTAACACTTTTAAAATAATTTGGATCAGCTATTCTGTACAAAAACATTTTACTCTCTTCCCCCAACATAAATGTATGGAAAAAATAGGTGTTAGCAGGATTAATCAGGCTGCGGAGGCGACCGAAAAAAGCTGACCACAAATGCATCTTGAAATCCAGCAGCTCCAGACCTCCTTGACTGAACGGAAGCTTAAGCCGTTCTATCGCTCGTCTCGCCTTCTTATACCCCATATAAAGCTACTTATCATGCCTTCTAGTCGTTTAAAAAAAGAATTGGGGACTTGCAGTGGAATAGAACGAAAAAGATATAAAAATTGTAGTAACTTTCATAACAAGGACTCCCTTTCGTTTATTTTTTAATTAACTGAAATGTTTACAAACATCATTTGGATTGTGTTTACAATATTGATCAGGGAACCCTGGCACGATAGTGGAGGATTATTTGTTTTCATCTTCAATGCACAAGAGTAAGATTACCCTTGGTTGATAGTGAATTTGTCTTTGTACGAAAGCTGAATGGAAGATAGAAAAGAGCTGCTCACTAGGGAGACAAAAAAGGGTCAACCCATATTTGCTTGTTCACCCCAGCTGGGACCCACCTCATCTCAAACTTTTCCATTACCTACTAGCTTCCATCTAGCATGGTGTTGAGCGCAGGCTTACTTCCACCCTCAGTGGACCCAGTGCTGGAGGAAGTGACCGAGCTCTAACTTGGACTCACTACACCTCAAATGTATCAAAATTATGTATAATTCAAATATCACACTCAAAATTGTTAATTTTTATCATAGTAATTTTACTTCAGCAAATACTGAAATAGCCGTTATGCTCGAAAACTCCGCAAGTAAGCATCTTATGGAACTGAGTACTGACTATATAATTTTATGGGGCAGGGATTTCAACTGTAGACTATGTTCACTTTCTAAGATGTCTCACTGTAATTATATGGGAGAGTCTTCCGAGGATCTATGTCACTTTGAACACAGCCCTTGTGGTAATGTCTTTAACTCCATACTATCCAAATTTTCCCTATACTTAACAATAGATTTGATCACTCGGGCTGGACAGGAGGGGATCATGCATATCGGCAGAGGCAAGGGTAGTCTTAATGACTTCATTGCTCTTTCTGAATATTATAAACCGAAGTCAGTATGTTTCTCCATCCCAAACATATATTTTAGTGACCACTTCCCTCTGTCCATCCAGTTTGAAACACAACCAAGAAAGCGATTCCAGTAGTACCACCATTAATCTATAACAAAAACAAGGGCCTCATGTGTAAATGGGCACCTATAAACCCCGATACTGTTCTCGAAAAACTAGTGAATAAAAATAAACCACAAATTGTCATGTTTAGAAAGTGATATAAACCCAAAAAGCATGTTGGAATCTTTTGCTGATGTAATCAAAACAATAAAATAAATCCTAAAAAATGATAGAAATCAAAATTCCGGGAAAACTTTCAAATGGTTCAATAGTGAATGCTAAAGGAGTCATAATAATCATTTTAAGGCCTTAAAACAGAAGCCCAGAGACATAGGGATAGTGAGATTTTGCAGACACCATTACAAACAGGTCGTTGCGGGTCGTAGGGAGACTATTAGGAAAGGGGCCTGGGAGAGACTATATGAAGCTAGTGTTACCAAAGACTCTGGCCTTTTTTGGAAGGCTATTAATGCTCCCTTTTTCCAGGACAACCATAATAGCACTACTGACGTTAACTACCCCTTGACGAATGGGTTGATCACTTCTCTGAAGTTTACAGGAGTGAAGAGGACTATATCGGCACAGTAGCATGCAATAAACATAAATGGGAGCATGCAAATGTTAGCCTCTCCAACAATTCAGTTAGTAAAAAAGGCACTGAACCATACCAAGACGAATAAGGCACCTGGTCCTGACGGCGTCCCGGCTGATCTTTTCCCTGCAAATCATGATCTATGGCTCCACGTGCTAACCAACATCTTAAGCTGTGTCGCAATCTCAGGCATGTTAAAATCCTAGTCGAACATAATAATTATTCCCATTTTTAGAAAGGGAGATAGGTCAAACCCTAAATCTTATCGTCAAATTTCACTGATTGACTCCACAGGTAAATGAATGGGCAGGGTTTTACTTGACCGTTTAGAAACATGGACAGCCGAAAAAGGGAAATTCTCAGACATCCAATATAGTTTTAGAAGAGGCCTGAGCACCGTCGAGCAGTGTCTTAATCTTCATTTGGTGATAAGTAAACATATACACTGGCAAAAAATATCAATCTCGATCTGGGATTTATGGACCTGACATCGGCATTTAATTGGGTGGTGAGAGGGAAACTCTGGGAAAGGATGTTGAGAAAGCGCATAGATGCACCCCTGGTTAATTTCCTAGCTCAGATGCACAAAGACATGATGGGAAGAGTCAGATATGGGGCAGATGGTGAATTGTCAGCTCAGATTAATGTGAATTGTGGGGTCAGACAAGGGTGTGTGCTGGTCCTCTTCTTGTTTTACCTATACAGCAACGATCTGGAGAGTTATCTGAATGAAGGGGTGATTGATGTTCCAAGGGTGGGTCAGAGAAATCTTCCGGCATTATTATATGCGGACGATTGCGTATTGATTTCAAGAACTGGTGTGGGTTTACAAACTTTTTAAACAGATTCAATGATTTTATGAGCAATTTGGGCTTAAAGACTAACACAGCTAAGTCGCACGCCATGGTGGTGGGGAAAGCACATTCTAAAATAGGATTCTGTTTTATTAATACAGATCAGCTACTCCAGGTATCAACTGTTTCCTACTTGGGTGTCCCTTTCGAACATAAAGGCTCGTGGTCCCATCTCCTTGAGGTCAGGAAGAGGAGCTTTGATAAAACTCTTGAAACTCTATTCAGGTTTGCAAGGAAATTGGGCTCCAAATACTTCAAGGCAATAATTAACATCTATATTGCACGGTGTTGTGCTGTCATTCTGTATGGGTCCAGGGTCTGGGGATTTTGTAATTTGTCTACCTTACAAACTACAGAAAATGTTTTTCTCAGAAGACTAATGTCTGTGTGTGTCCCCCCCCCCCCCTTGAGTATCTTATGTTACAAGGAATTAGGTCTGACTCCTTTAACACATCAAATTCAAACTGCCCCTATTATGTTATGGCGCTTGTTTTGGACAAACAAAGAACCAGCTCTCAATCGAGCAATAATAGGTTTGTTTAAGTTATGATTATGCTCACAAAATACCCTGGTAGCTATGTCAAAAGGTAGCTTGAACTCATGGGGAGGTGGGACAGCTTTTCCAACCCCCAACCTATTACTTCCATCACTAAGCCCCATTTAAGGAAGGAAGTTTTAAATGCGTAGGGAACATATGGAATTTAGCAAAAAGCGTGTAGCTGATAATCTCCCCTTAGTTAGTACCGAAAGAATTGAGCCATACCTCTTGCTCCTCTTAGGTCACCCTAAATTATTATTTTTTTTTATTAGACTTGGAACCGCTCGCTTACTGGCGTCTTATCCCTGCAAAGCATATTATGATGCTCACCTGGACCCCTGCTCATGTGACTCCAACTCATCCCAGAAAATACTACACTTCCTTTTTTTCTACCTTCTATAAGATAAACCAAGAAGAGAATTTATTATACCACTATTGGTGTTGAATATTAAGAAATGCTGGCCAGCTTTTTTTATGTATCTCATGTATTTATTATGTGTGACTTTTATCATTTTGCTAAACCGAATGAAGTTTGTTGATGATCCAAGCCACGCTTGGAGGTTCCCTCCATCCTGCCTTTCTATGCAGAGCTCCAGTACCTGGATGGCTTGCGCAGAAGTTGAAACTAGAGCCCTTAGAAGGTTCTAAGTATTCCTTCTGTGTGCCATTTTTGCCTGAAGGTCCTCACCTCAATTCCTCACAAGGCCCAGATTATTGTCTGCCCACTTTAGTGACCAGATGTTGCCTGCACACTTCAGTCGCTAGACATCCAACTATAAAAGCATTATCCAACTTTAACCCTAAACAAGGTGTCAAAGAATGTACCCAGGGTTAAAACCTAATGATGAGACACGTCATTTTACTGTGTTAGAATCTGGTTATTTTTCCCCTATAAATGCATTTATCATATTGTGTATTTGTCCCATTTAATGTCCACAGAGGAGAGTTCTTAGAGGGAAAAAAAGATATTGCAAGATGTCCGAGAGAATGAGGCCTCCTCACATCAACATGGATATTAATCCTGATTGATTCAACAGTGAATGCTGAAAATCTCTGGATCAGTCAGCAGGTGCCAAATGCATCTGACGAAATGCAACTTACTGAGATAGGCTCCATAATGTTCTCAGTCAGTTCTCACAATTCTTCTGTGAATGCATTTTTATTATGTGAAAGTTTTGGGATACTTTACGGCAAAAGTTCTTCTATGTGGCAGATATTAGAGTCGTCAGTAGTTCCTTTTGTTCCACAATTATTTTTCTCTGGATTCTACAATGCACTGGAACATGGTCAATGCCTTTACCTACTTGCAAGGAGTCTCAGTGAGATATTGTTCTGAAGGACCAATGATCGACCAAGATAATTTCAACATTTTCTGGTTTGTTTCATCTGCTAGCACTAAAGGCCTCCAATCTCGAATTTCCCTAAAATTAGCCAAACGTGTTTTCGGGCAGTGGAGATTAAAATAATGATCTCTCCAAGTGCTACCTACAAATAGGAAGTTTTGTCTATTCAATTCCTCATTGAATATTTGTTTGTGGTGCAATGCACCCAGAAAACTGTCTACTCTGCCCTGTTCCCCTTACCAATGTAAGACAGAAGAAATCTCATATACTTCTCAAATGAGTACTCTCCTATTTGAGTCAAGAGCTGACTCCAAACTACATAATGGAGTGTTTTAAGTCCATCACAATTAAATTATTTTGGTAATAATCACAGTGCTTCTCTTCATAATAGTTCTCCCCCTGGCTGCACGCATTTTGAGCATGCTTGTTGGCTCCAGTTTACACCATGGAAAGGCAAGTAAGGAGCAATGACATCATCTCCCCTGCACAGCGCTTGCGCTGTGCTTCAACGTCTGCACACCATGGAGAAGCAAGCAAGGAGCAGTGAAAGAGCTCCAGCACCTGGGGCACTCCGCGGCTGTTTCCCAGCGGTTGCAACTCATAGTAATCCGGTGGCTTCACAGGTCCTGGATTTGACATTGCAGCACTCTGGGTCCGCAAGAGCATACAGACCTTTGTGCTCTATGGCCGCTGCGCTCTTCCAATGCTGTAAATGATAGGCAGCTGATGGGCTTGAACCAGACTTTCACTGCACACTGGAGGCATAAAACAGGCTGTGACCACCCCAGCCCCGATTACTGCTGGTAGCACCATCACTACCCAGCAGCTGCAGTGTACTGGCTCTGTAGAAACTGCAAAACAATATGCATCGGTAGTACACATATGGATAATTGGTTCGCCAACACAGAGTATTTTTTCTTTGCAAATATGGCACTCGCCCTGCTGCACTCTAGTGTTTCCTTGTAAGTTGCATCTGCATCATGTGACTCCACCAATTTCACCAGCTAAGGCCGGCTTTTTCAAATCCTTTTTAATGAGCACAGAACAGGCACCTGACCACAGCGTAATGAGCTTAGCCATACGCCAGTTGGTGGACCACTCTTGCCACCCAAACCTAGGTCCGACCGCTCTGGAACCACGTCGCTGGAATTTGATAGTAAGTGTTTTAAAGCACCAATGTTGTATACACTTGAATTCATTTCCATGTTTACAGTCAATTAACCACGGGCTTCCATTTAGACTTTCCTTCCCTTTGTCTCTGTAGGCCAGTTCTACTAAGGCAGTGTGACTAGTGTGCCTGCCTCTGTGACACAGTTTTTGACATTTACGTATCCAGGCTTTGATTTTTTTCAAAGGGACGATGTTAATGGAACACCAGGAGTCTACAGCCTCCCTGTAAGAGCACTGACGCAAGTTGCAGCCTCGCCTTTTGCTTATAAACATGGTCCGCAATGTCGCTGCATTATACGTTAAAGGAGTTTTCCTCTTTTCTTCGTGCAGAGGGTGCATTTCTGACCCGGTCTTATCAGTCGAGCTCTTTTTGGCCCACTGGCTGTCTGCCCCAAAGTGTTAGGCTACAGCCCTATTAAAATCACGGCCCTCTTAGCTATCTTTTACTGTAGACCGATTCCTGGAGCTTCTTTATGATTATTCAATTGCTGCACAGTGTTTATTAAGCACTCTTTACAGTGGCAGCAGAGTATGTTGTAATTCTAAAGCATAGTACAGCTCAAGCAGAAAACTGAAGAAATGGCGTTTATAGCCATTGTTGATATTTGCTTTGCATTGCAGGCAGCGGTTTTCGGCATATTAGGACACAGCACGGCTTTGCCTCATTTTGTAACTTTGCAAAACACTTGCATACCTTCCACCTACTCTTAGACACCGCTCACCCTACCCACTCACCCACCATTTATTCTGCACAGTCTACCTGACATTGTGCTGGCAGTCCGATAATGCTCACCCACCACTCACACAGTGCTAACTGCATGCATAAACCATTGATATACCCATGATCCAGCACTCACATTCCTCTCACCCTCCACCCACATCTCACCCTGAACTCAAACCGCTCATCCTGCACTTATACTATTGACATACTGCTCACCCTATACTTCCACATCTCTTACTATGCACAGGGTTACATCTCTCACTCTGTACAATCACACAATTCTAATTCTGCACTAAACACAGATAAAAAATTGGCTAAACTCCTGACTGGCATATTTGAATTACCTATAAGTCCCTAGTATATGGTACAAACGTGTATTCTGGCTCTGAAAGTTAACTGTCCCTAATGGACTGCAGCACTTATTGTAACACCACTAAAGTGACAATGTAAAGCAGGTCTTCATCACTGCTCTTGTAGACTAGGTATGTAGGTTTAAAACTGCAAAATCAACCTAGCAAAATAAAGCCTTTTGCCTGTCCTAAACCTTCCTTTTTAAGTCTAGCGTGGGTAGCGCATGAGCTGCTCTGTGAGGCATGCTATATTAGAGTATGGACTTGATGCTTCGCCCACTCTCCGATCATTTTTCATTGGCTTGTGCCACTGTCCTTTGTAAATGCAGACTTCTGATTTGTTAATAGGCCTGTTATTCCCTCCTTAGTACCGCCTTGCCTTCATTTGTAACCTCCCATGAGGACTGGCTCTTTTACTTCTGTTGTTACACAGTATGTCTTTTGTAGTCCGTAAGCACGATTTTCTTTAATGAGTTCCTCTCACTGCGGGCACAATATGCTTTCCTGCAACATTCAGTGCGCCATGCACGCTTTCAATTTCCAAGCAGCCCGGGACAATTGCGGCTGTTTCTTTGAAATGAAATAGGTCTCGCACTTACAAGAGTTTAATCTATTGCCTTTGTAAATGACAAGGTCTTTTTTGTGAGTGAAATATAATAACAGATCAAAAAAAAGTAATTGTCTTTTACAATGCCAATAACAAACTCTCGCAAATGCGAGACCTATCGCATTGCAAATGCTTGTTGATGCTTAAAAGTCACCCCAAATGTAGGCCCTAAACGCTTAAAGGGCAGGGTGCATGCTATTTAAAAAGTAAGACATGTATATGTTATATGTCCTGACAGTGAAAAACCTCCAAAGTCATTTTTTCACTGTGGCAAGGCTGGCTCTCGCATTGGAAATTCCTTGTACTGCTTTTACCACTCGCCTTCCAACTCCTTTTAAATAAATTACCGTTGCACACTACAATCGCTGTTTAGCCTCATAATCGATGTGCATCAAGATCACATTTCTCCATAGATACCAATAAAAGTACATTTGCATTTAACCTCTGAAAAATACCTCCACTTGCCTGTGTCGCCCAATCCAACATAACAGCACAGGTCAAAGTACTTAACTCAAAACAAATTGGTCGGTGCTTGACATAGAAGACAACACATACACAAAGCACGTGAAGGATACAATTATGTTCCATGGACCCAACCTCAACCAATTCGGCCAAAATCCTTTGTACAGTGCAAAGAAACCTTCACTCCTCCAGGTCTGTGGAAAGACACAAAATTAAGTGCTATAGTTCTGAAACAAATGACACGGTGTCATCCCATAAACACAGACATCTTCCAAACAGCCCCACTAACAAATAAATCACATTGAAATAATGTGAAGATTGTTAAATCTATTATTTAAAAAGTGCATTAGCTACACTAATAGCAGTTTGCAAAGGTTACCCAATAGAAGTGCTTTGAAGACACACAAAGTACCCCAAAACATTCATCTATCAGAGTCTGCGCCTCATGAATGAGTGGTGAGACACAGAAAAATCATTTCTGGTGACCACAAGTCAAGCAATAACATGAACAGGATGCGTGAATAAAGGCGTCATCTCATAGCAACTAAGTCAGACACAGGCATTTTTAGGATAAGAGTGGAGAGCTCACCAGATCAGTGGGTCTTGTAAGAAATGGAAAACGATGAAAGCCCCTGTCAAATTGTACTAAAACAAATTTAAATCTTCTTCCTCTATTTTAGAAAAGACTCCACATGTTCACAGAAGATAAAGTAGAGATGGCTTCTCCAGAGTAGGAAGAAACAGCGGTTTAGTATAACGCAGCCCTCATTTTAAAAATAAATGGAACATTGAGGCTCCTTCTGGGCTTCAGTACTATGAAAATGAGCCCTTTTAATTTCAACAGCCCCTTTTTAGAATATTTCTCTAACCTTATGTTTTTGAATTTTCATCAAAGTCGAGACTCTGTATTCGCTGAAGGAAAGACATTTGGTAGCATAGCTTGACACCTTTGTTGTTAATATTACTTTAGGAATTCCCTACCATTATACAACACCTAAAAACGACTGTTACATTGAGAAAACCCTTAACACCCCATCTATTCTGCCTGGCATTTGGATAATCCTATCCTCTTAAAGATTTTCATCAGTCGTCCTGGTGTTTAAGTGCCCAAGAGAAGCAAACCTACACCCTCAGCCTTCAGAATTTTGCTTTGGCAGGCTTTGTCATCTTTTTGGGGCATATATGTTGGTACTGCATCCTAGGAGCGACTCACCCTTGCTGGTGGACTACTAGGCCTTACAATGCTAGGCTACTACAGCGCTATTCGGCTGATTTTCTATGTACCCTGAATCCAAAAAGCTCTGAGGCTACCGAAGTGAGGTTAGTAGTACTCAACAAAAGCTAAAATAAATGCAACATAACTAAATGGTTTTGCCTAAAGCCAGTCACCACATGAAACAATAGAATCAACTCCTCTCTTCTTACCTTCAGAAGACCATCCAAAGTACCCTTGTACAGATCCAAAGTGCCCACCACTATTCTCTGGTTCATTATACGAGTTCGCACAACATCAATAGGATTTGATGCAATTGCTCCAGCTAGACCACAGGAAAAGCTAGAACTGCAAAAGACAATTGTTAGTATGAAGTGTTTATTATGGGGCAGGGACTTCAGATAAGCAATGTCAATTTGTAGGGGAAAAGTAATGACAGACGATATCAGGGTTTTCTCTGGCACTGCCCAGGCATTGAAAGAATGGTGTGTAATGCTTCAAATGCATGTGTGGGTGAATATGTGCACCCCAATGTGAGTGAACAGATGTGGAACCAATCTCCCAATGTAAGTTTGTGGCTCAGTATGCGGGAACAAGCGTCTCTCTCCTCAGAACATTTTTACAACCGATGGTCTTCCTTACAAACTTCCCCTTTTGACAAGCAAAATTACATATGGCTATTTACAGGTATTGTTCTGGTTAGAAAAATGATCTTTTCTAACATACAATATCAACTTTGTTGGAATATGAACCCTGGTGACCTTGCAACTCTTTGGCTCGCAACCAAATTAAAAAGGTACAATTCACAGGTGTCCCTCTTGCTGTAGGTTATGCTTTGTACCAAATCTGCGCCACTGGGGTAAACACACCCTCCCACTATTAATGCCATTGAGTGGCCATGTTTTACTGGGGAAGGACAGAAGTGATTAATGGCAGGTTGTCCCATATGCCTTTTGTAATTGTAATGAGCCAATCCAAAATAAAAAATAATTTACAAAACCTGAATGGCTCTCTGCCAAAGAAAGGGAAAAAAGAGAGGTACGAGACTGATGAGAGAAGGGACAACAAACGTGAGAGGAGAGGGGGAAATAGGGAGTTAAGGAACTGAGAGTGAGCACTTGCTCCACTAAGCTTGTGATGTGCTCCTGCCACATAGTCCTCCCCAAAGATATTATGCAATGCAATGCAGGAAAACATTGGCATGCTGGTTAGTAATTATGCTCATACATTTCAAGGTGGGTACAGAAACCAATACATGGATTGAAAATTAAAACAGTGTGCACCTACAGAGAAACCAGCAGGAACTTAACTTATCACTGCCAGATCAACTACAGAAGACTTCAGTCACTGAATTACAGAAGAAGCTTATTCAAGTCATGTGAAAATATACTCTTAAGGTGCACCGGCCACTGCCTCAACACTGTTCAAACGTGTCACAAAAAGGGTAACACATTTCAAAATCAAGGGATATTAGGAGCAGTCTATTTTCACCCAAAAAGGAATTGCTGGTTTTGTGGAGTCTCAGGGTCAGAGTAAGAGCAGGAATACATTTTTACAAAACAAAACAGAGAAATACCAGAAGACCTTAAGCTCTATTTTTTTTATTTGAAAATGGGCTAATAAATTGAGACCTAAAGTGTAAATGTGGGCCTCCATAGCTTTATCCAGGCCACACCGCCCTTTGCAGCAGCAAGTCAATTCCAGCTACATAAAAGGGAATCTAAGGCAGGCTTATCCAACGGGAAGCTTTTGAGCTACTGGTAGTAAGTAGCTCTTCTGCATGCAAACTACCCTATTAAATTAAAAGCTTTTGCTTGGTTCAATTAATTTATGCGTACCAAAAATGGAAAAATCTGTATTGGAGATGAAAATGTTTATAGTTTCAGAACTCATAAGCTGATATTTAGAGAAAAAAGGAAGAATTACCAACATATATTTTAAGGTGACACTGGAATAATAAATCATGCAGAGCAGAGGAGAATTAATACTAATAACATAACTGGATACCTGGGAATTACAGCTATGCTTGTTATGTACTACCCATGTACATTTGCAAAGCGTTTATATTATCGCTGGCAACCACGCCTGATAAACCGACGTGATCATTGCTGGCAGTCGGGTTTATGTCGGCCACCAATGTATTATTTTCTGATGTGGTTGCTGGTATAACTAATAATATCAGTAGTTCGGAACGATTTTCATTAAGTGGCACTTACTGCAGAAAAGTTTGGAGACCCCTGATCTAAAGGCATTTAGGATTGTCTTGGCATGCAAGTAGAAAACGCAAAAGGTCATTCACAGGATGAACATTACATACATGAAATGTGTGAGGACCGTATCTCCCATGAGTCCCGACATTATTAAATGCTTTTTCGTGATGTCATACACTGGAAGTTCTACTCCAACAACGATGGCTGCCCTCTGAGCTGTCGGAACAACACCCTGTGAAAGGAAGATAAAAGAACATAGGCAACTGAGTCAACGCGGACTGATTAGGAATTGGAAGCTGAGGCAATTAGGCCACATCAGCTCACAAGGCTATCACAGCGAAAGACGAGGAGAAGAAAAGCAGGGCAGCGCGGAGATACTTGTTTAAATGTTTGCACTGCTGTTGTCATCAGATGGTCAGAGTTTTCATTGCTAGTTTATGTCCCGTTATGGTAGGAGTAAATGACCAAACGTGTGTGCAAGTTGACAGATCTGGAGGTTCTTGTTCCCATGCTTCACCTTTACACCAAGCCACACACAAACCAGAACTTTGGCTGGATTGCTGTTTCTTGAAGGTGACAAATAAGTAGCAGGTGTGTGAGGTTTCAGTGTGTAATTCTGATCTGAATGCCTTTTTGACTCACCGCACAACCCGTGGAATTATCTTGTTGGCTATTCCCAAGCAAAAGTTTACGATTAATCCAAAAAAGAAAAAATACATTGGGGTACATTTTGGTTGGTCACTAGTACATTTATAATGCACGTCTGCCTTTGGGGGCAGCTTGTGGGCTGTCAAGGTGTGCGCTGCCACACTGTTCTTAGGCTATCCAAACTTCACAGTCTAGTTTTATTCACAGTGTACTGTTGCACAACTCTAAGAAGTCAATAGTGCAGATTAGCACACCTGATTCGAACCTGTGCCGCTAGACATGAAAGGCAAGCTATGGGGTGTAAAAACACATGCAGGCGCTAGTACAGTGACACCGAAGAGGGCAGACCGAAGGTAGCAAGATGTACAGGCATCGAGTTGAGAATAAAACATTGCCAGTTGTTTAGCCTTCGGGGATGTGAAGGATATGTACAAGTAGGAAGCGAGGAAGGGAGGGGAGAAAGAATGCTTGGTGGACATGTACGGCGGAAAGCAACAGCAGGGATACAGCAATGCGAGAGCTAAGAGTGATACAATATTCTCGGTCACTGAGGAAGACGGAGAAAAACAACATAATAAGCAGTACAGTTCATTGTGCTGTTGCAGTTGGTCTTCTTCGCTCTCTTCCAGTCTCTCTTCCTCCTTACATCACACAGTTTCTACTCTCCTTATTACCTACTACCTAAAGTGATCACCAGAAACGTTTTTCCTTTCCTTACATTGTCCTTCCCTTCCTCGCACTTTTGCAATGTTACCTACCCCAATTCTATGCTTATTCTCCACCTTATAAATGAGTCCTAAAGCAGTACCTCCAAAGAAATCTGGACTAAATAGTGTCAATTAACCCAAGAAGTCACGCACACAGCCATGGCAAAGTACCCATCAATAAGTGCTTAAGTTGTGAGGCAGTAATGTTTAGCAAACATATGTAAAGATGATCATGTGGCGGCCTAGCAGTAGTCAACAACCTGAGCACATCTGTTGAAAGCAGTACAATTCGCTACATGGTCTTCCTTACATATGCTTGCTAAACATGACGGACTACCAGCTTAGTGCTACGCAAACAAATGATGGACGGAATGCTGAATAATTCATACATTCACCCCCACTCAAGAGATCTGGGTTAAAACCATTGTTCTTTTTCTCACCATGCCACCCCAGTTTAAACCCAGCCGTATGCAAATCAGTCTGACCCTGTGCCTCATGGGAACAGTCCAGACCAAACTGCCAAGCCATGTCCTCCCTGGACCGGAAACAAGCATCCTGGGACTGGTTTCCGTGTTTTCCCCTTTATCAGCCAGGCTAGCTTGAATCCAGTGGCACAATGAGCAAGGGAACCACGTCTGGGCATACCCATACCACTTAGGGTGAAACGTGCTATGCAGACAAATGAAGGATAGAATGCTAAATGAATCATACATTCAACCCCAGTCATGAGATCTGGGTCCTGTGCTCTCCATGCTACTGGAATCAAGCTATCCTGGCTGATGAGGGCTGAAAGTCCCAAACCGGTCCTAGGATGCTTGTTTCCAGTTCAGGGAGGACCTGGCCTGGCAGTTCGGGCTGGACTGTTCCCATTGGGCGCAGGGTCAAGAATGATTTGCACATGGCTGGGTCCAAACTGTAATGGCATGGTGAGCAAAAAAACGATGGATTTAGGCCCAGATCTCTGTACTGGGGAGAATGTATGATATTGTTTTGCATTCGGTCCATCAATTGTTCTTTTTGCATGTGACTACTAGCTTAAGCATTCAGTGGAGTAGTGTGTGCAAGAATGGCAGCTGGAAGGTGTTTCTTGGACAAGGCACAGCGGAGTTTAATACAAAGGGTAATCCAAGGGGACATGGTATACTTAGCCCCTGCTATATGGTTATTGGCACTGTAGAAACCTATAAAGTGCTGATCCTCCACTCTGCACCCTAATGTGATATCTATGTAGAAGACCCTCCACATCTGGGGTCAGTATATGCAGCCATGCGTCTTCCTTGGGGGAGGACAGAACAAAGATCGAAGAATCCTGGCAAAATGCAGATCCCACAGGATGGACAAATAAAAAAGAGGAACCAGTTTCTCCAAGTAAAAGACTGCCAATGGTGGTGGAATCGTAGCTAATCAAACCCATGGGACAAAGTCATCATCGCTAAAGAGTTTTCAGTCAGAAGCCAAACCGAGTAACTGTGCAACAGTTCACACTGCGATGCCATAAAAAACACTGGTCAAGTAAAGGCGACCCTACTTTGTGATTGCTTGACCTAGGAGTATAAGACACAGTTACCTAGAAAGCTCGACCATGCTGTGGAATCAATGGTTTGCTGATAGATCAAATATATCTTCATATACATTTCCAGAACTCAGGATGCAAACAATGTTTGCATTATGACATAAGGAACCTTTTCTCGGACCTAGAAATGAAAAACCATGAAATATGTGCATGGGTTTGTTTGTATTGTGACAACTAGTGCTTGTGACAATATGAATCCTGTATGATCTGGGAAGTGAAAAAAAAATAGATCAAATTGTTCAATGTTTAAACTCAAAAGAGCGATTGTCTAATAATGTACAGTCCATTTTACTTGTTCTACAAGCATCTCATCCCTTGCTATACATCAGAGAGGTGTAACAAATGTTTTCAGACCTTCTGACTCACCATTGAATAAACCTTAAAGGATTTAGCTCCCATAGGGCATGGACAACAGTGGCCCGAAAGGCACAAGTCTTTCGCAGTTCGAAGGCAAGGCTGCGAGAAACTAGGAATTTGTGCCCCATAGAGACTTGTCTCTTAGACTCTCGGTCTAGAGGAGATATTAAAAATGTGTTTGGGTTCAGTTGTGTGGAGGAAGCTCTTACCACAAGGCTCTCTCCGAAGGGGTGTGAAGAGAAGAATGAATGACCTGTGTCGTCTAGCAAACTGTAGACTGTTGGGCCACAGAAGAATTTCTCTCAGCCACCCAGTACAGGTTCTAACGGCTCCCGTTTGAAAGACTGCAGAAGAAGTTTGGAAGATTTCTGTTGAAATGTCAGACTTTGGGTTAGTAGTGGGCAAAGTCAACTCTAGCCATTTTGTTGTTTTCCGTACCATTTTAGTGAATGAAGACACTTCCTCTGAATGAGGACCAGGAGGCTTAGGGATGTCTCATTCTGGAGATGTACCCACGTCACTTGTGTTTTGTAATCCTTGAAAAGGTTACCTTCTCTGTTTTAAAAGAGAATCTGGTTATTCACCTCTGAATCACCATTCTCTATATGGCAATACTGTTTTTAAGGCACGACTAGAGCATTGGAGTCAGATAAGAAGCGTTAGTCCAAGATGTGAGCAAATTTCTGATACTTGGAAGATGTTTTGCCAAAAGTTTATTGTCCAATCAGACCAAAACATTTTCTTTTGCCACTCAGATAATGTCCATGGACTTCAAGGGTTTTTAAAGTGGTACAGAAATCTGAAACAGAGTTGATACTCTTTGGGAATGACATCTCCTTCTTGAATGATCCTTGGTGGCCTGTTAATCTAGGTCCGCTTCCATCCCCAGTTTAGAAAGTGAAAAATCTCGAGGTCATGTTTGATGGTCAACTCTGTCTCTATAAACAGATCAATTATATTACATCTTCATGTTTTTATCTTCTGAAGATCTTCAACAAAGCCCTCCCATTCATCCCACTGGACTTGCAAAAAAAGGACAGTGGCTGCCTCAGATCTATCCAAGATAGATTATTGTAACACACTCTATCTGGGAATTAACAAATGCCTTTGATCAAAGCTACAATCCCTGCAGAATGCGGCAGCCCGTCTGCTCCTAAAAAGTCCAAAAATATTTCCAATTCAAAAAGCATTCGAGATCTTCACTGGCTACCTGTTGGCGAAAGAGTCAAATTTAAGGCCTTATGTATGGTGAAGAAGGCGCTGCGTGGAGTTGGCCCTCTCTACTTTCAGAAGACCTTTTCATGGCTTGTCCCACAACGTGCCGAAAGATTCTGTGTTGCTAAACTATTAACCATTCCCAAAATAAAGAAGGTTAATAGGGTGGCAGAAGCTTCTCCTACTTAGCTTTCAGGTTCTGGAACTCTATGCCCCTCTCACTGAGATCTCAAACAAATAGTTCCCTCCTTAGGAAATCTCTCAAGACATGGCTTTTGTCTCCAGCATTAAGTAGGTCTTCTTTTGGCCAGCCCAGTTTTAGAAATCTAGCGCCAAGACGCCTCGGCATTCACACCCCCCCTAAAAAACTTGAACTTGAACTTTTACACAGGCTTAATACGCTAGAATTTCTGCTCCTCTTCTTCAGTCCTTTATCCACAGCAATCACATTGATTACCTAGTCTTATAGAGTAACTTGCAAAATGTAGGTAGGCTCATGCAAGGAAGGTGGCACAGATGGAACACGCATCTGCTTTCATACCCAGGCATACTCCCCTTACCCAGTCACTTTCTGGTTTCCAGTATTATTTTGATAATCTTACAATGGCAAGATTAGAGCTAGCTGGTCAGGTTCAGATATTTGAAGGAATAACCATGTTTACCAGAATGTAGAAAGCAATGTCTTGGAACTCTTTAAAACCATGTAGAGAACAGACTTCTAAAACGGTATGGGTTCAAAAGAAGCAAGACTTATTTTCAGGTTCTCCCAGCACTCTTGGTGGGAGTGGAACTAGACTCTGGAAACTTAAGAGATGGGTGCTTTGAATCAAATATGTTTTGGTGTCCGAAACTTACAACAAATCTACACACAGCTAGGCAAAGTGAGATCATCATACTTTCTCCTCGACTGGGTCCATTTCTCTTCCATTTCATATGCAATGTTTTATTGTACTGAGAGAAAGAGTTAAGTTTCTTGCCTAATCTTCCAGTCCTTAATAATGAGTTAGAACGTCAGGGTAGAAGACTGGCAAAAGCCTGTGTTTCCAAGATTTCAAAACAGAACTGAGGTTGCAGCCCAATCGAAAATAAATGCCTTTAATTGAGGAGTTGCAACTACTAAGGAAAAACCTGAGTCAGTATGTTAGATGATGCACAACACTTTCACCCTTAGATCAATGGTAGTGCAGGGTCCCAGAATTAGACTGCCCCACCTGGACGTTTGGCTACTTGGAAGGGTGACCTGTTTCAATATTGTTTCTTGACATATCTGCAGGGTACTACATTATTCCAATCTGAATGTTAGAGTACGTCACATCATGGATATTTTCAGGACAGAGAACGCATAAAAGCTTAGGATGACGGGGTAAAACAAATATGTTTTCCACTGTACTAACCAATACTCAAATCACTTTGCCAAGATAAAGATTACCTACAAGACCTTACTGTGTGGTGGGCTTCCAAGCAATGGCTGTGGAAAGTAATTTGCCTTTTTTAAGGGAAATTACTTGTTAGAGATTCAGCTTAGCCAGGAGAATCAACAACTTAACTAAATAAAACGCAGATGTGATATCACTGTTTGACATCAAGATACATAAACTTTTCATCTATCACTGCAGTATGCGGGGAACAACTTTATGGGAACCATTTTGCACTATGAAAAAGAAACAGCCACACGCAGTCTTCAATACTTACCCTCCACAGACCACGTGTTCCTTCCTGCTGGTAGATATTTATGAAGTTGCAAATCATACCACCTTGCACTAAACTACCTTGAGCCTGCATTCGAATCTGTAAAAAAAGTGAAATTTGACAGCGTCGACACCTTGCCTGCGTCCTCCCACACAACATACTACTATTTTAATAAATTTTCTTTTTTATAATTACACTTTCCGCTACCCTCTCCTGGGTGAGCAGTTTTAGATACTCTACTACATGTATACAATACATTAGCTTTAATCTGAAATCCAGCCGTTGTCCCATAATAGTTCCTCTTCCGACACAAAACAAACCTCCAAATTGTCTTCATCTGCCAATTCTATGTGGATATGCCCTCTTAGCCCTACTACTGCTTTAGCCCCTTTAGCTTCAGCAGTTGCAGTTCCCACTTTTCCCATGTCTCCCCTACCCCAAAGAAGTCCCTATTCTGTCACATACAGCACCTCTATGAGTAATCAATGTCCTCTTCTTCGATACTGAAGGACATTGCACTGACCATCTGTTAGACCGGTCAGCCTTAGGGTAGTCTTAACCAAACCTTTTGACTTCCTCCAACTGTTTTTGATGAATGCTATTGTTGGGCTTAGGACTCAGCGCACTTTAACCCTGCTAACCAGTGGTAAGGTGCTCTCTCGTTTAAAACGTAGTGAAATTGGCTTCCACTCAATTGGGACATTTAAATTACCTGAAAGTCCCCAGTAAAGTGGTGCTACTTGAATCTAGGACCTATAAATTAAATTCTACTAGTGGGTGTGCAGCAATGGTTGTGCCACCCACATGTCTCAGGCCTGCCATTACAGCCTGTGTGTGTAGTTTTAAACGGCCACTTGACCTGGCAAAATAAACCTTTTACCAGGCCTAAATCTTTTTTTAATACATGTAAGTCTCCCCTAGGACAAGTTCATAGGGCAGGGTTTTTTGTATTAAAAAGAGGGACATGTACTTTAAACTTGCACATGTCCTGGTCAGCCTAAAACAAATCTACTCTGTGAGTAAAATTTTATCATGTCGAGCAATTTTTAGCACCTACTCATCCCATGAGTGAATTTATGCTGGAAAGTAACAGGTGTTATGTTCATTCAGAAAGTGAATGAGCAATAAAGATGCCATTAAATCTGTTTTTTATCTTGAAACATTTGTGGTCTGTTCAAGGAAAGAGGTCAAATGTCAGTTTGTCTTTTTACAAACTGATGCTTGGAAAATTGTGTTTATTTTTCTCTCTCTTACTAGAGTTAGAGGTTTTTGTCAAGTGAGCTCTCTGAAGATGTCAGTTATTTTTCTCTAAAACTTAACATTTAAAGAAATAGCCTGTTAATGAATATTACAAATATTTCTAAATATATCAGGAATTACGAAAGCACTTTTTTGTAATTAAGAAGTGGGATGCAAACAAAGTTAAATAGAAGCAAAACAAACCAGAACACTACTTGGTGATACACAAATGACACATATTTGCAGAAACTATTTCCAAAGCTTATTGTATGTACACTACATTGTTTTATCAGTAAAGCCACGTCAGTGGAAAAGTTTGTGGCCATTTCAATATAAAATCTGTGGATTACAAATGACAGTGTGCTACCACTTCAAGCTTTAATTATGAATTTTTTAAAAAGTGATAGTTTTTAAACATGATTTGAGAAACATCCCTGCCCCCGCCCTAAAGACAATGCCGTTAATGAACTATGAGGCAAGTCATGGGTCATGTTTATCCTGAGGCTAAATTTGTAATACATATGGAAAAAAGGTTTAGTCTATTAAATCAAACAAAATAGTTTTTTGTAAAGCAGACATGCTGAACTCGCACATTTGAAGGTGCTCTCATATGTGATAATGAAGAAAATGACGGCTCAACGATTTTAAATATTTATCAATGATCACATCATTTGAAACCAGTTAATGGGTCAAGAGCATTACAAATAGGTCGAGTAGATTTTTTAAGTCACTAGACCTGCAGGTCTAGTAAATTTTGTATGATTTTTCGAGGCCTGCCTGGTAATGAAAACATTTTACATTTGTTTTTCACACTTGCAAAGCCTGCCTCTCCCATTAGATAACATTGGTTAGCTTATTACATTTAATAAGGGATAAATTACAATTGCGAGCAGGAAGAAATGTCGAGTTTGGTCTCCAAAGAATTGGATTTTAAAACCCTCTTTATTGGTAAAATTGAACTTTGTCACAATTCTAAAAACGCCACTTTTTTTAAATTTGGCATTTTCTTGTCCCAACAATTTGGTGCCTGGAGCCTGTATCCTGGGTCAGGTGACTAGGTAAATGTAAATGTCCAGTATTTGTAAAGCGCAAACAATTACCCGAAGGTGTCAAGGCGCTGGGGGCCGCCGGGAAGATTAAGCAAGCTATTGACCAGAGTCACATGGTGCTGGGCAGACCCCTGCCGCCGGAGCCGGGGATCGAACCGTGATCCCCAGCGTCCGTCGCCCTGGCCGCTGCGCCACACCTCTTCCCGTGGTGTAGCTGGCAGTTGACTTTTGGGCATTACTCTCAAACAGTGAGACAAAGGGTGAATAGGTGTGGGCAGGATAGGCCATCTCGGACTGGATAGGGGAGCGGAGCTGCCACCTACCCCACTTGCACATCACAAAGTGTCTGCCTCAGCTCACTCGCAAAGGTTTTCCCACTGATCTTTTGTGCCCCAGACAAGCTGGAGCTAGGGCAGGGAGGTAGGTAGGAAATGCAAGACATCTCTGTAGAGAAAGGACTCTATAAGCTTGTCCCACTTCAAAGCATGAACCAGGTATAAACAGTAGACCCTCAGACCAAACTCTTCAGTACATGGCTGGACCTGTGGAAGACTCGGAATGACTGCTGTCCTAATCTGTTGCAAGAAAGACTGCTACTCCGCTACCCTGCTAATCTGCCGCCTGAGTGAGAAGGACTAGACCTGCAGCTTGAGCCCAGAACCACCAGAGTGATTCCAAGGGCTAGTTAGCTGACCTCCTGATCGGAGCCTAACGCACAGAAAAAGCTCCAGCCATCTGGAGTCCTGCACCTGGACTCTGCCTGCTGTGTATCTTGCCCCCAGAGTGCTGTCGCCCCAGTCATGGACCCCTGGACATAGGCCTGAAGATGGCCTGCCAGCCCAGCTGTGGTCTTTTGGGCAGAACCGATGCAGCTCAAAGCCTCTCCTTGGAGTTCCGCATCAGCCTCTGCACAATGCAACCCCAACATTAGACCCCCCGACAGCTCTTCGGAAACACCACTATGCGACGCCTCATCACAGCCCCTCAGAACCACCACTGTGCGACGCATCCTCAATGTAGGATATCGCAACAATCCGGGCAGCATGCATTGCGGTCAGCCTGAACTTCTGACTTTGTACCGGTCTGGCGCAACCAGATAGCTGCAGTTGGCGCTTTGTGCTTTCAAGCACTACTTTTGCTCAAACCTATTAAATTGCTTATCTCTGGTTCTACTAATTGGAATTTTGTCGTTTTGGGGTCAACTCACTCTTTTAATTTTAGTCTATTTTTCTAAATTGGTGTTGGATCTTTCTTGTGTTGTGTTTTCCCTTTAATACGGTTTGTGTGCAGCATAAATACTAAACATATTGCCCAAGTTAAGCCTGACTGTTTTTGTGCCAAGCTACCAGAGGGTTGAGCACAAGTTAATTTAGGGTTTGCTGGTGTTTCACCCCGACAAGAATTGTGGTTGCTGCTTTAGTATGGTTTTACCTCCCTCAACCAGGAACCCAAATAGACCATCAAGGTCTATTTGCATAGAAAATGACCCCCTCTGCAGCAGTTAATTGCATTTATGTTTTTCCAATGCCGACATCAGACAATTGCAAATAAGTAGTAATTAAGACAGCCTTTACCTTCTGCCTTACTATCTTTAAATGACCCTCTCCCATGTTGCCGGTTAAACCTTCAAACAGTAACCATTTTATCCTTTTTATTCAAAAGACAGCTCTCATCTGAACTGCTCATTTTTTCATCTTACTCCAGGGGCCAGGTTCCTGAACAGGTTTCTTAGGTTTTAATTCCTATTCCAGTTTCAATCTGTATTCAGACTCTGCAACACGATAAGGCCTCTGCTAAACCAGCCTGATTACCTGTGTCAATATTCTGAATTAGACTAGAACATCCGAAAATGTATCTTTTATTTTATTTATTATTCATGTACATATTACTAAAGAACAGAAACATGACTTACCTTTAATACATCTGTTGGGTTAGCAATGGATGAGGATATCACTCCGGCAATCACACCACACATGACATTTAACAACATGGTCTCATCTGAAATAAGATAGACATGAACAGAGGAGATAAAGCTGGGCATTTCTAAAACAGTGCCATCATTCAGTTAAAGCCACGTTAAATAAATCACCCTTGTAGCATTGCCAGTGGCCTTCGTGATCGCTCTCCCTCACAGAGGGTCAGGAAGCAGACTTCAGGCAGGGATAGAACCTACTCCCCAATCACAACTCACTGAGTAATTAGTTAGAGCTATAGTTTATTTGTATTTTTTACTTTGTAATAAACAATGTAGCACAGAATTTGCTTGTGGGATTGGCCAGACAACTGTCCTAAGTGAGAAACACCAAGGACTTAGAGCACGAGATTAATGAGTTTGTTTAACCACCCCACAAACCTTTGCATCATTTGCCTGTGAAAGATTTCAAGTTTGAGATCAAAACGAATGCAGGGTCAACAATCTAGTATACAAACTGCACAGAAATTCCTGGACAAAATAAATATTTACATCTGGAAAAGAGGTATCGAGGGAGTTTAGCTCATAATGTCTCAAGCAGTAGCCAATGGCGCATGCCCTACAGATGTAAGAGATCAGCAATGTTCCTAGGTTGACTTGGAGGCTACATTGACTCGTATGAAAGGAGTAGGAGACCTGTTAATACCAGGAACCAATCGGATTTGCTACCAGTGAGAAACATGGATGACAATCTAAACATGTCTGCAGACGGGGGGCGTGGCCAACCGGCTAACATGGCGGACGCCAGTGCTTGAGGCTCCGACCGTTACCCCCGACAACTCCTGCCAGTTCTCCTGTGGAGGGGTAGCCCTGGCCTGTGAGGCGCTGGTCGGGTGTGGGGCGGCGGCGGGGACGATCCCTGAGATCCGGGAGCTGTGGGGAGCCGCTCCCAGGCGGGGCCCGCGAGAAGAGGGCGCGCGTGGCTGCCCGCGCGGCGGAGCTGACCGCTGGAGGCTGACGCGACGCCGGAAGCCGGTTCGAGGACGAGCCGGGCGAGCGGAGGACGGTGAGCCAAGCGACCTGCGAGTCTCCGTGAGATTGCTGCGGGGGCTGCCGGGGGGCTCCCGGCCGGAGGCTGCAGTGCGGCGGAGGGCCTGCTGCAGTGGAGTGCTGAGGAGCGGCGGCAACTTGGGCCGCGCCGGGGTGGCCTGTCGCGGCCTATGAGGAGACTGGTGGCGGTGAGGGGCGGAGCCGCAACCTGGGGGAGCACCGAGGCTCAAAGGCCTGTGCAGCCTGCATGCAGCGAGGCTCGTCGCCCGAAGTCAAGAGGACTGGTGTCGCCGGTGAGACACTTACTGGGGAAGCAGCGGAAGGAGAGCAGGGGGCCTCACTGAAGCGACGAGCGCTGAGGTCTCAGGGTGAATAGTGCGCTACTGAAGACCGTGGAACCTGTGGAGCGGCCTGCGCTGCAGTTGCGGGGAGAGCGGAGGCCTGGGAGAACTGTGATCACACCTGCGATGAGAAGCGAGAGGAGGTAACCGGCCGGCGGCACCCTGGGGCAGGTGTGCATTGGGAGAGGAGGGGCCGCCTAGGGGCACAGAGGCAGAGAGGAGGTGCGACCGGGCAGGCTGACGAGCCCGGAGGCTCCGCTGTGGGACGCTCGCCGCTGGGGGCCTGTGGACTGGTGCAGGCAGTGACGGGCGCCACTTCGCGAGGGACGCCATCTTGGGAGCGACGGCGGTGGCCCCTGAGAGCAGGGCGTCTACCGTTGTGGACTGCGGTGAAGACCCGGCGATTGGGAGGTAGGAGACCCTCTGAGTGACTGGCTGAGGCACGCAGGGCGCGGGGCCCCCCCCCCCCGGGAGTCCCCCGGTGGCCGGGGTGTGGGAGTGGTGACGTTCCGCGAACCCGGGGGCCCAGCAAATGGCCGGCAGGCACCTGTCGGGTGTACTCGGCGACACTGGGGTGACACAGGCCTAAGCACTGCCGGCGCGGCTGAGGGGAGCCAAGTGAGTTCCCGGCGGGCGCCGGTTGGGCGTACCCGGTGTGGCTGGTGAGGGACTGGTTGGTCGCAGTCGGAGCCGCTGAGGGGAGCTGCGGGAGATCCCACCGGCTGGCACATCAAGAAGACAAGGGCAGTGGTGTGCTGACCTGGGGAGAGACGCACGACGCACTGGTCCGGAAGCCCTGTTGACCCGGGGACGCCACCCCTGAGTGGACCAACGCCTCCCCCTGGGGGCCTGCTGCCCGCCTCCCCGACCACCTGCCTGGGGTTGGCCACTTGCGCTCCGGGACTGAGACAGAGCCCCCGGTAGTCGTGCAGAGAGGCGCGCCGTAGAGGAGCAGAGGCACCGACATCCGGCTGCACCCACGCCATCAGGAGACAGCCTGTGGATGCCGACTGCTCAGCAATACGCGATGGGCCGGCTCCGCGACAAAACGCAGCAGGGACAGTCACGCGTGGGGAGCTTGGACACCACGCAGGGCCGCCCAGGGGGAGACGCGGAGCCGCAATCGGCGGCCCTATCGGCCAAAATGGATGTCATGCTTGCGGCGGTGGAGAGACTCAGCGCCAGCCTGGAACAGACGAGAGAGTCCTTAGAAACCAGGATCGATAAGGTTACCTCCGACTTTACGCTCCTACATGCGGACCATCGTAAGTTGGCCGAGAAGGTTGCGGTACAGAGCCAGACGCTTCGGGAGCTCCAGCCCGTTACCCAGAGTCATAGCGCAGCGCTGCAGGATGTGCTGGATAGGGTTAATGCGCTTGAAGACCGGGTTGATGATGATGCAGAAGGGCGCTCCCGTCGCAATAATATACGCGTCGTGGGACTTCCGGAGGGCGTGGAAGGTAGGAACCCAGAGCAGTACATGGGAGCGCTGGCTGCAGGATCTCTTGCCGCAGGGGGCGCTGTCCCAACACTTTGTGGTGGAAAGAGCGCACAGGGTGCCGGCGCAACAGCCTAGACCCGGGGCCCGGCCCCGTCCGTTCCTCTTCAGGCTCCTGAACTACCGCGACAGGGATGCGGTCTTGAGTGAAACACGCAAATCTGGGGACCCGACAGTTGGCAGTAGTCGGGTTATGTTCTTCCCGGACTACACCGCGGCTGTGCAACGCCACAGGAGCAACTACTTGGCGGTGAAGAGGCAACCTCGGGAATTGGAGTTGCCCTACTCTGTTGTTCCCGGCCCGTCTGCGAGTGGTGGCAAAGGAAGGGACCCGCTTCTTCGACTCCCCGGCGGACGTCTGGGACTGGCTGGAGGAGACGGGGCAGTGGACGGGGACGAGACCCGCGGACACAGACCCTGACGGCCGCCCAGAGAGAGGACCCAGGAAGCGCAAGAGGCGGGGAGCTCGACAGCCGACGCGGACGGGACTGGTGGCGCCTAGCCCTGAGAGGATCAGAATGGAGCGGCAGGAGGTCCTCGACGCGGTGGCGACGCTGGGAACGCCACACAGCGGCGACTGCATGGAGATTGGAGCGCATAGTGCTCCGGGGACCAGTGGTGCCTCATCCCCGTCCACGGCGATCTCAGAGGAACTGGCTTTACCAGTGGTGACCCCACAGACTGCTGACTTGATTGTTTGATGGGATGCTGCCGCACTACACTGGGGTGGGAATCACGCGGGGTAGGCATGCCCCCACTTTTGCCCTGCAGCCGTGTACCAGGGGGAGGGGTGGGGTTCTGGGGGATCTCGCGGAGGGCGTAGGATTAGCGCTGGAGGCACTCGGCTGCGCGAGGGCGGCTTGCTTGTGGCGCGCGCCACTGGAGGTTACAGAGGGGGGCCCCTGCTGCTGCGCCCCACGCCCGGACAGCGCGGCAGTTCCATGCTAGATGAGATGCTGCATTCCCTTCACCTAGAGGAGACTGGGGAGGGGGAACTGTGCCAACTTGTCGATACTTCCGCGCGTACCCCATCAGGCACTATACTGACACACTGCACCGTTAATTAGCTTCTTTAAAGTTTGGACGGATGCCCCGTTGGGAATACGCCCCTTTTGTTAAACTGTTCACAGAAGTTACACTGTTCACACGGCAGCGCATTCATATGTTACCCTGGGTCACACTGCTGCTCCCCCCCCCCCCCCCCAGGTGCGAGCACTCTACTTCCAGCCCGGCTGGCTTCACCGACTCTACGATGGCACACACTAACATTGTGACCTGGAATATACGGGGCATGCATACACCGTCAAAGCGCTACTCCATTTTCTCCTACTTACAACGCCACTCGGTTGGGATAGCCCTCCTGCAGGAGACACATATGTCGCAGCTAGAGCTGGGCAGGCTCTCCAGACGATGGAGAGGGCACACATATGGCACCACTTACTCAGGGCATGCGCGAGGCACCTTGATATGGGTGCGGGCGGGAGTTCCTTTCAGGTGTGAGGAGGTGGTAGTGGACGACGAGGGCAGGTATACGCTGGTGCGGGGGAAATTGAACGGGCAGGAGATGTTACTGGGTTCGATATACGCGCCCAATGTAGATCAGCCGTCCTTCCTGGGGCGCCTGACGCAGCTCCTGCACCCTTATGCAGGGCTCCCCTGGCTGCTGGGGGGGGGGGGGGGGGGGGACTTTAATATGGTACTGGATGTCCAGCTAGACAGATCCTTCCCTCCCTTGCGTGCTGCGATGGTGGAGTCCAACGCTCGGGCGCTGGGGGACTGGCTCGCACACTGGGCGCTGCAGGATCTGTGGCGCACCCTCCACCCGAGGGACAGGATCTATTCTTACTACTCGGCAGTGCACGACCTGCACGTCCGGCTGGATAGGTTGGTGGGCTCCCAGTCACTGCTCCCGCTTATAGTGCGATCTGAATATCTGGGCCGAACGCACTCCGATCATAACCCCTTGTGGTTCCAGCTTAGCTGGGTGGTGGAACGGCCGCTGGTGCCCACCTGGCGGCTTCAACCGAGCGCGCTTGAGCACCCGGAGTTTCGATCCTCCCTCGGTACGGCCATTCTGGCGTACTTTGAAGCAAACGAAGGGACGGCGAGTGGTGCACTGGTGGAGTGGGAGGCCCATAAGGCGACCATCCGAGGCCACTGCCTGGGGTCCAACTGGAACATACCCAGAAGCCTCTCAGACTCCCTGGCGAGCCTGGAGAATGAACTCCAGCGGTACGAGAGGGAGGGAGAAGGAGGGGGTCGGCACTCGCACAACCTGGAGGACCTCCGGGGAAAGCACGCGGACCTCCTGGAGAGGCTCCGGTGCCACAATTACGCTGCGCATACGGCCAGGACTCACGCTAGAGTGGACAGGGCGGGCCGCCGCCTGGCTAATACGGCAGGAGGACCGTCGCGCCCCTATAGGAGCGATTCGCAGGGTGGATGGAGCGCTAGTCTACACGCAGCGCGAAATACATCAGGCCTTCGTTGACCACTATAAGCAACTGTACAAAGCAAAAGGAACTGGCCCCCCGCATCTTCTTGGGGACTTTCTGGCCTCCGTCCAGCTCCCTGAGGTCACGGCGGCACACAATGAGGAGCTCGCCGGGCCTCTCTCCCTGGAGGAAATCGGGGAGGCAATACAGTCAATGGCATCCGGGAAGACACCGGGGCCGGACGGCCTGCCCGCGGAGTACTACACAGCATATCGTGAGTCCCTGGCGCCGATACTGCGAGAGCTCTACAACAAAGCGCTGGAGGAGGGGTCGCTCCCCCCTTCTATGCGGGAGGCGTTCCTGGTCTCCCTGCCCAAGCCTGACAGATCACACGGCGCTGGGCTCCTACCGTCCCTTAGCGATGCTTAACGTGGATTACAAAATCCTCGCAAAAGTACTGGCAGAGAGGCTGGCGCCGGTGGTTCCTCATCTGGTGCACACCGACCAGAATGGCTTTGTCCCGGCACGGTCAACTTCGCTGAACATTAGGCGATATTTCAGGGTGGCCGCCGAGGCAGTGCATACGTGGCCCAGAGCGGGGTGCCTAATCCTGGATTTGGAGAAGGCATTTGACTGTCTGGAGTGGGGTTACCTGGCTGAGGTGTTGCTGCGATATGGGTTGGACGGGGAATTCCTCAAGATGGTCGACCTGCTATACAGGCGCCCCACGGTTCGTGTCCGACTGGGCCCTTACGTCTCGGAGGCGATACCGGTGTGCCGCGGCACCCGCCAGGGGTGCCCACTCTCCCCGCTCCTGTTTGCCCTGGCGAGCGAGCCTTTGGCTGCAGCTATGCGGGCGACTCTGGGGGATGGTATACCGCTGGGGGACGCCGTCCACCACGTGTCGCTCTATGCTGATGACCTGTTAGTCTATGTTCGGGATGTGGGCCGTGTTCCGGAGGGGCTGCCACAGCTGCTGCGAACGTTCGCCGCTACCTCGGGGCTTCGTGTGAACGCAGCTAAATCCTGCCTGTACGCCTTTAGCGCCGGGATTGAAGATCCGAGATACTGCCTGGACGGCACGATGGTCCAATGGAAGGATGACACCTTCCGCTACTTGGGGATACAAATTTACCGATGCCCGGCTGACCTTTTCGATGGGAATTTGGGAAGGGCGGTCACGGCGCTCAAGCTGCAGGTGCACTTCTAGGGCGCGCTCCCACTGACGATTACGGGCAGGGTGGCGCTAGCTAAAATGGTCATGCTCCCCCGCCTCCTGTATTACTTTGCTAACTTGCCGATGTATATTCCCCCGCATTTTTTGGTAAGCTTAATCAGCTGCTGCGGGAACTCATCTGGGGCACTGCCAGGCACAGGCTCGCGCTTGCGAAGTTGTTTCTGCCGACAGACAGGGGTGGTTTAGCCGCTCCTTGCTTTGAGCACTACTACCTGGCCGCTCAGCTACAATGGGTAGCCCGCTGGCTGGCTGATAGAGGCAGGGACGACACGGCCACGGAGATGGCGCCTTACTCCCTGGAGCAGATTACCAGGTCTTTCCATCCTCTCCATAAGGTCGCGCGCCCGCTACCACTCCTTCTGGAAGTGGCGCATAGGTGTTTTCGGAGGGCCTTGTTCCTCACCCGTACGGTTGTCCCGTATGCGCCGGCTATACCGTTGGAGGGCTCACCTGGTGGGGGAGGAGTGCTCACGGCCCCCATGCTGGCGGATTGGTGGGGAGCTGATGTACGCACGCTGGGGGATCTGTACCGGGAGGGCGAGCTCATAACATACGAGACCCTGGTATCGGAGGACGGGCTCCCGCCCGGTGGGTTCCTGACACACCGCTCGCTGATAGCGAGCATGACTGCAAAATGGGGGGATATGGCCACGGAACCCAACCAGCACTTGACCATGCAATATTTACATGTCATGGGGAGGGGAGGGCACCTGATCCGCTGGTTTGCGGCTTCGCTGAGGGAGCTGTCGTCCATCAGTTTGGACCGCCTCCGTGCAAAATGGGACCTGGACCTGGGGAGACCGATGGCGGACAAGGAGTGGGAAAGGATACTCAAGGGCCCGGTGCGTATACCCCGGAACATGCGGTTCCGCCAAATTCAGTTATTTATCGTGCACAGAGCTTACCTCACGCCAGAGTTAATTAACAGGTACTTCCACCGTACTGATGCAGTGTGCCCTAGATGCAGAGAGCCGGGGGCGGGTTTTTTGCATATGTTGTGGAGCTGCCCGAGGTTGGGCACCTACTGGAGAACGGTCAGTGGGCTGTTGCTGGGGAGTGTGGGTCGTACTATCCCATTCGACTGGCCCGAACACATATTGCACCATTTTAAACGATCACGAAAGGATAAGGTGACGTCCCGATTCATAGACCTAGGGCTGGTAGTGGCGGCACGCCTCATCACGAAGCAGTGGAAAGCACATGAACCGCCGCACGCACAGGCTTGGAGCGCCTCATTTCAGGCATGGGCCGGGGCCGAGGGGACCGCTATCCGGAGGGAGGAAACACTGGGCCTACGGAGGGAACCCATGGCGGACCGCTGGAGGCAGTTGCTGGGGGAGCTCAGACGCTTAGGCGCGGAAGGTTGCGCGGGGTCGCCGGAGGTGGCCGACAGGGTTGGCGGGGGTGAGGGCGGACCGGGGGCTGCTCCACTGTCGGGATGATAGGCCTCTGCCTGCTTTCCCCCAGCGCCGTGGCACCCACACTTACATAGAGATGATCACGGCTGAGGCGCACGCGCGCACACACAAGCGCCCCCCGGGGATGGATGGAGTGGTGGGGAGTTCATGACAGACGGGGGGGTAACGCATATGTATGTATAGCTCATGCTGCCATTGTTAAAGAGTTTTTTTTTTTTTTTGTTATGTGTAAACATGTCTGCAGACGCTTACCACATGAAGAATGAACAAAGTCTTAGCAGTATGGTAAGCAAGAGAGTCAGATGGCATGTATTTTTATTGTTAAAGAACAACCCCCAAAACAAGGCAATAATCCTTTGTAGCTGGGAGTTTTTTCCCCAGAGCATCAGGACATTTTGTGGTGGTGTATAAAAGTCCTACATGAAAGAGACTAACTGAACGTATACGAAACAGCATATTTGTGCATCACTAATGACAGCATGGCTGTTGCAAAGTCATACTATGCCCTCGGCCAACCCCCAACTTTTTGCTGACCGATACTGGTGGTAACTGACTGACTGACTGACCCTGGGCTCTGCCTAACCAAGCTTAGGGCCAGTGCTATCCTGAAGACACATGTAGGATACAGTGACAACACCTAGATACACTAGGGTACACTATGGGTTAGGGCACCGCTGTGATTGGCATGACCTCCCCTATAAGGCCCTAGTACATATAGGGCAGGGGGATTAAAACTACCTTTATGTCCCTAGTATAGAATAGGGCAGGGCAGTTTAGAGCCCAGAAGCCTTTTCTGCACACACTTGCTTGCATGTGTGCACTGCTGGAACCTCAGGTCAGTTTAAAAGCAGCCCTGTGCTGCAGGGCTGCTTTTAGAATGCAAAATTTGCTAAAACTCGACTTTTGGGTTTGGGGCATTAAAAAATGAATGAACTACAATGTTTGGGCATGGTAGGTACCGCCACGGTCTTCCCTAGGGGTTCAAGTGGTAGGAGGGGGGCAGGTCCTTATAAGGGGAATCCTTATAAAAAGATTTTTTTTATTTTTTATAAATATTTTTATTGAGAAATTCAAACATAAAACAACGTACATTGGTCTTACGTACATCAGCATATCAACCGTGTGAGTGTGCATCCAGATTCCGAAAGCATCTTCCCAAAACCCTGGCATATTAGAGGCATCCGGTAGTAACATAGCCATCAATATTCAAACAAGAGACAAGCCATATAATCTCAGTCACTCAAGTCAGATTCTGAGGTTTCAAGCGGGGGTTCACATATGTTTCCTCTGTATGCATTCCACCCTCCCCATACCTGGGTCCACTTTTTGGGGCAGCCTCTGTGAATGTACACTGTTTTTTCGACCATCATTGTGGTGTCCATGTCTCGGGACCATTGGGCGAGGGTAGGTGTTTGTCGAGAACCCCATCTCTGAGCTATATTGCGCTTCGCCAACATGAGTCCCAGTGTCACCCAGAGTTGCGCCACCCGGCTAAGGTCTGTAGGCTCCCAGACATCGAGGAGACACTTCCTTGGTTCCGGAAGCGTCGAAACTTTAGTCACTTGGGAGAGTTGTGCTCATTATCGCCTTCCAGTAGTGGGCTATTACGGCGCACTCCCAGAGGGTATGAAAAAGCATACCGTCCATACCACACTGCCTGAGACACAGCAGGGAGTCAGCCCGTTTAAGTTTAAATAAGAGTGCGCGGGTGTAGTACGTGCGGTGTAGAATTTTTAGTTGTACCAGCCTCAATTTGGACGATATTCCCACCTCCTTAGGGGAGGAAAGCGCCGCCTGCCAGTCCGTCTCGTCAAAGTCCCCCAGCTCTGTCTCCCATCTAGCCTTAAGGGCCGAAAATGGGTCCGGTTGGTTGTTTATCATCTTCCAGTATGTCAGGGACGTCGCTCTCTTAGTCAGATGCTCCGTGAGGAGTCGGTCTGCCAAAGGCGAAGACTCCGCCAGCCGGGTCCCGGGCGGGACCGCCACCCGGAGTGCGTGTCGGATTTGTAGGTATCGGAATCGTTCAGTGTCGGCGAGGTCATAGTCCGCTTGCAATTGGGCAAATGGGACAAGGTCACCTTTTTTCCAGAGATCGCCGACCCGTGATATGCCAATCAGATCCCACTGTAGAAACCCCTTAGTGGTGCGCAGCACCCCCAACTGTTTCGCTTCCCACAATTATAAAAAGATTTTTATATGCCCTGGGGTTATTGGAATTGCATATTTCACTCCTCACATTGTAGTAAAGTGCTTCCCAAAATCGGATTTGGTGCTAGGAGCACTGTGAAATAAGGATCTGCAACATATTGATATATTCAGAACCCCTAAAGTCTTTCCTAGGTGTTCCAGGGGTTGGGGTCCTGTATATATAAGCAGGGTCCTTATAAAACCTATTTTATAGGTCCTGGTACTGGAGAAATTGCCCAATTAATTTTTCCATTGCTGGTCCCCAGTCCATAGGTTAACATTGGAAGAGGGTATTAGTTAACTGGAGAAAGAAAGCCCCAAAACTAGGATTAAAGGACTCAGTAGAAGGGTAAGGATAAATCCAAGAATATGGGATTGTTGAATTTCTTCTAAAATGTACAGACAAGAAGTTAAGACTTTTTGTCTGCAAGCCAAAATTCAACCTTGTAGTGTTCTGCCTGGATTGGTCAGAGATAGGTGGATTAGCCTGGCTGCTTTGAAGAGGTGATAAATGACCCCTGGGGTTAGGAAGCCTTTCTGGGGGGAGAGCTTGCTGTGCATAGGTATGCCAGAGTCAGGGGGAGGGGGTAGTAAATAATGCTCTTTAAAAGAAGGAGGAGACAAGCTATAGAAACCAGTTTTCATTTACACCTCTCCTCTCTGCCTTGCAGCTAGATGGGGGATTAAGGAGGAATTCCCAGATGTAAGGGGAGTGGACCTATGCAGATGACGCCATCCTGTGGGCTGGTTTAGTTAGTTCTACTACCTCTGCTGAAAATTGTGAAATATTGAATTTTGGACGAATAGTGCATTCTGGGTTAGCATTGTGCCACACTTTGGAGGAAGTGGTCATGCTCTGAGATGTTGCCCTGCACCTCATTGGACAGGAGTGCCCTCCTGCTTGACCCCAGAGAACACTGAATACGTATCTGAGCGGGGCAGTGCCTCTCAGATCTACTTTTGAAACCTAAGAGAATCAGAAGGGCCCACGCCGAAGAGTTTGATGTGCATTTACCAGGCAATGCACTCTGAAGACTGCGTCATTTGCACCATCTGAAACTACAGCCCCGTGGATCAAACCCGCTTCAAAAGGGCCAAAGAGTGGACTCCCTGCAAGCTACAGATTAACAGAGCTCACCTGGATCAGCACTACCAAGAATCCTCAGCCTGGAGTACTACCAGTAAATTTGTAAGGGTTTTGTCCAAGTGGGTTCTGGGAATTGAAGTCACACACGTTCAAGGACACTCTTGGAGATTCAAGACCCTTGGGCTGTGTGTTGGACAATTTGGATCCGCAAGAAAAACTTCAGGAAGGAGTTCTAACAGGATCAAGCCTGCTGGAGGGGGCTGCACAAATCTGGTGAGAGATCCTCCAGAACAATTGCTAAATGTGAATTTGTCCCTATCAGAGGCAACCAAATGTCCTAAAGTGGCACTGTTGGTTTATAAGCACTAGAAAGTGACTAATCTTTAAAAATTCCTATCTCTGGTTCCCTACAGTGGATTATTTTCATTTTGGTGTCAGTTTAAAGTTAAAAATATATTTACTATTTTGTATACCTTGGTGTTGGATTTTTATGGTGTGTTGCTTCTTAATTATTCACTGAATTGGAGTGTTTAAATGCTTTACATACCTATCTTTGAAGTTAAGCCTGCCTGTTCGCAGCCAAGCTACCAAAGGCTGAGCATGGGAATAATTTTCTAAAACCTATTCTGAGCCCTATATCGTGTCAGTGGTATTATTGCTAGTGGTAAACTCATATCTGCCACTATTAATAATCCACGTTCTAACAATGGCAAAATAAATTGTAAGAGACAGAGGGTGCACGCAAGAGTAAGCCATATTCTAGTAAGTCTGTACATATTATTCTGCAATGTGTTCAACAAGTGCAATTATAGAGGGTCCGTGTTGTATTACTGCACTAGGAGGACTACTGTCGTGCCACAGGTCAAAAAAACCCACATAAGAAATGGGCGTATGCTACTGGAGGTTTTTGTAAGATCTAACTGTTTACAGATGCATGGCTAACACAAAGCAGCCTTGCATGCATGCAGTATAGAAAATAGATTAGGAATGATATCTATTCTCTGCACCTTGGGGGGCCTGATGGTACAAATGAAATAATGGGAGTTAAGAATCATAGTGAATTGAAGCAAGGGTTTTTTTTTTTTTCATTTTTTGATTTGTGTATGGAGCACAAATTACCTTTGTTTGATTGTAAGATTTCAAAATATTGTGCGTCCAATTTGCATAGGCATTCTTGGTCTACATTTATGTCTGACCTGTTGCAATGGCGTATTGGTATATTGCAAATGTATTTAACACTTGTGCGAAGGTGGTCCACCTGTGAGGTGCTAACTTTGCTGCACTGCAATGTTTTTTAATCCTACCTCTACTTTTCTGCCACCGTCTAGTTACCCGAGTAGCTGCCATGGAGCTACACAAAAAATACTTTACGCTTCACTGCTCTTGCATTAGCTTTGATTTAGGATTTGTTTTTTGACTAGAGAGTGAGACATTTTACCTCCCCAAACTATTCTATGTAAAAATGTACTACAGGCTTGACTTCTGTATTTGACAAGTACGATTAAGGCACATTTTTAAGACAACCATTTTCAAATGTATAAAGGAGAGCTAAGAATCATAAATTGGCTAAAAAGGCAGAAAAAGAAAAATGGAGCAACAACAATTAACATGTTGGGCCCAGTCCACCTATGTCACAATGTAAATGCCCCATTAACAATTGCTTAGGTTGTGTAAGAGAATGCCCTCTTCAAAAGAGGAAAAATTATATGCTGGCCGTATATTTGCAATTATTGGGAAATAGAAAAGGCACTCCTAATTGAAGTGCACTCTTATTAGGCTGATGAGCATATTATCAGGCAAAAAGCGGACACTAGTAGTGCAAGGCAGCCAATGGTCAAAGAGTGCAGACCCACTGCCCCATGCTGCTGTTGGCGGAAACAAAATGTTAACGACAGACCATGGATGAAGATGGCCAAAATAAATTCCCTCTATATATGTACATAGGCACTTTTTTTAATTCACGGTTTCTTCTCATAGGTGATACTGGCAACATAGCTAACAGTCTCTAAGTCAGACCTAAAAAGGAGACATTAATGCCTACCTTCTAAGCGGTCAACAAACAGTCGCTTCAGGCTCTGGTAAATGCCGATTTTTATAGTCCCGTACGAGGCCTGCCTTAGTAAAGCTGGAGCAATCCTGTAACAAAAGTACAATGAAAAAAAATATGAAAAAACAGCATCAGCGCAAACAAGAAATATGTGACAAAACTTGCATGTTGTAGTTAACTCCAGCTGAGGATAAAAAGGGAGCCGTTACTTTGAAATAGACTTTCAAAATATTTTTAAACAGAATATAAAGTAGGAGAAATGATTCAAATGGACGTATCCAAAGTACTATGAGCAGGAAATGCAGGCAGTGGCAATACCAGAGGGCTTAAGAGGAGTGTGGATCTATGGTGGTCCTCATCAATCCCAGGGCCACACGAGGCCCTTACCTAGTGATCTCTGTGCTTGTGATTAGGCTCTATGTTCACATCTGTTTCACCTTTTGTCCATCTGTGATGGCGAACTCTGATGTAATCCACTGGAATGATGACACAAATTAAGCTCAGGCTTTCTTTGGACATCGCTTTGGCTCTCATTAAATCCTCCCTTGTCCAAAATGACCCTAACTGGACTCCCTCATAATTCAATCATTTTCCAGACAACCCAAGCCAGGCACACAGTTGTTCACGGTTATGTTATGCAGATTTGTAGAGTGCACTATCACCCGGGAGGGTATCCTGGTACTGCGCAGGTGCGAGTATGACAAAATCTAGGGCCTACTCGGGCTACTCGAAAATCCAGGTCTTTAGCTTCTTGTGGAATTAAAGAAGTGAGGAGGAGGCTCTTATATGTAGTAGTAGGTCAGTCAACGCTTTAGGAGTTCCAAACAGCAACTCCTGAGGCTCATGCTGCACAAACGTGTAGCCCCCTTGCAGAATGCTGCTCTCATTAGATAGCTCAGATCATACTCAACTCGGTCAGGCTCCAGCAATGCCTGCAATGTACGTGTGACACCACAAACTTTCCTTTCACTGTTGCTGTGCCTGCCTGAGCATTCTTTTGGTGTTAACCCAAGGGCTATCCCACTTCTCTCTGTCACTCTCCATAGTTTTTGCCACCTTTCCTACTTCGGCACAGGCTAGCTCTCCTCTGGCTCTTCTCCGGGCCCTGCTTTTTAAGTAGGTCATGTCATTACATTCTCTGTTCAATCTTGTATAATTTTTTATTAGATTATTATACATACTTTTGAGTGACTTCTGTATAGTTCTGATATAGCTCAGCATTGCTATTGCTAAATGCTACTGCATTTAATATTCGGCAATTCAATTGACCTGTCCCTACTGGGCAGACTAATCTCCTTAGACATTTCACTTAGGCTCCTAAAAAGTTACTCTCCATGTCTTAAAGCTCCCTTTGTCTAAAGCTCTTATTAATTTTAACCTACTGACATATGGCTTTGTAGGCCTATATAAAAGGCATTATTTTATGAAAGAGCTATTTTTGGCTGGAAACAAAACAAGCATTTGCTATGCAATAGGTCTCGCATTTGTGAGATTTTGAGCTATTGGCATTGTAAATGGCAAAGGGTTTTATTTATGTGTTTAAAAAACCTGCAATGATGATTAAAGGTATTGTCATTTACAAATTTTGAAAATGCGAGACCTAATGCATTGCAAATGCTGGTTTTTATACCCAGTACCTTTGAAGTCATAGGGATGGAAAGTCAGCGGCAAAGTTGCTCATTTATCTCCTAGTATGATGCACCACCTGTCTCAGTGTTAGTCTCCTAATCACCTCCTAATTTAGCATGTAATTTACAACTGTCAGAAAACTGCATTCCATTAAGAACGACTTTCTCAAATACCTGAACAATAAATACAGGGGTGTGAGAAGATAAAAAAATGGGACCTCCGTCAAAGAAAATGAGTAACATTTTAAATACATAAAATAAATCGTGAAATGAGAACTGGAACAGATGCAGAAGTAAGTAAGATTCAGGATGGGTTGCACTTACGCCATGTAAGTTGCAGCAATCTAAACTTAACTACTAAATAGGGCAGCCTTAAATCGTAGACTATCATGGTAGCAATCATATTCTCTTTCGAGTCAGAAAACAAAACCACGAGAGTTATTTTTCGAAAAAAGACCGACCTTTGGCATTTGCTACTGGTTAAAGCGTTGAGAGGATACCTCACTTCCTGCACAGGGAGAGTTGGAACGCAACTCGATTGCTCCGCTTGCATGTGTAGGATTCGTTTGCCGGGGGTATTTCCTGCTTCCCTTAAGGGCTCCATCCCTGAGACCTTTCATGAGGGTAACTGCACACATGTAGCCGAGGCAGAGCTTAAAGGTCGAAAGCAGAAGTAGGCGCACTTGTAATCATCAGGTGCCACACCCCCACTCTCCCCACCAAGCCCGCCGTTCTCCCAGACTGACACTAAGCTAGAGCCGCATAAAAAATAATTAAAGAGAGCATAAAAAGAAAACCTGGAGACATTCAAAATATTTCGCAGACATAGCAATTGCAACAGCCAAATTTTAAAGCCAATACGTTTGGTTTACATTTTGAGCCCTGGCTATAATATTTGTTTATTCAACTTTTAAAAAAGGCCTACTGGAACTATAATCACTGTCAGATAAATTTAAGGCGTGATGAATCAGTGTACTTTTGAGATGTACGATAGTCCCTCAAGCACTGCAATACAAACACTCTGCTGAAGGCATTATGATGCACCAAAGAGCCAATAGTTACTGGCTGGAGCAAAAGACCATTCCGTAAAATAAAAGCCAAATATGCCTTAAGACTCTTCAAGCATTAAAAAAGAAGCTGCGTGTCTGCCACTTGTTTACATATGCATCGCGCTTTCACCTTAAGTGAAAGCGCGATGCATATATAAACACGCGTGTCTGGAAGAGACGCAGTGCACGAGCGTGCACAAGCGAAATCTCCAGTCTGGGTGGGCGGGGCCTAATGTCGACAGGGCGGACACCAACCCTGCTTCCAGAGAAGCCGGACACAAAAGTGGCAACAATACATCTCGCAAAGGCGAAGCAGCGCTTGCGCGCTGCAACGCAGGCGAGACCTAAAAAGGCATTGTGGATGAACAATCATTTTGATAAGCTTTATTTCATCATCATCAAATACTTTATTCAACTCTAACGAGCCATAAAAGTTTGAATCATATACAATACAGAGATATAAAAAGCATTTAAAAGTCATAAAAAGCAACAATTCATAAAACAGATTGACTCAATATTTGTGCGGATCCGTAGTGCACTTAATATGAAATTCAACACGGCATGAATAACACCTATGCTTCCCAGGCAATGTAGATAAGCAAGAGCCAACTCATGGGACCTTATCTCGTATGCTATTAAAACTTGACTGAGAAACTGCCTCCTCTTTGAGGTATAAAGAGTGCAGAATAAGATAAATGCTTGGTGGTTTGATATGAAGTCATCACAGGGCCAACAAGCATTTACAATGCAATGGTCTCGGCATTGGTAAAGTGAGAGCTATTGGCATTGCTCATGACATTATTTTTGTTTATGTTTTTGTTTTTAAAACATTTAAAGAAATGGCATTGTTATTTACAATGTCAATAGCTTAATCACTCTCAAATGCAAGACCTATTGCATTTGCACCCACACACAGAGCCACCTACACACACACTGATTAAGCTATTGACATTGTAAACAACAATGCCGTTTCTCTACATGTTTTAAAAACAAAAACATAAACAAAAATAATGTCATGAGCAATGCCAATAGCTCTAACTTTACCAATGCCGAGACCATTGCATTGTAAATGCTTGTTTAAGTGAGTGAGAGAAGCACACGGAGGGTTGATTGTTGGAGCGGAAGCAACATGGAAGGTGCGCGTGGGAGGAAATGACAAAGAGGGTGGGGAGGACCTATACAGAGGGCGTAGGGAACCGACACAGAGGGCAGGGGAAGCAACAAGGAGTGTGGTGGAATAAGTATCCAGAGGGGGAGGGGAGGAGAAAAGCACATGGGCGAGAGAGAGAGAAACATGGAGTGGGGCAGAAGGGTCCTGGGGGAGAAATACACGAGGGAGAGAGCTGGAAAAAGCACATGCACTCATGGAGTGCTTAACCAAAAAGAAAGAGCTAGCGCTTGGAAAGTAAGCAGTGGAAGGACACAAGTAATGTGCCCTTTCTCCAGGGGTGGGATAAACACAACAGGGAGGAGGAGGAAAGCCCACAAAAGTTAACAAATAAAAAGCAAGTGAGTGAGAGGGACAATAAGTCCAACCAATGGTAAGAAGTGGGCAGGCTTCTAGGCTCAATGTAAGCTGGCAATAGATCTTGCGCTGTCTGGTAGGCAAGACCTACAAAAGGGTACTGAAATTAAGCTCACACTCTAAATGTAAAGCAAGCGGGCAAAATAATATAGAAGGATTTTACAAAAGGCATTTCTACACAACTCTTTTACTAGCAAACTTTAGTCGAGGTGTTTTTTTATTGTTAAAGGCTGTTCAAATAGCCTATAAATGCATAGTGTGCTTGGCGCTAGATACAGACATGCTTCACAGATAACTGAGTGATTAACCCAAATGTGCTCCTGGTGGACAATGCTCCCAAGTAAAACCAGAAGAGGCTGGTACAAAATGATGGCGTGTTGTGCTAACCTGTGCTGCTTCAGTTATTTTGGAGGAATAAGGCACACTATCACTACTTTCACTCCTGAAGCCTTTCCACAAAATGTCTTATGAGCTGCCAATCCATTGTGGTTCCGCAAACAATAAGCAATATGCTCAATGGCTGTTCACAAACAGCCTACGTACGGCACTGCCAGAGCATTCATGCATGTAATCCATGTTCACGTAGGTGTGCCCACTCCAAGACGGCCTTCCTCAACGTATGATCTTAGAAGGCACAAGGAAAGGAGTAAATTGTAAGCCAGAGAAGGCAGTTTCTGCTCGTCCAGTCTAGGCGCACCCAATATACCTTTGCTCTTACCGTGCTTGAATGTTGCTATGCACATTTCAAATTTCACCCATTTGTTAGAGGTGGAAACGAAAAAGAAAGAATTTAGAGAAAGGGACCTCATGTTGGTGGAGAGCCAGGAGCCTGCTAATGTCCGTAGATCCATGTTCCTTCATTCACATGGACGATGGGAACCAAAGAAGAACTAAGCATTTGGTGGCACTGTTATTCACAGAGAACCTTGGTAGTGCTGCTGCTGCATTCACCCTCTTGCCCATCCCACAACAGATGGGCTCATTTTGTGAGAACGGGGATCCACATTTTGTGCAATATGGGCCCAGCACTTCTTTAGAGAATTGGACTGGATATCTCCTGAAATTGGTGATCTCGTGTTGCGTATGGCATTGCAAGTAAATATATGTGTTCCATTTTCACAAAAATATACACATGCAGAGGTATTCACCCCTAGATTTCCTGTCTGCCCACCCCTCATCGGCACTTTCCAATAAGCGCACTGCGGATGTCTCCCAGTTAATTTGCCTTGCAAACAAGCAAGTCTTAATAGCCATTTCTTCCACAGTAAGGATTTTGCATTACACTAGGATCAGAGGCGCTAAAAGCAAAGCACTAAAATGGACAAATCAATTAAGCCAGTCTTAGGGGCTAGATGAGATTTTGTGCACTTTTATTTTAATTTCTCATCCACAGCAGAAACAAAAGCATAAATATGTATCTAGGGAGGAATTGTGGCCTACAGTACATAGCTGCCGACTTCAGAGCTGGGGAACCAGTTTCGAATCCCGGCTTTGGCTCATCATTATTGGACTCTGGGCAGAGAACTTTATCTCCGCATGCCTTAAATACGTGAAACTACTCAGATTCTCTAGTAAAGCAAAGTGCTCTAATGTCATTAGGCCAAGTCGGTGCGATGTAAAACAGCAACAACAAAAAAATAATAATAATTAATTGTCCAGTATACATTAGTGTTCATGATCAAAGAATAATGTACTTTTTGCTAAAACGAATCTAAGTTTTATTTGTGGCCATTCCCGTTGAGCAGCAACAAAGGGTTTGCCCTGTATACTGTTGCAGAACAGCATTTTTCGATGTTACACTATCTCCGAAGAAAAAAAAAACGGATGTCGATTGGATCCAAAAATACAATCAAATACCAGTAACCGATTAAAAACTAAAACTGGTATTAATATAATTTTCTTCAAGGGAGTTCGTTAAATTGCCAAACACCTCTATGCTTCCATTAAATTCAGGAAAAATAATTTGAAACTGTCAACTGAACGGTCCACTAGGGTTATGCGAGAACACCTCATGTTTACAAATAAAGAATGGAAAAGGGCAGTCAAAAAGCATAACATGTAGTTTCGTTTTTAAATGTAATGTTATAGCCCTCAAAGCAGAAACAAACCCTTTATATTTCTTTACAACCAGGAACATTTTCAGTCTTTTTTCTAAGTTTGTGTTCAAATTTTAGAAGATGCCAAACGCAGAAAGACGACTAACACAACTGTTGCGGATTTCCTGCATATTCTACAGAATGCACAATGGCACTTTTCAGGGAACACTAATAAAAGGAGCACCAAAAAGCACAGAAATACTGCAAATCTAAATAACCAGAGCTCCAAATCAAATGTTTCGTACGGTAATGAGGAGGGACCTAGAGGGAAAAAGAATGGGGCTCATACTTAAAACAATGACACACCTAGTAGCTCAGCATAATTTGGCAGTGTTTGATCTCCAGATTATTCCTTGGTACAATATATTCGAAATCAGGTTGGTGGTCTCAGCGCGGCTACTGGAGCATGTGCCATGTATATTTAGATGTTGTGCGCTCCTCAAAGAAAACCTCTGGAGGCCCAACTATTTCTCTAACTTTTAAGTAAATAAGCTATGGCAAAAGTGGTGCACGCACACCAAAGCACCAGGCCAGACACACTGAGAAGGCTCACCTTGTTTAGGGGGTGGTGGTGATAGGCTGGGGGTACCTGTGGATTCCTAACCCTCCACCACTCACGCGACTCTTTGGCCTCTGCTCCCTGCTCTTCTCTCTTGCCAGAGGGTTGACCAGCCCCCATGAGGGCAGGAGAGCAGGACTGGGCCGGCACTGCGGGAGGTGAGGGATAATTTAATCTTGGGCATTCCTCCCCGGAACTGCAGGCTGGACAGGACGATATAGACATTGCTGAACTGACAACGTGGACTTTGCAGAGGACCAGCTCCGCGGCCAACTGCTGCTTCCGTTTGTGCACGCACCTTTCTTCCTGCCTCGAGCCCGAGAGTCGGACCTCCCTGGGTGCCACGTAGTGCGGCCCCTACGCATGATGGCAGCGGGGTTCCAGGCGGGCACCTGTTCACCCCAAGAGGCACTCGAGTTTCTGTGCCCTCCCAGTCTGGTTCCCGTGATCTTACGTGCAAGGGCCCCAGGAGGGGCAACAGCTACTGAAACTTGTGAGGTGTCAGGTGGGCCGGTGCAGGGAGCAGGCAGAAAAGGAACAAGTAAATCCTCAGCATCAGCACCAACGAGCTCTAGATACAAGTCCTTTGCTCCGTCGTGACAGTGAGGCAGCTTTCAAACTTTGAGCAGCTGCCTTTCTCAGAGTTGACCCAATGTCTGAAAACCCGCCATGCCTAAAGGAGGCAGCCGTCGGGCCTTGTAATCAGCGTCAGCCATACTGGCCCATATTGGGCATTTGTTCCGGCGCAGTAGCATGACGTGGTGTTTGTAAGCAGTGTCGGACATGTTGACACACACAGGGCATTACTGCACAGTAATGCAGCCCATCCGCGCACAACACAGAGCAGGGGAGCGTTATTTCTCCTTTCAACTCCGGGGCAGCAGACGTAGAGAGTCAGTAGGGTTGGGGCACTGCTGGATGTTTACTGGAGCCGAGCGTCTGCAGAATGTGTATGGACCTAAGGGCACGAGCAGGCGGGAAGGTGAGATGTTAGCTGGCAGCAATGAAGCGTGACTGCAAGCATGAGTGACCTCCCAGCACAGAGGAAGACAATCCGTGAGAGCACAGAAGGACCCGAAAACAGCAACAGGACGAGACACGGAAGCAAAGAACAAGCCGAGGGCACCGGAAGACACCACCGCCTTTCACCGAGGCACAGCAAAAATGCCTCGGAGAAAGGGAGCCTCATTTTCGGATTTGGGGGCGTGTTTTGCTGTTGTCTCCTCCCTGAGACTTCTCGCAAAAAACACACCCCCCCGATCCGAAAAAGACGGGGCTTCAACGGAGTGACTGACCTCTTCTCCAGTGGCTGGCCAGCATTTAAGAGGCCAGCCAATGGAGAACAGGAGAGAAGAGGGGCGAGTGCAAGCCCCTCTTCTCAAAGACATTAAATCTCCGGACTTCCGGTCTGCCGACCGGATGGTCCCGAGACCTAAAAAGGGAGCGAGGAAAACCTGTGTGCTTTGAGTGGGAAAAGCCACCAGGAAGTGTTTAGATTTAAGACGAAACCTAGTCATCAAAAATGTACGTCTCTCATTTAAGACAGTCGGTAGGTAAGGTGCGGACTGTGAACGTGCATATACAAATGTTGGGGATGCTCTACCGCCCCCAACATATCTGTTCATGGTATGGGGAGATTGGGTATGTTTATAAAAAAGCTTTTTCACTCTACATTGTGAGCGGCTGGCAAGACCGCACGGGTTAGAGAAATATTCTGGAATACCCAACTTTGCAAAGCTAAGTTTAACAAATGTATGCCATGGAATATCTAGAGGATTATCCAGGGTCTGACAGTCAGTAAGAACTGTGCTACAGAAATGAGCCTCTGGATTCGTCCAAACTCTGAGCCATAGTAACAGGGGCTGTAATTTAACGCGGTCTTCTAAAAAACCAATCTCAACTTCTTCATGGCAAAAAGACATGGAGGTGGATTGCGGCACTGCCAGCAGCCGTCTCAGAAATCTATTTTCAATTGTTTGAAGGGAGTTGCTGTTGGCATAGCCCGAAAGACCAGCACTAAAGGAAGCACTAGCTAGGCACTTACTCCTAAAGACAGAGTAATTCTTTCACTGGCTTGTGCCTCACCCTTTTGGAAAATCTAAAAACAGCATCAATCGACCTTTGGAATCGAAAGGCTCTGGTTTTCAATAAAAACTTCCAATTAAAACCAACATCAACAGGCACACCTAGATACGTGAAATGAGGGATTTTGGAGATTTCTACACCACCAAGCATAAATTGTCTGGTTTTAGATAGTTTTGGATCACATTTATTTATCACACAAGGGAGAGTGAAATTAGATACCATGACTAAAATTCTTTTTCAATTAGACAAGCCTCAAAATTTAGTTTGTATAAACTTTCAACCTCCTCACAAACCATCCCCCAGAGGTTTTTAGGACAGTGACTATAAGGTAGTGGGTATTGCGACGAGCAATCTTATTAGTATAAATCCTGTTTGGGTGTCTTACCTCATGGTTACAAGGTGTGCTAAGCTGTTGGCAAGGATAGGCTAATAGATTATAAAAGGCACATTTTGTTTATTTTCGTCTTGTTTTGGATATATTATTTTTCTCTATTTTAAATTAGGGGCTTCTAACTTAGAATGCCAATAAATAGCCAATATAGTTTCTGGCTTTATAATTTTCCCAAAATATTATACATTTTCCAGGAAGGCCATCCGGTTCATGCACTTTTCCATTTGGCACTGGCTCGCTTATCCTTCCGAACATTTAAAACAGTGGGGTGCTATGTCTCATGCTAAAATCGGATACAGTGCTGCAGCATTACATTTTTTATTTAATTCCCCTGTTTCCAGTGCCCCAGTTGCTGGGTCAATAAACTCAGAGTTTGGCTCAGGAGTCTTTTGCATGTTATCTGCCAGACCAAAAACCAACCTACCTTTTTCCCTTTCTCAAAGCTTTTTGTGAAGACGTGCTATGCTATGCTTCTGTGCTTCTTTCTCCTGGAGTGTCTGCTGTAGCCTCCTGGTCGTCTGGCTCAGTTTCAAAATCTGCTCAAGGGGAGGAGGAGCCTAGCGCGCATCCAAGATGGTCGCGTGAGCACAGGGCTCCCCGGACCCTTGCTGCTCCTCGGAAGTTATCCTGAGAAAATCCTGATGTGGTTTGTGGAATCTGGCAGATGAAGACCGGCTGAGCACGTATCTCTTTTCAGAACTCGAATCGGACCTGGGAATCCTGAGTTGTCGTTGTTCGAACTTTTGGGACCCACCCGACGGAGGTGCCCGGGGCGAAGGTGAACCGTGGAGCCGTGTCGTAATTGAACAACAGCGGCTGCAGTGCGGTGCCAGTGGCCGCTCTACCACTTTCGGTTTCACTTTCGGACTTCAGGGGGCTGGCCTGCGAACGCACTTGATGTGGCGGGGTGTTTCCTGGGCCTCTGCACGAGGCCTTGTCTCCACCTGCCACTAGTGTGCCCATCGCCTTGGGTCCCCCCGCACCGCTATATTGTGGTCCCTGGTGAGGCGCTGGTCTGCGGTGCCGGTGCCCCTACGACTCTTGATCGGCGGTCCCCTTCGGTGTCCGTGACCACATGGGGGGCAAGGGGGGCCCCGAGGGGCGTAAGACTAAGGCCTCCCTCCGCGGGGGACCGGTCCAGGCCAACAACATGGACCGCTACACTCAGGGCAGAGGGTCCCCTGGAGCGACCGGCCCCCCCCCCCGGATGCCGCCGGCGGTGGCACGACCGTCTCTCCGGAGCTTTCCCTGCAGGACATCATGGGCGCCATTGATGGCATCAGGGAAACCATCGCCACGCAATACGAGGCCCTGGCCCGTAAAATCGACACGGTGGCAATCGATGTCACCTTAATTCGGGCAGATCTCTCCAAAACTAACGAGAGGGTTCAGGCTCTCGATGCGCGGACCTCCACCCTTGGTGCGGATGTGTCGGACCTGCAGGCCGCGCTTGGTGACATTAAGGCGGTTAACGATCAGATGGCTCGGCGGCTGGAGGACTTCGAGGGACGGGCCCGACGCAACAACATCCGTGTCATAGGCGTACCGGAGTCCTCCGACAACCGCCCGGTTGACCTCCTGGTCGAGGAACTCCTCCTCCAACAGTTGGCCCCTGCGGGCCTAAGTAAGTTCTTTGCCGTGGAGCGGGCCCATCGAGTTCCGGGCGGTCGGCCACGGCCGGGGGCCCCCCCGAGGCCTATCGTGGCCAAACTGTTCCACTATAGAGACCGAGATGCGATTCTGCAGGCCTCACGGGTCCACGGCCCGGTTCGTCATGAGAACTCATCCATTAACTTTTATCCGGACTTTACCCAACTTGTCCAGAAACAGCGGTTGGGATTCCAGGGGGTGAAGCGTCGTCTCCGTGAACTGGGCCTAAAGTACTCTATGCTCTACCCTGCAAAACTCCGAGTGGAACATGAGGATCGGACTGCCTTTTTTGACTCTCCAGTGGCCGTGAGTGACTGGCTGGACTCGCTGCCGGACAGAGGTGGCCGTCCCGGGCCCTCTGCAGGCGCAGGAGGTGACGGGTCCCCTTTGGAGTGACTTTTGGTCCTTGATTTTGCCATTTTGCACTGTTCAGCTGGGTTTTACTTCTTTTGTTCATTTTGTCTCACTAGGACCTGTATGGGGGGCGGGCGGGGACGGGTCCCTTTCCTCCTCCGGGGTCTTTTCGTAGAATGGGGTTAGTAGGGCGACAGGCACACTGCAAGTTGGGGGGGTTTTCTGGCCCGCAGGGGTGCAGGGTGGGGGGAGTTGGATTTGGGGGGGGGTTGGGGGGAGGGAGGGGTTGTTTTGCTGTGTGTTTTATGTTTGCAGGGCGAGGTACTGATTTTTGTCCAGATTCGGGAACTGAGCTACTGACTGGGGGGCCTTTGATCTATTGGGGGGGATGGGGGGGGACGGGTTGAGGCTGGTGTCATGGAACGTCAATGGGTTGGGGGACCGTATCAAACGGGGTGTAGTACTGCAGTATTTGCGTCGTCTGACTCCTGATGTGGTGTTTATCCAGGAGACGCATCTGGTTGGTAATGTTTGTCATGCAATGAACAGGGGGGGATACCGCCTCGTGGCCCATTCTGGTTTCACAACTGGTTCCAGGGGGGTGGGCATTCTCCTGCGATCCTCACTTCCGTTGGATATCACTAGGGTAATCTCGGATGACAGAGGGCGCTATGTGTGTCTGATTGGGAGGTGGGAGGGGCAGCCCCTTTCCCTGGTCTCAGTTTACGTCCCCCCGGGCCTCCAGAACTCCACCTTCGCGGACTTGGGTCGAATGCTGCTTGAACTTCCGGATAGTCTTTTGCTTATGGGCGGGGACTTTAATTCGGTGGTTTCGGGTGACCTGGATCGTCACCCACCCAGGGCCCTCCCCGCTGCCCAGGCATGGCTTGGTGGACTGCTGGAGACCTTCGGTCTGGTAGATAGTTGGAGATTAATGCATCCGACCCAATGTCAGTACACCTTTCACTCTGGGGCGCATGGGAGTCTTTCTAGGTTAGACTATTTCCTTATGCCCGCGGCACAGACTGGTCGGATACGAGAGGTTCGGCACCTGGCGCGGGGTATCTCCGATGATTCCCCGCTGTGGCTGCTCTTTGACACCGAGTCGCGGTCTGCAGGGCGGATCGCTCCCATCAACCCGTGGTACCTGCGAGACCCTACGACTCGCGACAGCCTGATTAAGGCTATGGACCAATACTTCCTTGAAAACGAGGGGTCGGTGTCGTCCGCAATGTCCCTGTGGGAAGCCTTTAAAACCGTAATCCGCGGACACGCCCTCTCCCAGATAGTGGTGGCTAAGAAGCTCAAGAGTGAGGCAGTGGTGAAGCTGGAGACTGACATCTCGGGGCTGGAGTCGGCCTTGGAGACGGGTGTCACTCCGGACGGGCTCCATGCCCTCAGCCTGAAACAGTTTGAATACAGGTCTCTTGTCACTGACGCTGCCAAAACGATGTACAGGGAGCAGCAGGGTCGATTGTATGATGCCGGGGACAAGGCGGGAAAGTTGATTGCGTGGCTGGATAAGAAGGAGAGAGTGAATCGTGTGGTCCCGGAGCTGCGTGTCTCTGATGGAGTGTGTGTGACTGAGCCTGGTGAGATTGTGGAATGTTTCGCTGACCACCTCCGGGCCGTGTACTCCCCGGTGACTGATAGGGACGAGGAAGACTCTTGCCTTCTGCTGAGGGATATTGCTTTGCCCTGCCTGTCCGTCGAAGACCGTGAGCAGCTGGACGCCCCCTTGTCTGTAGATGAAATTGCAACTGCGATTCGGTCCCTTCGTTCGGGCAAGGCGATGGGTCCCAACGGTCTGCCTATTGAATTATATAAGTTGCGCCCGGATAAACTCGCGCCCTTCCTCCGTCGTATGTTTCAGGAGTCCCTTGCGGCAGGCTCCCTTCCTGACGACCAGCGTCTGGCTACGATAGTCGTGATCCCCAAGGACGGTAAGCCACGAGACCGCTGTGCCTCCTATAGGCCTATTTCACTGCTAAACGCAGAGCCTAAAATCCTGGCTAAAGTCCTTGCCAATCGTTTGTTGAGCGTCATCTGCGATCTGATTCATCCTGATCAATGCGGCTTCATCCCTCACCGTAACACCGCTCTTAACTTGCGGCGACTTCACGGCGCCCTCGCCAGGGCGGAGTACCTCACCGAACCAGCCGTGCTGGTTTCTTTAGACGCCACGATGGCCTTTGACACCATCGAGTGGCCATTCCTCTGGGCTGTCTTGACCAAATTCGGCTTTGGGGACGGATTTCTTGGCTGGGTGAAGCTTCTTTACACGGGACCCATGGCTCAGGTGGTGGTTAATGGGCGGGTCTCTCGGTCCTTCGCTCTCGGTAGGGGTACGAGGCAGGGGTGCCCGTTGTCCCCTCTGCTCTTTGCTCTTGCCCTGGAGCCGCTCGCTGCTTGGCTCCGCTGGGAGCCCTCGATCAGAGGGATCCGGTGGGCCCCGGGCTGTGAGGATCGGGTCTCGTTGTATGCGGACGATATTCTCCTGTATCTTACCTCGCCGCGGCAGTCGCTTAATGTTCTCTTTGATGTTCTGACTTCCTTTGGGAGAAATTCGGGTCTAACGATCAACTGGTCTAAATCCTGTGTCTATCCCATCTCCGGCGACCCTCCACTCTTGCCGCCTCGGCTTCCGATCCAATTATCTCCGTCCGGCTTTAAATACCTGGGAATATACGTCTCGATGGACCCGGTGGCTCGCTATGAGCAGAATCTCCTGCTTCCACTTCGGCGTTTGAGGGAGGACACGGCTCGGTGGTGTAAGCTGCCTTTGTCCCCGCTGGGTCGGGCAGCACTGTTTAAAATGATGTCCCTTCCCAGATTCCTCTATGCACTTCAGAACTCCTTCGATGTCATTCCTGTGTCCTACTTTCGGGAGGTGGAGAGCCTGCAGAGGAGACTGGTGTGGGACGGACAGGCGCGTATCGCTCTGGCAAAGCTTACTCTCCCCTGGTACGACGGGGGCATCGCGCTTCCCGACATTCGCAGGTATTATTGGGCCTCACAGCTATCGGCCATTAACCATGCCACGTATGCGCCTGGCTTGAATCCGGCGTATGAGATGGATAAATTCCTGCTTCCCGGCGGAAACTATAATAGGGCACTTTACTCCAGCTCGGCTGGACGGACCCTTACGGGCCCTACTAAGATTGCGGTACGGATCTGGAAGGCGGCCAATGTAGCCATGGGCTGGAGTGAGCGATTAACATGTGCTACTCCTCTGTTTGCCTCCGACCGACTGGGAAGCCTCTGGACAACGAAGGGGTTTGAACGTTGGGACACGATTGGTATTAGTAGAGTGGGAGACTTATGGATTAAGGGTGCGGTTAAAACATTCGCGGCGCTCCAGAGCGAATTCGAACTTACGGAAAGGGAGTTCTTCCGCTACGCCCAGGTTCGGCATGCCCTGCTCTCTGTTTTTGGGGAGGGGACCAAGATCCCGGCTTCATCGCCCCTCGAGGACCGCATACTCGATGGTCATGTCCCCGACAGTACTATCTCTTTAATCTATAAAAAACTTATCAATAATCGGGCCGACCTCTTGGTGCGCCTTCGGGAGGCGTGGACGGGGGATGGGGTGGAACTGGACGACGAGGACTGGCAGTCCGCACTGTCGTCCCCCAAGGAAGTGGCCATTCCAGCCCGTCTCCGCCTGGTCCAGCTTAAGATTCTCCACCGGGTGTATGTGACGGGTCCCCGCTTGGTCTCGATGGGATTTTCTGAAGACGGGCTCTGTAAGCGGGGATGTGGGCTCAGTGCCACCTTTCTCCATATCCTTTGGGAGTGCCGCGAGGTGGCGGAATACTGGCGCCGGGTTCATGTGGTCATGGGACAAGTCACCGGGGTTGCGCTGCTGCCGGAGGTGCGTCGCTGTGTCCTGAATGTGTGGGAGCCCAATGATTATAACGCGGCTCAGACTCGGTGGGCGGCCCTGGGGAACATGATTGCCAAGAGAGATATAGCGCAGCTTTGGGGTTCCCAGCGGCCTCCCACCGTGTCCGTATGGAAGGAGAACATGGACTGGTGCATGTTCAGGGAGAAGACTGTGTATGTGGCTCGTGGTAAACCGGGGGCATGGGGTAGAATCTGGGGGCAATGGAACGCATATCGTGGGGGTATCTGTACTCCCCCCCCTAGTGGACACCGATATTGCTTTGTCCCCCTGACCCTTGATGGTTCCTTGCGACTTTTGGAATAACCGAATATAGACGTTCCTCTCCCGTGACCCCCCCCCCCCCCCCAACCTATCAGTACTCCTTCCTCTTGATAGCTATTTTAAGGTCTGAAGTAGAGTCCCCCGGAGGTGGCCGGACCCACACTCTTTGCCCTTATGCCTCGCCTTTTGTTTTTATTTGTTATTTATGTTAAACCTATGTACCCTGCTTCCCTAGGACTATCCGGAGCCATGTACGGGGCTGGGCCCCGGGAGTCGACTACTGCCTCAATGACTGTATGATCCTTTCTGAATCTAGCGGCCGGCCCTGGTGGTTGTAGGCCCATGCTTGTAATTGATTTATTGTTCAATAAAATTTTCAATAAAAAAAAAAAAACAAAAAAAAATCTGCTCAAGGGATGGATTACTCAACTTCTGCATACCTTTTCAATAAAACCTTCCATATTGGGTACTGAACTGCTAACCAGGCAGCACGCTTTGAAAAAATCCCTTTTAATAAGCACTGTTGAGTTGCAAATATTTTGTGCTCTCTCCCTCATAAGATCTAGTCCATACTATTCAGAGTATCAGAGGTCAGGGAAGGACAGGTCACGTGCCACATATAGGTGCCAGAAAATTGGAACAGTGAAGTTACTTGCCTTGAGTAAATATATTTCGTGTGGATACTATATCTTTCTGTGGATTCCTCAGTTTATGAATAACTCAGGTGCCAGAATTAATCTGGAAAGCTTTACCTCAGCAACAGTGCTTCAGTACCACTAGGTGACATCAAGCATCTCCTCTCGCAGCTGCCTGCCTGCCTGCCTAGGACAGGCTTCTCAAACAAGTAGCTTGTGAGCTACTGGTGGCTCCCCAGCCTACTAAAGTAGACTCTTGTTTGGTGGTGTTAATATGTGTATCACAAATTTGAAAAACATGTATTTGAGACGAAAATGCGTGTATTTTCAGAACTCATAAGCTTAGCTGATGACAAATGGAGGAATTTTCAATATATATTTAAATCTGACATTTGCTGGATGAATAATTTGGCATCGGGGAGACTTATTACAAAAATTATAACAATGGTGCCAGGGGCATTCCAACTATGACTCTTCTATTAACCCTGTTTTTATAAACCCATTTTCACGTAACTGCTGACTACCTTGCCTTATGTACTGAGGTAGTCACTGTTAGTAATCTTGCATGGTAGGTCTCTAGCATAAAGCAAAACCAAACGGGATGATGGACGGAGTGTTGAACATTGCAAGCACTCACCCCCCAGTCACCTGATCTAGCATAACCTTGTCTCACGTGGTCACTATTACCACAGTAATATTAGTAGCTCAATATGATTTACGTGGAACATAGGTAGCTCTTATTACAGAAAGGGTTGGAGGCCCCTGGTCTAGGATGGGAGTAGATGGGCCCTCATAGTGTGAAGTCTGGAGCACATTTTTTCGCACCCATCTAAGACATGCGGGAAAAATCCAAGAAACCATTCAACAGCAAATGATAACATCTGCAAAGTGGATCCCACTGGCCCCAGCACTCAGACTCGTACAACACGCCGAGTCCTACTACCATCCATTTGCTGTGCATGCACTGCACATTCACACGCAGAATTTCAATGCAAGCTCTTGGGTTTCACGCAACAGCAGAAGTTTTACACATTAGGGTCAGTAGACCACACTCTCACCGTCGGAGAAAAAGGTCTGGTCACACTATGAGCTCACAAAACATGGCATGCTACCCCACCACTTTAAGCGATGTACCCAGGGCAAGGACAGTAGTTCATGAGGCGGGCACGCTCTTGCTCCCTTCTAGCTCGAAGAACAAGTCCTGGAACTAGTGTTGTCAAAAGGCGTAGGCACCTGCGCCCACACTACATTAGCATGATGCCAGGGCCAAAACAAAAAACATTCAAATAAAAAAGAAATCAAGAAACCGCTTTCAGATGCAGTAAAGCAGGTATACATGCCTGCTTACCATGCAGGGTACATTGCAGTCCCAAAATTCTTACTTGAGTGAGGAGAAGAAGTCAGTAAAAAAGGGAATTTGCATATTATACTCCGCTCGTGTCTTGTTGCTTCGGAAGTTCCCATTAAAAAGTATGACAAAAGAGAACAAATGGTTTGTGAATGACAATAGGGAGGAGTGTATCCTCTAGGAACATGACGCTGTCAGGTGTGCACAGGTAGGAAAAAAAACCTCCTAAAATGGGATTTAAAAAAAAACTTCCAAGAAACCTTCTAAGAAGAACTTGCTTGGGGTGACAAGGAAAGTCCATAACTCAACAGCACTAAGTAGGGCAGTGGCCATGTATAGGTTGTATGAGGTATTAAAACAGGAATTCGAGGAGTGATAACAAAATTGAGAGCACCTAATGACTCAGACCCATAAAGGCTCACCACTTGCCTTCCCGTTAGAGAGCTCCAAGTAATTAGGAAAAGCTGAGGATGAATGATCTGAGTGATAAGCAAACATACAGTGGATAACGAAGGGTAGTTCAGAAGGCCCTTTGGACAGCACAAGATCTTGTGGTAAATGACTAAGAGGGCCAATACATACTAAACATTAGAAACCTAAAGGCTAGAAAATAGCAGTGCCTAAAAATTTAGGAACCAGACTCCAGTTTATCTTGGAATTGGGGGCAAAACTCAAATTTCCGAAGAGCCAAGACAAAGTTATAGGCCATCTTGTTCAAATTAAGTTGCCCCCAAAGGTAGATCTAGTAGACTGGTCTGGTCGACAGAGCTAGGTTTCCTTGGGGTAAAACCACTGCTGAGGAACAGGGAGAAACACATTTCTCAGGTGGTAGGAAAGACAAAGGATAAAGGAGTAAAAAACAGAAAGGAAGGCAATGGGGAAGTGAGGTAGATGGAGGGGAGACAGTGGGAAGAAAGAGGGCAAAGATAGGAAAGGAGTGAAGTAAATGAGGAGCAATGGAGATGGAAATGGGAGAAAGAGTGGGAGTGATAGTAAAGAAGGAAGGGAGCAAGATGTTAAAAAAGGAAGAACATGTGGCCCCCGGGGAAAAATAGTAATAAGAAAAAGCCATATAGTACAACAACAAAGTTGAGTTACCTTTCCTTATGAGCATAACATTCCCTCCCATTTTTTCAATTAAAGAGCACAGGAGTATTTAGAGATGTCTTTATCCTCGTGCTAAAATGAGCCTCTCCCCCCCCCTTAATTTCTGCTGTAGATGGACATGGAAGGGGTTCATTCAATAGCCTATGTAATTTATTTACATCTTGTTGAAATAGAACTCTTTATAATATTGCGCTCCAACAATTCCTTCCTGCTTACCAATACCCTCTTTTCAAACTCTTCTCTGTAATGTTTTTATCAATTTACTGTTTTTCCTAATCACATTCCTTGCTTTTAATGGCAATTTCCACTTCTGAGATTGCCAGCTATCGGCTGCTCCTTTTTATTTATATTTATTCATAGAAATAAAATATCTAGATGCTAGGATGTCAGTTGGTCTCGTTAAGAAAAAACACATTTCTATTAAGAAAAAAGTGTGAATTACTCAAAATACTGACTTTTGGATTAGCAGGGTTTTAGCCCCCTTTTTAAGGCAAGCATTAGAGACCTCTTGTATACACTTCTTTAGTGTATATATATTTTTTTATCTGTTATCTTTGGGGCTCACAGCCGCCCACTGCTTTAGTTTGTCTGTCCTTTAAAAGTCCTTGCTTGGTCCCGTGATGTAGGCGAATTTGACGAACCGGAATGGCGGGAGGCGCTGGCTTCGCCACAGGAGGTGGGCATACCCTCGAGGCTCCGGCTAATACAGCTCCGTATTCTGCACCGCTCCTACTACACCAGGCACACTCTGCACAGCATAGGTAGCACAACGCATCCGTTCTGCTTGCGCAGCTGCGGGGAATTTTTTTCCACACCATATGGGAATACCCCATAATCCAAGTGTACTTGAAGCAGGTTATGCGGACACTGTCGCAGTCGGGGGGGGGGGAGTGTCGCTGGTGCCGGAGCCTAGACGCTGCCTGCTGAATATATGGGAACCTAACGACCTCACGCGTCAGGCACAAAGTTAGGCTACACTAGGGATTATGATAGCCAAGCGCAACATAGCCCAAAAATGGGGAATAGGGGAATCGCCAAAGTTAACCGCATGGGGAAACGACATGGACATGGCCATGCTAGCTGAAAGATCGGCCTTTATTAGGCGGGGTTGCCCTCGAAATGGAGTAAAGTATGGGGGGCATGGAATAAATTCAGAGGTGACATCTGTGACCCGCCTTCAGATCAAGATAGCGATGCCTCGGACTCCGACTGATGGGGGGGGGGGGGGGGGGGAGACCCCGAAGTGCGTGCGCGGGGGGTGGATATTGAAGATGTATAGTTCTGGGAAAATGCTTCCTGAGGGATTGTCTCTACTAGTTGATACTGTATTGTTCTATATTGTGGAAAACTGCATATCCAACTGTTCTGTACTGCTGCTAATAAAAAATAAAAAATAAAAATAAAAAAAATAAAAAAGTCCTTGCTTGCTAGTGGTCAATCCTTCCTCTTTTCCCTTCTTTTTGTCGTTCGTTTCCTCGCACTTGGAGCATTGACCTAGAACGGAATCTGTATGCTTTTTTGGGGGGTGGGGGTAGGAACTCTTTTTTTTTTTGTTCGGCACCCATAGCTGGTTGCACTTTAATACAGCATTCAACGCCTTGTATGAAGTAATAGGCACTATGTAAATGGAATTACAATTTGTTCCTCCCAACTCCTTCCAATTCACTCTTCACATAAGTGTCCCTGTGTTTCATTTGATTAGCGCAGTGCTGCTTCATAGACGCAGCGCTTCAGCTTTAAGCAGGGGCCCACTTCGGGAGGCCACACACCCCTTTCTTGATTTTTGCAAGGCATGGCAGCTGCTTCGGCCATCCCAACAACCCATAAAGATTTTTTAAAAGTTGTCAAAATTAAACCTAGTTTTTATTATTTTTTGGCCAATTGACGTAGGGCTCACCACTGTGGAGAGGGTGATTTTATTGGGTCTTTGCACATTCCTTCGCTCCGATTGAGAATGCACTTTACAGAGCCCTTAGGACACAAGCAGGGACAGACTACAGTGCTTCCGTATCTGCACACTCCACGGTCCCCTCGGGCGCAACAGACTTCCACTCTAGTTTTGGAAGCGTGGTAAATAAAGCCTAGTACCCTGATTGGTCCCGGTGCTTCCACGAGGCCAGCATTATCGTCTGCATGCCACACACGGTGGTGCGGAGCCTCATTTCTGGTTCCCTCACTAGCTTATTTAGGACTTGGGCCCTGCTTATCTTGTGCCCTACCATTTCCATTTCACAGGATCAGAGACGCTACACGGCAACAGGTGAGGAATTTGAGCAGTAACCATATGGAAAACTTTCAAGATAGTTTATTCATTTACTTTCGGTGAAGATGTGATTTAAAACATTAAAGATAGTATATTGCACTTGTAATTTCACATATATAAAATTAGTAAAGTTCTGAGCCTCAGAGTGCAGGCCCTTTGTAGAAAGTACTAGGTGTAATAATCATTTTACCACATGGGCACTAAGTATTCCAAATATTTGTTTTTAACGGTTTTACTGACCCATCCTAGTTTCCACTTGTCTAGAGCGCACTGGAAAACGGGAGGGAGGGAGGAAAGTATTTAATGTTCTTTGCAGACCTCTGACTGATGTTAAAATGACTTTATGTAAACATTGTAACTTTTAACTGCATCAGTACCATGTGGCTTCTTACCCTCCCACCCCCCATCCATTTTCCTTCGTCCTTTCCCATCTCTGTATGGGGCATTATGGTTGCAATCCAAAATCTCAAATGCCCACATTTCGACATTTATAATTATCCAAGCAATTATATTGCCATGTTGTTATATTTGGTATCAAATATGTTTTCACATGCAGCCTCTTTGATATCACTAAATAACTCCTACAACATCACCTGGCACACCATTGATGGCCTCTCCACCAATGAAGATTCCCAAGAAAAAACAAATATTGCCATTTCCGCACATGATCTTGTGGGTGGACTTTGCTGCTTGGTAGTTAAGGTAGCCTCAAGTATTGCAACTGCAACTTAATTTTAGATACCCTACATGTTGAAGAATATTCCAGGAGTATTCTGCTGCCATTTTTATCCTTGATTATCTCTCTCACAGCAACATGGGCAGTGGTATCCAACGAAAAACAAGGTTGTGCAACTAGCGTTTATTCTTCCAAACAACGTTGAGTGCTAACTCTTTTGTTTAACTTGTACGTCTCAGACAGTACAATACACAAATCCACTCCACATCACACAATTCCACAACAATTCAAATCTAAACCATATCGATCCACTACACACTTCATACATACACTCCATTACAGGTGGGTAAAATACATGGTCATTTACAACTGCAATAGCTCTAGCTCACAGTAATGGGTTAACACAAGTAAATTCAAGGCCCTACCCACATCTAGGGCCCAGTGCCTTTAACTCGCCAACCTTGGATTCCCCTTCAGTTTCTTTCCTCTGCCCTCTAAATGTATCCAACGTAAAGGGGCGGGGGTTGCTAGAGGCAGGCAGACCATTCCACAGAAGAATATGCTGAGGGACTACATGGCTATGGAGAGTAATCTCTACCTACTGATAGGTCCTCGTCCTTTTATTTATACACATTCCACGTTTTAAAGGATATAAATACAGGCATTCGCATAGACAGCTATATTGAGTTGTATGTAAAACAAACTTGAACTCAGAACAGGAGCATCAAGGGCAGCAGCAGCATGCTGATTTCACACACACAAAAGGTGGAACATGGGTAGGAACACTTAACCAGTACCATGAGCTGCTTTAACCTACAACCCATTCCCATTTGACTTAAGCGTCATGATACTATGGGGAAATCTAGATGTTAGAAGGACTTTACGGAGTCATGTGTAAATGGCTAGCGATGCGTTGAACTCTGAAGGCAGGGGAGCTCAAAGTGTGACAGGATATAAATTCTGAAATGAGGTAGATGGCAGGCTTCAGTTTGTCAGGAGAAAGTAAAGGAATGGTCGAACAGAGGAAAGTATGATTAGGGTTTAGAGAGGCCAACCAGAGGCTGCAGCATGGAGAAAACCAGCACTGGGAGCTACACATTAATTTCTGACCAAAGCGGCGAGGGGGAGTATCAGCCAGTTTGTGTGAAAGAATGATAAGTAAGGGCTGAAAGGATGTCCAATTGGATGCAGGAAAGAGGAAAATTCTGGTATTGCTTCTGTGAGGGACATAGAGCAGTGTGAGGAAATGGGGTGTAGTAGATTGTGTGGTTGTGCGACCTCACCGTGTAACACACCTACCAACCCCTTATGGAGTTGTAGGTTTTGTTTTGTCAAATCTTCAACTCAACTCAGGGTAGCTGTGGCTCTGAGCAGTCACGCTTATACAAAGGAACAAGTGTTAAGCATTTAAACAGCACCAAAACAAATTAAGAAAGATTCACGAGATACACAAGAAATTTAACACAAATTTACAAAAATAGACCTTATTCTATAAATATTTAGACATCACAACAAAAAATATTCATTAGAGAGTTCAGGAGATTAAGCTCTTGCAAGGTATTCCAAATATGCCCGCATGCACTTACCCACGAACAAGCATTGGCAAATTCAACAAATTTGACACCACCTAGAGACGTTTTCAAGAAAAACTTGGGTAAGTATGAATGCTTTTACATTGAGTTACTTTAGCTGACAACTCCGGCAGGAAGTCAGTCAGGGGGACCAGCAAGGTCCTCAGAAAGTTACCTCAAAGGAAGAAGCAGTCTCTTAGGAGTTTCAGGCTCTTCTGTCCATTTGCTATAGGTTCCTGTGGAAGTGGCCCTGATGCAAGGGATATATGATGCTGAAGATGCTCAAGGATGCTGTGGATGTGATGCAGTCGACAGGAGTCTTCCTGAGGCCACTCCTTGGCCTACAAACTTGGTGAGGTGGTCATCGCCACAGTGGCAGACTTCCCTTTAAGTCCTCTCGATCCCAGCAAAAGACCAGTTGGGCTACCAGTGTCCCAGTACCCGAGTCACAGCCAATTCCTCTCTTGGGTGATAACTAGTCTTCTGGGCAACCAAGATGCACTCTAACAACTCTCCAGGTCCAGCAGACTCTCGCGCAAATTTGAGCATCGGGTCCTGGTCTCTAGTGCTGCACAGAGATGAGTAGCAACAATGCGAAAATCTGGGCAACCAACTTCTCTCAGCAGACTTCTTCAGCTATTGTGGCCCTGTGCTGTAAACACAAGCTTTGGCGGCCGACACAAATAAGATGTGGTTGGGCAGGTGGATGGGCTGCAGGGAGCGCTGGGCAGGAGTTAATTTAAAAAAAAAAAAAAAAAAAAAAGACTTACCTGAAGCTGCCGCCTGTGTTCCTCTTCTTGCTGGTCAGACACTGGGACAGAATCAGAGATTCCCTGTGCAATCCCCGTGCTGCTCTCATGTTATGACAGCAGCACGGCAAAACATATTTGATACCAAATATAACAACGTGGCAATATAATTGCTAGGATAATTATAAATGTCGAAATGTGGGCATTTGAGATTTTGAATTGCAACCATAATGCCCCATGCAGAGATGGGAAAGGACGAAGGAAAATGGATGGGGGTGGGAGGTTACGTTGGATGGTTTAACGCTCGCTTAGGCACAGGGAGCCTGTGCTGTTTCTCCAACCCAGCTGGCCAATACATTTGGGGTGGAGAAACCTAACTGCGCTTGTCTATTTGGCCGGCCAAACAGACATGCGCACTTAGAAGTGCACTCCACTGCTCCCTCTCAAGGCCCAGCCCCACTCCGCCGCTTCTTACACATGCTAGCTAAGCCAGCAGGTGAAAAATAAAATTGATAATAAAATATCATTTTATTTTTCAGCTGCTAGCTCTGAGCGAGTGGAGAGACGCTTCTCCGCCATTGCAGAGGAGCAGCCCCTGAACACAAGGTCAGACAACTGATCCTTGGAGCCTTTTGCTTCGGCTGGGCTCCAGAGCAGGACGCAGCAGGCATATTTTCTTCTCCTTGGTTAGCCAGTAGGTTCTGCAGGTGCAGTCCACGACAGTGCAGCCTCTCTTCTCCAGTTTCTCAGCGCAGCAGTTCAGTTCTCTTCTCCAGTTCATCAAGATCAGAGTTTTGGGTGCCCCTTTATGCCTAAAAAATGCCCTCAGGGTAGGATGTGGTCAGTAGCTAATGGGCTACTAGGTTCCCTCCGGATTACTACTTCCTGCAAAGTGTGCCATCTGGTTATCCTAGAGTTCCCTATTCTGCCTCAATGTGGCTGAACGCCTTTTCGGTCTAAGGAGCTCCGTTGCCCAACCCTAGGTGTGGTTACATGTGGGATACATTTCCACAGAAAAAAAGGTTTGGCAACTGGCTTTCCCGCTCTGCTGCTAGTGCCAGCATGTATACCTAGAAAATGGGGTAGCCCCTTCCAAGTGTGCTTGTTACTTTCCCTTTAATTGTTACTTGCCCTTCAAAGCTCTCTTTTTGGGTCAACACAGAGTCTGATTTCCTGCCTGGAGAAGGCAATACCACCTCCAGTGGCAGGCTTCTATTGTTATATTTCCTGGGAGTCGATCACTCATCTGCCCCATAAGGGCAGAAAGCGGTCTCCGGGTCAGACATTGTGTGCAGCTATAAATGGGCACTAGAAATTTTGGGTAACCTAAGTGGCAACTTCAAAAGTTGCACGTTGCCCACCAGTGACATTAAATTAGATGTAACCATTAAACTAGATTTAATGCACTGATTGTTATGATACCTTACAGTACCAGCTTTAGTAGTCCTGCTCAGAAGTTAGCAGGACTGAGATGTCACCTGTAACTCTGTACTGGCCTATGGGGCTACTAGCCCTTCCACAGTAAAATCCATTTAGGGATTTTACTGTTGAAACATAAAAGCAAATGTTCCACCTTTTATATACAGCACCCTGCCTTAGGGCTCAACAGGTCTAGCTTAGGGGTTACTAGCATATATTAAAAAAGGGAGGGTTGGGATTTGCCATTACCTTAAATGGCAAAGTTGAGTTAGCAGTTCAAAACTGCCTTCAAGCCTGCAGTAGCAGACTAGGAGGCACGTTTTACCTTGTCCCACTCAGAGTGGCAAAACAAGCACTGCAGCCCCTCAAGGGACACTAACTTACAGGCTCTAGGTACCCCTGGTATCATGTACAAGGAACGTACAAGTAAAATAGGCTATGATAATTAGGTATAAGCCAATTAAACATACACCATTTTAATGGTCAGAGCACATGCACAGAGTCCTGATTAGCAGGGCTAAGGACAATTCAGAGTCCTTACACCAGTACCTAGCAGTCATAAAACGGGGCAAAAATTGGGGTTGAACCTGCAAAAAGCCGGTTTCCTTACAAGCGCCATTTGAGCCTGCAAAGAGTACCTGCATCCAACTACTCAAAGCCGGGAAGCAGAGCCACATAAACAAAAATAACATTGTGGCACTGGTTATTAAGTGCACCTAGCGACACACCGTGGCAGCAGAGGCCCAGGTGCCAAAAAACATAATAGTACGAGGGGCATCAGAGCAGAGTCAAGCCAGGAGCAGCAAAGAAAAAAGATCTTTCTAAAACATGAGGCTGGCACCATGGTTTGGGTCAAAAATATTCTGGCCCACCCTGAGCTGCCCCTCAAATATCAAACCACCTTGCCAGACTCCGGCTAGGGAGACTGGCAAGGTGCTTCCCATTTTCCAATTACACAAGGATGCCCATTTCTCCTCCAGTTCAATTCAGCACCTACAGGAATACAGAATTCTTTGCAGCAGCCTATACCAGAGACTCCAAATGGGAGGGAAGTGATACAGGAGCTTTCCATCACTTTATGCATGCTGCCCTCCATGAGATGCTGGGCGGCATGAGACAAGGTAGGCTATGTATCCAAGAAACAGCTCACCATGTGGTCAAAACTGTAGCAGCAATCCCAGGATACTTTGGATTTGGTTGGTCAGGGGATGATAGGACCACAGAAAATGAGAGGGGACCCTTGGATGCAAGATAGGTTGGGAACGTTCCGAAGTTGCCAATCTTGGCAAGAGTCGAAAGTGCCTGCGTCATGGAACAATAATTTGGACAACTCAAACTATAAGCAGCATACAATAATGGAGACTGTTATATTAATGAACAGTAATGCAATGTGAGTGCTACTAGGAAATGGTGATGTAGTTTGTCACCTGTATTAGCGTCCACTTCTTGAGAAGTCAAAGGTAATACTTTTCCCCTACGCTGGTACCAACTCATCACAAGATTCCACAACTAAAAACATAAAAATAAAAACAATGAATTGGGTTGCTATTTACAGAAAACCTTTGCCAGATCAGACTAAATAATATTATTAGACTTTGCCAAACTAAACGGATAATATTAGATGAGGAGCTCATATCAAATAAAGAATGCTTGCATACGATGTGTGGCTCATGCTGCTGCTGGAAGTTATACATTTAATGAGGTCTCTGAAAATCAACTAGCTCTATTTGGTCCAAAACCAAAGTATGCACAAAGCCTCTCTGGAAGAGACTTTCTTCAAAACTAACATTGCACGACTCGTTAGATTATCTAGTAAGTAGCAGATATTTACTGATTGTCTACTCTACAAGTTTAAAGCGTAGACCATCACAAACTGGAGTCTTTAAACACAGTAGGTGTGCACCACAGGATATAAGAAACAAGCACTGGCAATGCCAATATGATTGGCTTATGAATGAAAATACCTTTCATGCCATTGATGGATTTAGGCACTCAATTAGTTATCATATATTCCATCACTCATTATTGCATTAAAGCATTATTCAATCCATCTACTGGCTCATTCGTGCATTCATACTCTGACACAAGCACAAACAAAATAAATCAACAACATATGCAAGATAAATTAGAAGAATACACGTAGAAAAAAAGATAACATATTTCTGTTGGACTACAGTGGAGAATATACATGCATAACAAAACTAAACATAGCAAAAGGTGTCCGTCTTGCAGTGTTATTTTACGTAGTCTATCACAGTTTCAGAGTACCAGCATGACTATCACGTTTATAACCAACGTGTTGACCATCTTAGAATTGTAAAACAAGGATACACTATGGACAACAGCATTCCATAACGGTCGTCTTGTTTAGAGGAAGTGGCCACACAGGATGTAGCACACTACAAATGGGAAGATAGTATGAGGCCCGTTAGCACTGCCCGGGGAATTGTAGTATTCGCGTCGGAAAAATTAAAATATAAAGGAGCATGAGACAATGAAGTGCAATCATTTTCAGGTGTACGTGCACATGATCAGAAAATGTCATTCACAGTGTTAGAGAGCCAGTGACTGATGTGGACTGAAACAGTACACGGTCATGGATGGAAGTATTGTGTAAATGACACTCCAACAAACCAATGGACGAAGAGGGTAGACCCAAAGCTCCTCTAGCTATACATATATCTGGATATAGATATTATATAGATATATATTCGATATAGATATATATCAGGATAGACAGACAGATCGCCAGATAGATAGCGTTATTTGAAGATTTTTTCTTTATTACCCAATCCTCGTTGACAGCTAAGGCTGTCAAGACTTCCAAAGAGATCAACCAAGAATGATCACAGTGCAAATCTTCTACCATAGGGTTTGTCAAACGTGGTAACCAACATCAAAATCATTCCCGACACAGGTAACCTGAGATGTCATGTAACAAATAAAACTGACTGCATGCTTTAATATGGTGCAAAAATAATCCACCCTTCAAGGCCTAATAGCTTTATCATATATGTTACGCTGTAAATAAATCAGGCCTACTGCCTTCGTCGTAATGTTTCCTAACAAACAGACCAGACATATAGCATCTGAAATACCTTTTCCTAGTGTACTAATAATGCATAGAACTTAACATGTAACATAACACGTGTAATTGTAAAGCGCATGTTCACCCAGAACGGTATCTTGGTGCTGAATAACGGATGTTTATTGTTACCAAACTCCATGGTACTCACTTTATAGACATTAGAAGGATGAAAGGCTGAGTGGACACGCCGGCATTTGAACGTGTGACCATGCGGTCAAACACAGTCCCCAACAAAGGACGCATTAGTCCACTAAGCCACCAGACCCAGCTGTTATCATTGGCCTGTCATTATAACCAACTCAACTATATTGAGCTTAGGCTTTCTCAAACGGCAACCATCAGGTACACAGTCATCTCTAACAAGGATTCTCACAGTGCAAATCTTCTATAGCCGCTGTTTGGCAGAGGGGGAAAACACAAATTAAAAGCACTGCCTCATAAAATAATCTGTGAGATTCCTTATAACAAAATACCTACTAGTAGGCTTAATATTGTGTAATAACAATACACCCTGAAATGCCTATTTACTTTAACATAGGCTTATCACAATCAATAGGTCACCATAACCAACTCAGATATTTCTATGTTGGGCATAGGGCTTCCCACAAGACAACCATCAGGTATACTGTAATAAAATGACAATGATGTGCAAAATTTCAGTTGTCAAAACACTATATAAATTCCTTTTGGTAGAGCATAATACAAATTATCATAGTGCCAATCTTCTATCCCTATGGTTTGTTCGGGTGGGCCACCAAAACCATTGCCTACTGCCGCAATCTTAGAGATTACATGTAAAACAATAACTGCCTACAGTCTTATCACACTGTAATAACTATCCATCCTTAGAAGCCCGTTGCTTTTAATATATGTTAATATATGTTTTCACAAAAAGTATGCCAGGCCTATTGGCTTTATCTTAATGCTTCCTGATAAGCACATCAAACCTATAGAATCAAGCACACGCTTCCCAGTAAAACAATAAAGTCCTATAACATTTATCATTGGCTTGACACCACAAGCAATACAGGCTTAGTGAAGTGCACATAAACTGGCAACCATGCGTATAGCATACAGGCCTGCCTTTCAAGAGGCCAAAAAAGAATCATCACAGTGGAAATATTATTATTATTTCGATAGCTACACGGAGCATCCCAGCGCTATTCGCATCAGACAGAACAGCAGCCTAGTAGTTTATGGGGAAGCATTTTTAAACAACCAGGTTTTGAGGAGCTTCCGGAAAGAGAGTTAGTGAGTCACTGAGCGAAGATGTGGAGGTAGGGTGTCCACGATCTAGCAGTGTTGTATGAGAAGGAACGACCTCCACATCTTACCCTCTTCGTTTTAGGAACTAAGGCTAAGAATAGGTTAGCCGATCGTAGGCATTTCCTGGGACAATAAAAAAAGAGAGAGCATGATTGATTGGTGGCCCTTTCCTCTAGAGGGTCTTGTGGGCTATGCACAGAGATTTGAACTTTATTCTCTCATTAATTGGCAGCCAGTGTAAGGTCTTCAAAGCTGGCTTGGCAGACTGGGTTTTGGGGATATCAAGCAGCATCTGCGCTGCGCTGTTCTGCACGACTTGCAGTTACCTTAAAGTTGATTTGGGGCCCATAGATAGAGGACGTTTCTGTAGTCCAGGTGGGACAGAATCAGAGCCTGGATCAGGATTCTCCTTGAAGGAGGGCTAGGACTTTCCAAAGCATTCCAAGAATGCCATAGCAGGTAGCTGCCAGTTTCAGGACCTATCCAGCCAAACACCTAAACATTTTATCTTTGTTTTAGGGGCCAGAGCAGGGCCAAGACACTTTGGCCATGCCAGTCCGTGATCAGAGATGGAAGGGTTGCCCAGGACCATTAACTCTGTTTTATCTCTATTAAGCGTAAGACAAGAGTATTTCATCCAATTAGCCACTTTTATTAGACAAGATTCCAGGCCAGACGGGAAGTTCTGGGAGTTGTTAAGGGCGTCCACCAGTTGTGTATCGTCAGCATTGTGACGATGTTAATCCTGAATGACAGGACAATCTACGCAAGATGTCTCATATACACATTAAACAATGTGGGGCTCAGTGACGAGCCTTGGGGCACTCTGCAGCTGAGCGACAGGGTGTTGGAGGTATTATCTCCTTCGAAAGCCTGGAAGCACAAGTTATTTACATTTGGTAACGATCTATCTGTAAGAAACATTAGTTAGTGATAGATTCCTTACCTTAGAATTACCCCCAGGCGTCAGACTGGATCCGGAAAGTTTTTGTCATCAGCACCCCTGCGCGTCGGAAGGTGGCATCGTGTGGCTCCTTGTCCGTCGTTGGCATCGTGGTCGCCGAGATGACGTCGCGGCAGCTACTTAGACGCCGCCCTCGTGCGCTGACGTCAGTTCTGTACAAGACTTTCCGCGCCAGGAACACAGAGCCATGCAAGATACTGACCACTGGTGCCTTGAAACTAGGGCCCTGAAAGGGATGACCTTAACCCTAGAAATCAGTTCACAGAACGGGGAGGATGGGTGGGGCGGTAAGGAATCTATCACTAACTAATGTTTCTTACAGATATATCGTTACCTAAGGTAAGTAACTTGTGCATTTGAAAGAAACATGTTAGTGATAGATCCCTTACCTTAGAATAGATACCCCAGCAATACCAACCCTGGTGGTGGGTCTGCGAACCAAGATCACACCAGGAAGTCCCGGAGAACAGAACGGCCAAAGAAGCAGTCTCTCCGAACTTGGTTGTTCGGGCAATAGTGCTTAGTAAAAGTGTGCAATGAGGCCCACGTAACTGCCTGACAGATGTATTGTAAAAGGACACTACGTCCCAATGCCGTAGTGGCAGCCATCGCCCAGGTGAAAGGGGCACGCAGCCCCAACGGAGGCTCCTTCTTAGCCAGAGAATAACAGGCTTTAATACACAAGACGACCCATCTGGAGATAGTCCGCTTGTGTACGGCCCAACCTTTCTTTGCGCCAACGTAGCCAACAAAGAGCTGGTCATCCACCCGGAACTGTTGTGTGCGGTTCAAGTAAGATGAGAGCGCACCTTTTGGGTCCAGACGGTGGAGCCTCTCTTCCTCTCTGGAAGGAGGCGGAAAGAAGGTGGGCGAAGTGATGGTTTGCCCGATGTGGAAAAGCAGGGACAATGTTTGGCAAAAAGGATGGACTTCTGAGCACAACCTTGTCCAGATGGACAGACAGAAAAGGAGGTTTACAAGAAAGAGCCTGGAGCTCACTCACACTCCTAGCGGAGGGGACGGCAACCAGGAAAGCAGTCTTCAAAGTTAATAGACGTAGAGGACAGTTGTGAAGAGGCTCAAAGGGAGCGCACATCAAATATGTGAGAACCAAGTTCAAGTCCCACTGTGGCATCACAAAAGGAATAGGAGGGAAAAGGTGAGTAATGCCTTTAAGGAACCTATTTACAACAGGGGACTTGAAATGAAAGGGCTGATCAGGGAGCCTGAGGAAGGCTGAAATAGCAGAAAAGTAGCCCTTGATAGTGCCCAGAGCAGAGCCCTGCTGGGCCAAAGAAAGAAGGAACAAAATGACTTCTGAAAGAAGGGCAGAAAGGGGATCCACAGCCTTTGCTGTGCACCATGCCACAAATTTGTTCCACCAGCAGGCGTATACCAACTCAGTGGAGGGACGCCTGGCTGCCAGAATGACATCACAAACTTCAGGAGGCAAGTCGAAAGGAATCAACTGCCGCCGCTCAATCTCCACGCAAGGAGGTGGAGACTGGACAGGTTCGGGTGGAGGACCGTCCCCTGCTGCCGCGGCAGAAGATCCTCCCGAAGAGGCAGTCGGATCGGGGGATCGATGGTCAAACTGAGTAGCTCGGGATACCAAACTCTTCGAGCCCAGTCTGGAGCCACAAGAATGACTTTGGCCCGGTCGCGCCTGATCTTCAGCACTCTGGGCAGAAGTGGTATAGGCGGAAAGGCGAACAACAGACCGCAACTCCACTCACGACGAAAAGCGTCTCTAAGCGAGTGCCGCCCTGGAAATTCCAAAGCGCAACTGCTGACATTGCACGTTCTCTTCAGTGGTGAATAGATCTAACCAAGGCTCTCCCCACTTTTGAAAGAGACCTTGCGCAACGTCCGAGTGAAGACGCCATTCGTGATCCATCATGCACCTGCGGCTGAGTTCGTCCGCCCTGGCGTTCAGTGAACCTGCCAGGTGTTGAACAACCAGGGAAATGCCCTGATGTTCCAGCCATATCCAGAGGCGCAGAGCCTCCTGATATAGGGTCCACGACCCCACCCGGCCCTGTTTGTTGCAGTACCACATGGCGGTGGTGTTGTCTGTGAACACCTGCACTACTCTCCCCTTGACAGAGGGAAGGAATGCCTTTAGTGCAAGTCGGATCGCCCGGAGCTCCAGAAGGTGGATATGGAGCCGGGACTCTGCCGGAGACCAGAGGCCTCTGATCTCTGCCTCTCCCACGTGGATCCAACATCCCAGGAGGGACGCATCCGTCACCACTGTGTGCTACGGTTGGGGAAGGGAGAGGGATCTGCCATTGACCCAATGCCGATTTGTGAGCCACCACTGCAATTGTTGTGCAGTGCCCTCCGAGATCCGAACAGACTCGGACAGGTTCCCCTGATGCTGCGCCCACTGGAACTTCAGGTCCCACTGCAGAGCCCGCATATGCCATCTTGCATGATCGACCAGCAGGAGGCCATGAGGCCCAGCAGCCTAAGGGTCATCCTGACCGAAACCCAGGATAGAGGCCGAAAGATCGGAATCAGAGCCTAAATATCCTGGACTCGCCGTTCGGGAGGATAGACCCGAAAGTGCATCATTTCCAGAACCGCTCCGATGAAGAGGAGCTTCTGGAAGGGAATCAGGTGCAACTACGGCACATTGATGGAGAACCCGAGCAAATGCCGGAGGTCGTCCGTAGTCTGTAGGTGGGAGATGAGTGCCTGGGGCGAGTCTGCATTCAACAGCCAGTCGTCGAGATAGGGGAAGACTGGGACCCCTGATCTGTGCAGATGAGCCGCGATCACCGCCATCACTTTCGTGGACACCCAAGGGCACTGGTAAGGCTAAAGGGGAGCACGGTAAGCTGAAAGTGCTCGTGGCCTACCGTAAACCATAGGTAACTAGGGTGGGCGGCAGGACGGGAATATGGAAATATGCGTCCTGCAGATCCAACGCTACCATCCAATCTCCAGGGTTGAGGGCAGACAAGACCTGAGCCACAGATAACATCTTGAACTTCTCCTTCCGGAGGAAGCAATTGCTGTGCCGGAGGTCCAAGATAGGACCCAGGCCCTTGTCCTTCTTGGGCACCAGAAAGTAGTGGGAGTAGCAATCACGTCCTACTTCTGGCGCAGGAACACGCTCGATGGCCCCCTTGGCCAAGAGGGCCACGACTTCCTGTTGATGAAGTGCCAAGTGATTCCCCAACATGCGGTGGTACTGGGGTGACATGGCTGGAGGGGTAGTCTCGAAGGAGAGGGAGTAGCCCCTTTGGACTATTTGTAAAACCCACCTGTCCGTGGTGATGGTGCGCCAGTGGGGGAGGCGATGGCGAATCCCGCCGCCCACTGGCTTTTGATGGGCCTGCAAAACCAGACTAGGAAGGTTTGGAGGCAGTGGTGGCCGGGGTGGAGGTGGAGGTGGACTGACCCGCCCGCTGGCCCCCTGACCCACCTTGGCAGGTCCTACGTCCGCACTGGGACTGTTGCTGTGCAGGCCTGTGGCTCTGAAGCGTATGTGTCGGAGGAGGGCGAGTGGCCGAAAGGCCCAAGCACTTGGTCGTAAGCCCGTGAGTCCTTAAAACGCTCCAATGCACTATCTGCCTTGTTGCCAAAAAGGCGAATGCCATCAAAGGGCTTGTCCATCAGTGTGTTCTGGACATCCCCAGAGGAACCAGTTGTCCTCGGCCAGGCATGGCGGCAGAGTGCCACTGTCGTCGAAATCGCCCCGCCCAGCGAGTCAGCGGTGTCAAGGCCACAACGGATTGTTAACTTGGCTGCATCCCTCTCTTCAACAATAACGAGAGAGCACTGTCCGGGCCTCCTCCGGACACTGAGGCAGCACCTGTGCCACCGTATCCCACACAGAGTGGGAATAACAGCCCAAGAGGCATGCTGTGCTCACAGCCCGCAGCCCTGAACTAACGGAAGAAAGAATCTTCTTACCAAACTGCTCCAGTTTCTTGGATTCCCTGTCCGGGGGTGCGGTAGGGAATGCGCTAAGGGATGTAGAGACTTGGACAACCAAGCTCTCAGGGGTGGGGTGTAGGGAAAGGAAAAGGGGGTCGCCCGGGGCCGGGCTATGGCGTCGGGCCACGTTCCTATCCACAGGAACCCCTGTGTTGGGCCTGGACCAGGTGCCCAAAAGAACGTCTGAAAGTGCATCATTAAAGGGCAGCAGTGGCTCCGCAGAGGTAGCCGCCGGCTGAAGCACTTCTGTCAGGAGGTTAGTCCTGACGGCCACTGTAGGGAGGTGGAGGGTCTTGGCCGCCCTACGCAACACCACTGTGTAACTTGCACCCTCCTCCGTAGCCACGGCAGGTTGAGTTAGCATGCCAAGGTCAGGAGAGGTATCCAGACCACTGGCATCTCCCAGCTCCTCTGCCCAGTCCGGGTCAAACTCACATTGGGCTGTGAGAGGGTCCTCAGACCCCTTCCAGTCCTCCCCTTCCTCCGAAGGCTGATGTACAGGCCGGAAATAAGGAGGCTGGACATAGGGTAGAAAGGCGGAATCTGCGTCGAGTGAGGCCGTTCCGGCGCAGTGTCCACATCGGGGCTGAAACCAGGGACGATGTCATCCGGTAGCACGGGCGACATCGGAGGTGGTGCCGGTGGTGTCGGTGGAGGTGTTACAAGGTCAACCAGTGTCGACCGGGATCCAGGCCTGGATCCATGGGGGCCCTGCAGCGCTGGGGCCGGAGCAGACGGTGATGCCAGAGCTGCCGACAGTAAAGAGCGAGGACCCCCAGTCAGGCCGGCGGGGCCAGAAGGCATGCCAGTGGGGTCCGACGGCCCAAAGAGGCGAGCCATGACTGACAGAAATTCCTGCAGCTGGGCCGGAGTCGCCGACGGTCCAGAGTACACTATCTACAGGAAAGACAGGTTAGGAGGGAGAGGAGGGGTATTGGCCATCATCATCCGTGACTCCCTTCCCTGCGTCACCATAGACATAGCCTCCCTCAAAGGCGCTGAAAGCCTAGGCTTCCGTATTTCTCTAAATGCCTCACTGTCCTTTTCAGGAGTCCTCATCTATCGACCGCCGGGATATAGTACTACCTTTACGGACTCACTAGGCGATGCCCTAAGCCAGTCACTTCTCAAATACGCCAATTTCACTATGTTAGGGGATTTCAACCTTCACTTGGAGTCCAAAGGATCCCCTGAGACGGACAATTTTCTACAGATAACTGAGCTCCTCACTTTGAAACAACTGGTACAGCAACCTACCCACCAGGCTGGCCACACTCTAGACGGGATCTGCTCCAATTTTCCCGCTCTTACGGTGTCCCTTCCTATTCCACTGATCTGGACTGACCACCACATGATTCCACTGATCTTAGATTACCCATCGACAGACAGCCCGGACCGCTCCCCCAACTCCAAACCCCGCCGTAACTGGTCCAAACTTATAAGCAATCCCAAGCTTTGGCCTCACGCTCAATCTTGCACCCCTACCCTCACAGGTAACCCGAACCAAGACTCGGGGCACTTTCACACTTGGATCTCCAACATTTGCAATGATCTGGCGCCCTTGGAAGGCCAGAACAAAAAGAAAAAGACAAGGAAAATTAAAGCTCAGCGACCACCTTGGTTTACCCCTGAGCTAGCTAAAGAACAACACCACTGTAAACATTTAGAACGTAAATGGAGGAAATCCTATGCTATCGAGGATGAGCGAGCCTACAAAGCTTGTAGAAAACTCTACCATGCCTTTATTAAAACCACAAAAAAAATCTTACTACTCCAAAGTCATACTAGAGTCCAAACATGATCAAAAATCCATTTTTAAAATAGTCAACTCCTTCGCCAATCCTAAGGGACTAAAGAAGGATCTTCCCCCTTCACAAACTCTGTGTGACAATATCTCCAATTACTTTGAAGAGAAGATCTCCAAAATACAAAAATATTTCTCGCTTACCCCTCCCAACATCAAGACGGAAATCCCCACTCCTTCTCCAACCCTTGCTAAGCTCTCCTCCTTTTTACCAGTGTCATTGGAAGCCACATTCAAGGCCATAATGACATGCAGTTCAGGTTCTCCGTTGGATGCCTGCCCCCCAGGATCCTACATAAACTTATTGACACCGTCAACCCAGTGGTCAACCAAATAGTCAATTCCTCGTTAGACACAGGCATTGTCCCTGAGGATTGGAAACTTGCCCTGGTTAAACCCCTCAAAAAGAAGGAAAATATAGACGCATCAGTCCTCTCTAACCTACGGCCGATATCATTGCTCCCAGTGCTGGGCAAAATAACGGAGAGGTTTGTACTTAAAGAGCTTTCAAATTTTATCGAATCAAATAATATCCTCCACTTTCAGCAATCTGGTTTTCGCCCTAGACACTCAACGGAGTCGGCCCTCTTAGAAATCACAGAGGTGTTAAAAACCCTTGCTGACTCTGGTAAGAAAGCTGTACTGATCCTCCTGGACCTTTCCGCCGCGTTATCCTTCTGGCAAGACTCGAACGCGGCGGTATCACGGGTACTGTCCTGGCATGGATTAGATCCTTCCTCACCAATCGCAGACAAACTGTGGCGTTAGGTCCCTTCCTTTCCACAGAGAAGACGATAACCACAGGGGTTCCTCAGGACTCCTCCTTGAGCCCTCTGTTGTTCAACGTTTATATGGCCCCCCCTCATCTTCCTTATAAAATCCTTCGGAATTGAAGTCACCTCTTACGCCGACGATACTCAAATGATCGTCTCCCTGGACAAAAACAATAATGAAGCCGAAAGCAATTTCCAATCATGTCTTTCTCAAGTCATACAGTGGATGAAGAACAATCATTTACAATGCAACACTGATAAAACTGAAATCCTACCCATTGGCACGAATGTAACTTTCATTCCTGACAGGTGGTGGCCGGAAGGCACTCCACCCCCACCAGATACGGTCAAGGTGGCCAGAAACCTGGGGGTCAAGTTTGATTCTTCCTTATCCTTCCTCCCTCATGCACGGGTTACGGCCGGCACCTGCTTTAGTGTAATAAGATCCTTGAAGAAATTCTTTGATCTGATCCCTCTGGCTGCTAGGAAATCTGTAACGGTTGCTCTTGTCCTCTCACGCTTGGACTATTGCAACAGCCTGTTGGCCGGGGCTAACAAATCCACAATTAAAAGATTACAAATAGCACAAAACGCTGCAGCCCGCCTGGTTCTTAGGCTCCCATGTACTTCGTCGGCATCCTCGGCTCTAAACACTCTACATTGGCTCCCCATTCATAAAAGGATTCTCTTCAAAATGCTTCTGATCACCTATAAAGCCTCTCGCGGACAGGCCCTAGATATCTCACAGCTCGTTTCGCACCCTACATTACCACCAGGACCCTCAGATCTTCCTCGGCCAATTTGCTAAAACCACCCCACTTTAGACTTGCCACCAAAGGTGGAAAAACGGTCGCCTATCTTGGCTCTAAGGCGTGGAACGTACTCCCTTCTGGCTTACGTATGCAACAATCAGAGACGTCTTTCAGGAAAGCACTCAAAACCTGGATTTATAAATGTCCAGATGACCTCTGCTTTGCATTAATCTAACTCCTCCCTCTCGTTCATCTTATTTCAGTTTCTTCATCCCGTCCTTTTAGCGCCAGGAGGCTCCTTGCGGAGTGACAGTTTGCGCTTTATAAATGCACTTTTACATTACATTACATTACAGAAGGGCTGGTAGGCAGACAGCGAATGCGTAGGCTCAGCCAGAGCCGCGGGGGAAGCACCACCCGCACCTTCAACCACGACGGGCGAGGGAAGCCAGAGAGCAGTGTCGCTTCCTCGACTTCTTGTGATGCTTCGCCTTACCTGACCCCGAGTACGAAGACTTCGATCCCGACGAACAGTGGTGGTGGCTCAGCGACCAGTCCCTCGACCTCCCACGGGACCTTGAGCGGCGCGCAGCTGACTGCCGGACTTCAAGCAACTTTCGGGACCGCTCCCGCAAAGTCTTCAGAGCCATGGCCTGGCAATCGGGGCACGACTTGGGGTCGTGGTCGCGCTCCAGGCAGAAGCGAAATCCGCGGTGCGGGTCCGTCACCAGCATCAAGCGATGACACTCCTCGCAAGATTTTAAGCCGGGCATCCCTACCGCACCAGGAGTCGATCGACTCGAAAAAAAAGAGACAAAAAGGCCTCGAAAAACTCAGTCAAATAGTGACTGGGGGTACCGCTTTCTCCGGATCTGCGCTTTCTGGCACAGAAAAAGAATGAACTGACGTCAACGCGCGAGGGCGGCGTCTAAGTAGCTGCCACAACGTCATCTCGGCGACCACGACGGATGCAGAGCTACACGACGTCACCTTCCGATGCGCAGGGGTACTGCAGACGAAAACTTTCCGGATCCAGTCTGACACCTGGGGGTAATTCTAAGGTAAGGAATCTATCACTAACGTGTTTCTTTCAGATCGTTCTGCCAGCTGAGATAGATGAAACCAGGTGATGACGCCACCTGAGACTCCAACATTTCTAAGTCTGTTGATAAGGATATCATAATTGACAGTATCTAATGCAGAGCTCAAGTCGAGGAAGATAATAACAACTGCTCCTCCTTGGTTAAGGATTTTCTGAGATTCTTCGACTACCGCAAGAAGGCCAGTATCCGTGAGCAGTGCAGTAAATTAGGAGTTTCTAAAAACTCGGAGAGAACCCTATTGAAATAATTTTCTAAAATCTTACTTATCCCAGGGAGTAGAGAGATGGGACTGTAATTACCCAGAACTTCAGGATTTATGTTTGGCTTTTTGAGAAGTGCCCTCACCATATAGCATGTTTCCAGGATGTAGGGACTTGGCCGATGGAAATGGATAGATTTATCACTTACAGTATGACTGGGAGTACTACTTCCTCAGCCTTCCGTAGAAAATGAGGATATACCGGGTCAGGAGGAGAGCCAAATTTTACTTGGGAGAAGGTGTCTAATAAAGTGTTCAAGTTCATGATTGGAAATATATTCCAAGGGTTTGTCGTTATGGGTGACCAACACCATAACCATAACCCTGGCCTACTATGGTAACCTGTGAGATTAGATGCAACAAAAAGCCCATCTACAGCATGTAACAGTGTGATAACAATCCACTATCAAAAGCCTATTGACTTTATTAAATGCTTTTTACAAAAAATAAGCCAAGTCTGTTGTCTGTCATAACTTTGAATAATAAACAGATTAGACATACCACATCTGGCATAACTTTAAGCAGTGCAGCAATCAGGCCTTTAACTTGTCACCATAAGCAACTCAGTTCAACCGTGATGAGTACATTTTCCCACAAGGCAACCTTAAGGCACACAGTCATAAAATTCCAAATGTACATAAAAAGGCCTAACCAGGATCCCTACTGCACAATATTTCTATATCCACGGTTTGTCAGGGGGGTAACCAACACCAAAACCCTTGCTTACTATGATAATCTGTGAGATTCCATCAAACAAAAGAAACAAGTTACTTACCTGTACACTATGGTTCTCCAGTATTGATCTCTTTCATAGATTCACATGCTTGTATCTTCCCCGTCGTCATGGTGGGAGTCTCACGGTAAATAAAATACAGAGCAGTAAAAAGAAACAAGCATTGGCATAGCCAATAGGTCTCGCCTTTGTGGCCTTCAAAGTGTTTAGCCATGCAACAGTTGATGTTGCACCAAGGATATTGTGCTGGATAACTAAACACTTATAAGGTCCCAAAGGCGAGACCTATCGGCTATGCCAATGCTTGTTTCGGATATGCCCTTGAGATGGAATGGTATCTGTGAGCGATGCCTTCCTGAATGAGCATGGAGTACATTTTGAATTGTTCTCTTCTGTGTGGCTTTGAGCCCCTACATAAAACAGAGCTCTTCCCCACTATGGATAGCACACATTTTTGTGGATGTTTGTCACATGTATGGCTAGTTTAGCAAAGGCCGAGCTCCAGACCTTTGCAGATTAAAAATAGCGAAATCTGTTTGCCAACTGATTGCCAATAATATGTTATATGTTAAAATGGTGAATTGTAAACATTTGAATGTGTCCACATTTCTGTGGAAACAAGAGTGCCCTGTTTCTACATGCAGAGTCTTGGCGTGCATGCGTGTCACGTAGCCCTGCAGCAAACAAAAACCACACCTACCACGCACATCTCTTTATTCGTACGGAAAATAAAACCAATCACTGGAAATACAATTCCTTGATGTTTCTATTTCCCAATGTCTTGCTCATCTCTCACATATTGTAAACGCACACAATCAGGAATATTTTATGCAAATGCATCTGCATACTTTTATATACTAAATGCGTACGTCATCTTTCTGAACAAAAGCAAAAACACGCACACAAGCAAACACAATGCCCCACACATACGAAAAGCTACATAGAAAGCACACATATATCATATGCATAGAAAAAACAGGGAGCAGTCATACACCACACAAAGGCACATATATTACACAAATGCACACAGACATGTACTCGCAAAAAAGACATACATACGCTGAAGGGCACACAAAACAACAGAGTTCGTAGCCAAGCACGGAATACAAACACGCACCGCATACACATATTACACACACATACTTCTCTATAAACAGTCACTCCTATATAAATAATAATAATAATTCACACCATGCAAAGGCATTAGAGAAGCTTTTGTATACATGCACAAACGCACAGCTCAAAGTCACAGTCATACTTTACACATAATAGCACTACTACGGAGCTATATACTAAGTACAAAGGCGTACACAATCTACACAAACACACAGGCATGCACCAAGGCACAAGCACAACATTCGAACAGCACACACACGCCATAAAATGTGATACACACATCATTGTACACATTTATTGCACAAGCAAACACGCATGAGCGTTTACATACACAATGACTCTTGCACAAGCTCACAAGTAACGTGCAGTAGGGTACACACAGAAAAACATGCTCCTCTATGCAAGCTCACATATAGAATACAAAGAAATGCACATTTTACAGACGTAGACAGTCATACACAGGCTCGCATACATTGTACACTTAGAAGCAATCTACACAGACACACACATTGCACGTAAGGCCTCACACACAGATGCTGGTAAAGAGATGTGCCTCGGTATAATATATAAACGTAGAGGGGAAGAGGCTGCAGAGGAAAAGCAAGAACGAGAATGACAGAATAAGAGATGGGAAGACGCCATACACACGATGAAATATACAGGGGCAATGTGCGCTACATTTCACTAAAGCATGCCAGCGACAAAATACACAGGGCCACAGGGTGTTAGAAGGGAGGTCTAGCTGACGTCAGAGCTAGTAGGATAGACACTTTCCAAAATACAAACTGCAGGTCAGCTTTGTGAATCGGTTCGAATGGTGGTTTCATGAGTTGTGCCAAGACTGTGTTTAATTGCCATGGAATTGATGGACATCTAATTGGAGGGAAAACTCTGAATAATCCCTTTAATAACTATTTTATTACTCTCTGACCAAAGAGATGGATGACCTGGCTTCCTGTGATACCTTGTAATGGCAGCCAAATGTACTTTGACTGAAACATGAGAAAGACTTGTCTTGGCTAGATGCAACAAATAAGGGAGAACCTGCTCCGGAGAAGCGTATAAGGGGTGAAGAGACTGTGTCAAACACCATTGGCAAATCCGCTTCCACTTCGCTACATTGGTGTTATTTGTAGAAACTGCACAAGAGCGAGAGAGGATATCCCGGCATTCATCATCCATCTTTAAGGACTGAAATTCGTGCTCACGAGGTTCCATGCCAACAGGTTCAGCGAGGCTAACTGGGGATGAAGAACTTGTCCCCTGTTCATGGAGATCAAATCTTGGAGTAGAGGAAACTGAACCCTGGGAGCTACTGATAAGTGGAGAAGCTCCGAGAACCAGAACTATCTCGGCCATGCCGGGGCTATTAGAATCAAATGACACGACTCCCATTTCATTTTTCGTAGCACCTTCGGAATTAGCGGAAATGGGGGAAATGCATAAGCGAACATCCCCGTACAACAGCCGAAGAGCATTCCCCAAAGACCCTGGCTGAGGGAATCTGCTTGCAAACTGTTTGCACTTCTTGTTGTTGCGATTGGCAAATAGATTCAGACCTGGAGTGCCCCATAAGCGAAAGATTTGAATGAGCTGATCCTGATTCAGTTCCCATTCTTGACAAACATTTGCTTATCTGTTTAGAGAATCCGCTCTTATGTTGTGTATTCCTGGAACATGCTGAACTTGGAGAGAGATATTATGCAGCAGAAGCCAATTCCAGATTTCTTGTGCTTGCTTTGAATGTGGCTTTGATTTTGTTGCTCCCCGTTTTATTAAATAAAACATTGTTGTTGTTCTGTCCGTTCTGACAAGAACTGGAGAATCGTGGATTCTGGGGAGAAAGGCTTGAAGGCCCAAGAACACTGCCGTTAGCTCTAATAAGATGATGTGTAATTGAGCCTCTAATTTGTTCCAATGTCTTTGGATTTCTAGCTATTGAAGATGCGCTCCCCGTCCTTGTAATGATACATCTGTTGTCATTATATAACTGGGTGATTGTGGTTCGAAGATTAGCCCTTCTGATAAGTTTTGTCTTACTCTCCACCATGACAGCGCCTTTTTTATTAGAGGATTGATAAGAATCCGATCCTCAAAGGAATCTCGATGTTACACCCATTGAAGATCCAGAAATTCTTGTAGCGGCCGCATGTGATGTCGACAATTTGGGACTAAGGTGATGCAGGATGACATCATCCCCAAGAAGGATTTGAACGTTCTTACTGAAATGAACCTTCTTTTTATTAGTTGTGAGGTAAGTTTCAGAATTTTTTGGATGCGTTCATCCGAAAGGTACGCTTTTGTTTCTTTGGTTTTTAATGACGCTCCTAGAAATTGAAACGACTGGGATGGAGTTAGATGAGATTTTTCTATGTTTATGTGCAAACCTAGAAACCAGAAGAGATTCATGCAACATTCCAGGGATTGCTGAGTGTCTCTGAACATTGCGCCCTTTATCAACTAATCGTCCAGATATGGATAAACCGGATGACCTTGCTGTCTCAGATACGCTGCCACGGACGCCATGCATTTCGTGAACACTCTTGGCGCGGATTGAAGACCGAAAGTTAACACTTTGAACTGGTGGTGGCGCTCCGCCACCGCAAATCTGAGATACCGTGTGTGACGTACGTGTATTGGAATATGGAAGGATGCATCTAATAGATCTAATGATGTCATATAATCTCCTTTTCTTAGCATCATCAGAATTTCCTGAAGGGATAGCATACAGAAAGATTGCTTCTTGATGAATTTGTTTAAGCCTCTGAGATCCATTAGCTGTCTCCATTTGTTTGATTGCTTTTTTCGTATAAGGAAAAAATGCGAGTAGAATCCTTTCCCTCACTGTTGAAGAGGGACCTCCTCTATCGCTTTTTTACCAAAAGGGTCAGAACTTCCGCCCTGATGGCCGAGAGGTGTTGCTGTTTTCTGCGAACGGGAAGACGGTCTGGAGGTTTGCAAAGGAACTCTAGGGTGTGACCCTGACGAATGAGGTCTAACACCCATCTGTCTGATGTTACAGACAGCCATTGATGGAGAAAGGACAAAAGATAATGGGTCTGATGGAGGCTGTGGAAGGACGAGGTGGTTGGCGCCTTGGGACTCTCACGGTCTTCGATTAGTGTCCTGTAATTTTCATCTTGTTGAAGGTTTTCGTCTGGACTGCTGTTGGTAAGACGAATTTGATGATCGAAATGATTGTGAATTTGAATATTGAGGATACCCTTGTTGATGGTAGGGTTGATATCTATTGGATTGGTAGGACGATCTTTGCTGAAATTGTCCTCTTGATCCTCTGCCCCGAAAGGAATGGAATCGGACATCCTGTAGTGAACCCAATGCCCTCGCCGTATCCGCATCCTTCTTATATCTTGCAGAGCATCATCCACGTGACTGCCAAACAGATTTTCTCCGTCAAAGGGCATGTCCACTATTTTAGTCTGCACTTCCAGTCTGAATGAAGTAGCCTTGAGCCACCCTTGTCTGCGGAGTGCTACGGCACTTTCCATTTGTCTGAACGCTACACATGGATACATAGTTATGTCTATTGATTCCGAGGCTGCTCTAGCTCCATCCTGTAATATAAAAGAGTAGCTTCTTCCTTTTTGTCCTCTGGTAGATGCGACAAAAGAGGAGCTATATCCGACCACATCTGCCTGTTGAAACGGCTAATTTTTGCCAGCGCATTTGAAGCTCTAATAGAAGTTGCCACCATAAGTGCGAAACATTTACCAGTACCATCCACTTTCCTTCCTTCCTTGTCAGGAGGATCTGAACACGTAGATGATGGATTCTTCAAATGTCGTTGTGCAGCCTGCATCACCACGGACTCTGGACGGGGATGTCCAATAAGACATGCTGGTGCAGATTCCAGAGCTTGGTATTTTTTATCCATTCTGGGAACCGAGGCTTTGACAGAAGCGGGATGTTTCATAATTTTCAATCGATCATCCCATATATTTTTTACCATGGGGATTGTTCGTACAGATTTTCTAGAAGACTCTTTAAAATCATAACGGAAACAATCAGTTTCTGTAACTGGTAGAGGAAGTTCAAACCTTTTAGAAGCCTTTTCCATGAGCTCATGGAAACCCAGAATGTCCTCCGGTGGCTATGTCGCCGGGGCTGGAGACGGCGATGGAGGGGAAGGAACAATGTACCGGTCCCATTCATCACCCACAGGATCATCCTGACTTAGTTCACCTTCCTCCGGTTGGTGTTCAACCTCGCTGTCAAATAAGTCATCCCTGATGGTAATAACTTTTGGCGTGAGCACCTTCTACAACAGCAGTGGAGGTTGTTTAACTGGAGCCTGCACAACAGGTTGTTGTTTATGTGCATCTTCCTTTGAAGAGGTGTTAGCATCAGGGAAACGACGATAGTAGTCATTAATCATGCTCCTTAGATCCGATACTAACAAAAGAGGCATGGAGACAGACTCCTCTCTGACACCAGGTGCATTATCTTCCTCCTCCTCGTAATCATAGGTGTCTTGAAAAGACTCAATGTTTTGAACTAGTCAGGGGACGATCTTTAAAAGAGAAATCCTCCCGTACTTCTTGGTATTCCTCCTCATCCGTATCCTGGCTTTTGGTTTTTAACTGAGAAGGGCTGTAAGCGACACCAAATGGACTTTCCACTTCAGACACATGCATCTCAAGAAGGTTTGAAGGAGGCAGCAGAGAACTTTTCATCCAAGACGTAAACGCAACATTGCTTGATCTCTCCGTCGACGAGCCCGTCGACGGTGGCAATCTTCTTATAGAAATAGTCATCGATTTACTCATTGGAGACTTAAAAGTTGTCGTCGACGGAACGATCGTCGTCGAGATCGTCGACGGTGGTGGAAAAACAGTTGTCGACGGGGTCGTCTCCACACCCATCGTCGACAGTGCCGTCGACGAGGCAACTGTCGACGGAGTCGTCTGCATGCTAGCCGTCGACGAGGTCGTCGTCGTAGTAGCAGTCGCCATCGACAAATTTGAAGATGAAACTCTTTTCTTCGTCGACGGATCAGACGACGGAGCCCTCATCTCTAAGGACTTCTTGACAGGAGATCTTCTGCTTTTTTAGATCAGTTTTTGCCTCAGACTCTCCCCCTTTGCATTTAGAAGAGGTGTGAGCCTTAGAATCACCCTCAGATTCAGAATCTGAAGTGGCTTTTTTCTTCTGAAGCCACAATAGTAGCCTTGCCTCTCTATCCTTAAGAGCCTTAGCCGAAAAGGTTCTGCAATGTTTGCACTCCTTCAGGGACGTGCTTTGGATAGAGGCAGTATAAACAATCCTTGTGTGGGTCTGGCCTTCCCACAGGACCTACATGGTCTGAACAGCCCCTTTTTAGAGCCTTCAGACATCTTGATGTTATTTGAAGAAGAAACAATACCTCAGATCCAGAGGAAAAGCTGCAAGTACAGGTCAAAAGTTCAATCAAGGAAACAAACTGAGCAAAGCTCAGGGAGACTCCTTCTCACACGAAGGTGGTTGAAAAACTGAGGTATGGTGGCTCTGCTGGGGAGTGTGAGCTCAAGGCTGGCGTCTCATTGGCTGGCATTCGGACCACATAATGATGATACTGGGCTACTAAAGTCTATGCTTATCTGTGGTATCTAGGAAGTTTTTTCTTTTTACTGCTATTTATTTCATTTACCTTGAGACTCCCACCATGATGACGGGGAAGATACAAACATGTGAATCTATGAAATATTCAAAACTGGAGAATACCTGGCTACAGGCTTTATCACAGTTTAATAACTATTCATCCTTAAAAACCCATTATCTTTAATACATGCTTCTCACAATAAGTAAGCCAGGTCTACTCGCTTGATCATAACATTTCATAATAAAAAGATAATCATTGGCTTGGCACCATAACCGTCCTATTCAAGTGCACATGAACTGGCAACCATCACGCATATATAGGCGGACAATTACAAATATATAGTCGAGTAGAGTAAAAAGCCCTGTGTAAGAGGGAAAATTCTAGAACGGGGATGGGGGCAGGTTTCTTTTTGCATGGTCTGCACAATAAAAAATGGTCCTTGAGCAGGTAAATAAATATGAAGGAGGCTACTAACGAAAAGGCTGTCTGTACCACCATTTTAAACAGATCTCTCTCTTCCTAGGCTTCCAAGGTTACGCCGACTTGAGTGGAGCACGCAGACTAACTGCATGTCCACAGAAAGGTTTTTTGCTCATTTACATTCTAGGTTTACTTATCTATGTCATGGAATTATGTCATGTAAAGTGCTCTGGGGCTCCCTAAAGTGGAGGGAAAAGAAATCCGCTTTCTCTGCTTTCTGAATAATAAATGCATGAAAGCTAAAACACCTGTTGTGCGTGGCCTTTTCAAAAAGCCACCAGTCTTTCACTACATTCCGGTGATCCATTTCAGGCATGTAGATAACTTTAAGACATTATCAGGACATGATTTTGGACATGTTCTACTTCCTTACATTTTAAACCCACCTATAGCTTGCAATGTGATGTGATTACAGCATTCCCAAGTGGTGAGGGTTGTATCTGTTAACTGTACAAGGAATGAGAGTTCAACGTCGGTTATCTCGGAAAAGTTGCAACTCAGGGCCAGAATGTACATAACCGACGCGCTTCATCTCCCAGGTTTGGAAATGATTTTGTAACACCATGCAAGAGAGGAGTTATCAACCACTGTGGATTCTTTTTTCAGCCCAGGATGCATTTTCAATATTTTGGGTGGAGATCAGCGACACGCAAGGGCCACATAGGACTAAATACTATGGAATGCAAGTGATGAAGTAGATAAACTGCCGAATCCCTCTGACACAAAAACCGATTTTGACACCTTTGTTTAAAAAAAAAAAAGAAAAAGACAAACGTGCACAATTGGTGCTCATTATACGTTGAGTCTTGAGAAATAGATCATAAAGAAACTTTGCTACTGCAGCACAAAAGCAATCAAAAGTATGTAGACTCGATGATAATGCGTGTTTGAATAATAGGTTTGTGTTTACTAAGTTCCATGGTGTATTCTTTTAACATGGAATAGAATTGTGAAAGTGATTACTCCTGTATTATAGAAGTTAGATTAATACACGCTTTTGAATAATAATGTATGTGACGAATTAACAGAACAAAATGTAAATTAGATAATCTTATGAATGTTTATTAAAGAGTTTGGTTCTAACGCTGTATCGCTCATGTTAAATTGTGCACCACCCGAGAAAAAGAAATGGTGCTGCACGTTTAGGTTAATTTCACTTTCACTGAAACTTTCAGAGAATGATCTTCATACATGTACTAATGAGAATTACTAGAAAAGATTTAGTTACTTCACATTTTGAAATCATTTTATACTTTGGATGTCTTTGGAATGTAGTATTGTGCCATAGTCGCATGCTAATTGCAACAAAACTAAAATGCTTTACAAGTAACAAATTGAAGAAAGAATATAAGGGTTAAGAGCTCTAGAATGAAATATGTATTTTTCCTTAATTTACATCCTGTATTTCATGAACTAAAATTGTATTTGGGCCAGCATTTTCTTTCTCTTGCTCAATTCTGTTCTCATGAGAAAGCATCATATATTTGCAATGTGGGATGAAACTATGTTTCATAAGAAGAGTTTCCATGCACATAGCAGGACTATTCGCAACTACTTTGCTACTTTGGGAACATCTGCTGTGAGAAATTGTCCTTTTCACCTCACTCATGTGACTCTGCTGAAAGCAGATTGTTTATAATTATACATTTTGAATACTTTTGACAGCTTAAGTGATGATCTCCACCTTTTCGCTATAAAAAGGGTCTTCTTTATGCTGCATGACAATCATCCTGTACGAACTGACCAATGGACTGAGTGGTCTGACCAGATGAGATGACCCAGGAGGTGTCACCCCAGAACTTGGGAAATTATATTACATGTTGGATTGAGAATAAGGAGGGACATTCTTCGACACTTTGCCACTTTTCCATTGATGATTGCTTCCTTGCGCACTGTCGCATATGCTGTGTGCGATACTCCGGGACTCTTCTCCCTTGTGGGCTCATAAAGACGATGTCCCGTCCTGAACTCTGTCCTTTGAACTTTTGAAACTGATGGCCAGAAAGAGATTAATTTGATTATTTGGTACTCTTAAATTCAAATGCCCGATATTGATGTGTTTACTTCCTTAATTTACTGATCGATTTTTACCATTGGTAAATCCGATTACTGTTTCTCGTCTCTAATTAACCAATAGTGCATTCCAATAGTATTAATATAGGATAGGAATTATAATAAAGAGGTCTCTAGTTAACAGGTCATAATGTTACTATTCTGTATAGCTTTAACAGAATTACCTGTTTGAATGGATCTATCCCAACTGAATTTCTTCAGGAGATTCGGTCTAGCAGTAAAAAGCCTCTACCTGTTCAGTGTAGTATTGAGAGTCATATATATGAATCTAATTACAAGCTTGTGAGTCAGTTACCCATTTCCTGGTCCTCATTGGATAACTGGATTGTATCCCCTATATTCAACCCCTCTCGGGACGGTTCAAGATCCATCAGGCGACCAAGCAAAGGTGTAGTGCCAGGAAAAATAAAGATTAAAGATTAAAGTAAATGGGCCCAGTGGCTCTACAGCACAAGTCTATGAGAAAAGCCAGATTCAGCTATCTTTTTTATGGGCTACACATTCCTTTTACATTAATTTCGTCATATCAATCTCTTTTATCCCCATTTAGGACTTCGTTCCAGGTGCCTTGGGATCCCATCCAAGGTACCGGTAACTCCAGCAGAGAAAAGTTATCAGGAAAATTTCAAGTGGGAATCTGATGCTTCCCACAGAAATAACGGGGCGGATGGATCAGTAATTTCTGATCCAATTCAAACGGTAATTCCTCATTTTCTCCACGAGTTTCTTCTACAGATTACAACCACTTTCATCTGGTGGACACCCTGAATGAAACAAAAATGTTGTAGAAGGCAAAATCAGAATTACAAGGTAATTCGTAATTGAGGTCTTAGTATAGTATGTGATTACTTCTCACTTACTTTCAGAATTGGTAGTCTGAAGCTGCCCTCTACTCATTTGAGCTATGTTGAGTTTCTAATGCTATGGCACAAACGCTTCCCAACTATAAAATGTTCATAAAATGATGCTATTTGTTGAATTAGGAGGTCTTAAATCAAAATGCTTTAGGCTCCCATGTGGGGTGCCCCAGGGCTCATCCCTAAGCCCTACCCTTTTCAACATTTATGTTGCTCCGCTGGCTCGTATGATAAAAACTCGGTTTTGAACTGGTATCATACGCAGACGACACGCAGATTATTATATCAATCTCAAGCAAAAACCAGGATACTGCACTGAAGTTCAAGGAGTGCATGAGAAGTGTCAGTGAATGGATGGCCGAAAATTGCCTTAAGTTAAACTCGAATAAGACAGAGGTTTTACTTTTCGGCAAGGATACAACATTTTGGTCCTCAGACTGGTGGCCATTAGAATTAGGAGCTGTCCCCGTCCCAGCCACCAAGGCTAAAAATCTTGGAGTCATTATGGACCCTCTCCTTCTCCTCTCCTTCTCCCAGCATGTAAAAATGCTTACTACATCTATTTATTACACCTTAAAAATCCTAAGGAAAGCGCTCCCTTTTATTCGTACAAACCTACAGAAAACTGTAGTGTCAGCCTTGGTGTTATCAAAACTCGATTACTGCAATGGGCTTTTGGTCGGAGTAAATAAATTGGTTGTAGTTAAGCTACAGGTACTTCAGAACTCCGCTGCAAGATTGCTCTTTGGATTAGCCAAATATACATCAGCTACACATGTCCTCAACACTCTGCACTGGCTACCTATGGAGAAGCGCATATGGTTTAAAGCCTTATGCATTGCCTTTAAAGCTTTACAAAATTCAGGTCCCAGCTACCTGATAAAGCTCTTTAAATGGCATATTTCCGGACGAACACTTCGGTCGACTTCACCGAAGTTAATTGCTGAGCCCACGTTCTGTCTTCAGAGATGGGGTGGTAAAAGTTTCTTCAGCATTTCTACAAGACGGTGGAATAAGCTATCATTTTATTTGAGGAATGCCTCCGATTTGATAGCCTTTAGGAAGGGTCTAAAGACATGGCTCTTTACTCTGTAACCCTGCATAAGGACTGGAATATGACATTTAGTGTACATTGTGTGCCGATTCTGCAAGCGCCTAGACGCCCTCTGGTAGTAGTTGTGCGCTATATAAATACTTAAATAATAAATGAAGCAATTTCAGTAGGTTTAAGGATACATAAAATTTCACAGGTAATATAGCATAACAGTGTTTCACAAAGATGTACGTTACTCACTTGCAACACATACTTCAAAACTAGTTCTACATTTTCCAGTGTGAAGTATGCCAAGAGCTAAGCAAAATCGTGACTAAGGCTGACACCTTAATGTCTGTATACAGCAGGTACATCAATTCCATGGGGCCCATTAAAGGGCAGGATCTAGGATGGCTTCCATATGGCACATTTGCCTTGATGATCTGATGTAGCAGCAAAAGAACAGCTGAGGCCTCCAGCAGGCTCTGCTCTGCAAGCACATTAGCAGTGTCTTGCAGTGTCTTGCTGGCACCCTGACATATGTAATTATGTAATATATGACTTGTATATTTATGTATTTTTTCTATATTAATTTGTCCTTTCTATAGCTACTATGCAATAGACGGTCCTCTGATGAAGGCATCTCTGCCGAAACGCGCGTAGTCTCCATCTGCCGCTTTGCTTCCATCGACTACTATATTGACCGTATTATCATTGTTCTAAGATATGAATTTATATGTAAATCAAAATTAGTGTTATCATTCACTTATTAGAAAGGGTACATAAGTCACTGTTTCTCTATATAGATGTCTTATTATCGTTTTTGGATAAATAATAAATAAATAAGTATAAACATTTTATTATGTCTTGTGGATCTATAGTCTACATTGGATTCTATGAATTACATGTAGATACGCACCTGGTTCTGATTGGCTGCTTTTAGTATAGTTTGCTATTGCTCTTTATATAATACCCTGACAGGATGCGTTCAGGTTTCAATCTCTGTGACCAAAGTGATTATTCCCCAAACTCCTCCCTAAAGCGTTTAACTACCAGGCGACCAGTTCCATTGTCAGTTTTCACATTCCTCTAGGCAACCAAATTCACAAGAGTGTTGTCTTGAAAGATGCTTGCTAACTTCCAGCTATACTACATATATGTTTGATTGTGATCTCTTCATTTTCAAGGTTTTTCACTCTCCAAGAGCCAGATGGACTAAGCAAATTTGAAACAGCAAACTCTGCGATTGCCAAGACACATGGTTTGCAACTGTAAAATAGTTATACCCAATGTACACATTTTGAAAACCATACTGAATTGCAACTTGGAAGGGGTTTGAAAGAGATACTCCTTCAAACTACGATTCTGTATGGTATGCCACCACAGTTCCACTTGCAAACCCTTGACAAATTACCGACTTATCAAAGGGAATTGTGACCGATTCACAAGGGGAAAGAGACCCCTTGGCATCCCTTCCATTTTGGGAATCGTACTGGCAGCCTCAGGGGGGAGTAGGCAGTAGTTCAGGGGACCATTACCCGCTCCTACTGAGGTTTTCCCAAATGGGCAACCTTTTCATTTTTTTTAAAGCAGTATTTCAGGAGCTTGGACTGCTTTTTAATAAAATTAAAAAAACTTTTGAGTTTGTGAATGCAAAACACAGGGATGGTGGTCTGCTATCCCCTGCAAGCCTCCAAACCTTCACCTGTAGCTTATCAGAGAGGGCTGTAAATTGCTATCTGCCCAATTAATATTCATTAGGCAGGCGATCACCTGCAAATGGTGAATTTGCAAACCCACCTAATATTACATTGGTGGGTTTGCAAAATGTGCTACTTTTTTGCAAATGGACACTGCTTCCCAAGCCTGAGAAAACAGGAAAGATCACTCACTGAGCCTGGTCAAGATCCTACTGACACCAGCAGCAAACTACAGCAGACCCAGAGTGAAAAAAATGGGATTTGCACATCACTTCAAGTGGGCGACAGAGTTTGATTTTACCTAAACACTGGCTATATTCAATAAAGTTGTTTTTCATCAATACAATACCATGGTCTCAACAGCAATGGTGGGGGGAGGGTGGGGGGAGGGCGGGGTGGAGGGGGTGGGAGGGGTCCTGTTAACTCAGAAAGAGGGGCTGCAAGACCTTGCAAGTTCTATGGAGTGGCAAGTTGGGCATTTGAGGGCGTACATCTGCACTTGATTTGCGTAATCCCTTGGCAACGTTTTTAATACCAAAACTCTGATTTAGCTCAACCTTCTGCTCGGATTGCAAGACAACATATTGGTAGTAATGGCAAGACAACACCGGGAAGATGAGCAGTAGAGTGAGACGTCTGTGGCAAAGAGCAGCAAATCAAGTGAAGAGAACAGTATCTTCTATAGCACCATCTATCAGGGAAACAAGAGGAGGAAACGTATTTCCCATTGTATAATTAAGATTACAAAGTTATTAGGTTTTTCTGGAAGGCATTCAATCAAGGCTATAGATCAGTCACTATAGGTGAAAAATCTCCTGTAATTCCATTTCACCATTGGCTACTTAACATGCCTATGGACAGTGCCTTGATGTCTCTCAAGTCAAGGCCTGTGTCTAGGATACACCACAAATCAGAAATAGCAAAGAAGTGTTCTAGTACGGGAGATCTTTGCCCAGACCTCACATCACATCCAAAGTCAGAAATACATACCCAGAATAAAGAGACCGGACTCCTTCTTCACTATAGATCCTGAACAACGCATGAAACATGCCTCTATATCTGATCTCCTTATAGCGAACATCTGTACTCTGGCCTTGCACCTGAAGGCGTGTTTTTGTCAGATCAATCGGGAATGTTCCTAAAAACAAAAGAACAATTTAATACAATGGAAGATATCATGACTTGTAACAATTAATGGATATGGAAGGAGTAGGAGAACAGAAGTTAGAAGAGAAATAAAGATTAAGCAAGTTCTGATAGGGTTCAGCCATCTCTAAAATGATTTTACTTATCAAAGGGAAATCTATCAAATCTATCAGTAGTTCAACTAACCAGTATGTTTTTCCTAGGAATGTTTACCTTATAGGAAAACTTAAAGCATTGCAACTCGATAATGAAAGCATTTTCTACGATGTAAACTACTAAGATGATTGTTGTTATTCAGTCACTTTTAGGCCCCACCTAACTTTTCCAGCACAAAAAGCAAACATGGACTTAAATCATTTTCAGGTAAAAGAGAAATATTTACTCAAATAGAGGAACTGAGATTCTTAGTCCATTTTGAAAGGCGTTGAGCCAAGCTCCATCTATTGTGCATTGGGTGGGTCCATAAAGAGGTGCAGGGAACTGCAGCACGTTTTATCTATTCCAACTGAACGTTCATATCATTTTCTTGCTCTATGTTTGTTGCAAGGATCTACAGAGTGCTGCAGGGGTTCCCTCATCTTAAGATTCCAGTGACAAAAATAGACGGAAGGTCAAGTGTATTTTAGTGTTGACTTACAAGCCATACAGCATGGCCTGTAGCAGAAGTACTTCTACCTTATCTTGAACAGAGGTAAGAGCAGAGGCGGTCACCCCTTGTGTTCTTAATGTTACATGAATGCATTTGCTGGATCCCTTATATCCGCTCGGCATAGAGGTACACTGGTTACGCTCATTTTTCATTGTTCTGGGCAGTTTTATTGGTGAAGGAGACTGATCTAAGATCCGGCAACTCAATAATGTACCCATTAGGAGTGGGGGGGGAAAAAAAGAACTCCAGACAGATAGACTGGTCCCAACTGTAAATTTTTTCCAATGCTGGAGACAGTTTTCGAACTCTGGATTGGGGTATATCAGGTAAGAAGGAACACAAACAAAGGTACGACAGTAAGCAAATACAAAGTGCAGGCTTGAAGGCCCACATTCACACAGAAATCCTTCTTAACAAGTTGATTCCCTAAAACAATTAAATTAGATTCAATTGTATCTGTAAATTACCGAAACCCAGATGAGTACTTGCAAGAGGAGGAGTAGACTAAATTTAGGGTGCAGATATTGCTGTACAAGTGAACCTTTCTAAGATGTGTGAGCAGGTGTGAAGGATGGATCAAATCTTTTGTACAGTGGTTAAGACAAAGCTAATTTACAAAATAAAAATATATTTGACATTATTCTGTAGCTGCAAACACTGTAGGCCTTTAAAAAGTGTATGACAACTAAATGCGCACAGATACCTTTTTCTGCAAAGTACAAAAATATTGTGAATAGATTGTCATATGCCTTGCCTGTTAGTATGTTGTATCCTTTCCTTGGTTGACTAGAAGTAACATATTCAAGGGCAAAATCTGTAGTGTGCTCGGGCTAATATAAGCGCTTACATTTTTATATTCTATGACGCTTCAATTCGGCGAGAGCCCCATGGGGCTGGCCCTGCCTCACCTGGACCCAGACTTCAATTGCCATCGCCCTGCTGTCTACATCAACCAAAACCTTTTCAGATATGTGATGAGCATCAGCATCGGGTGCATTAACCATAACCTCAGTTCATCTCGCAGCACCAGTTCTGCTTACCAAAAGAGGCACACAAGGCACTCACATGAGATTAACAGCTCCACAAGAGAGAGACGGGTATTTTATCCATTTAAGGTTTGAGAGTAGGTGGGGACCGTTTCAGCCCAAAGACCGCTAATTATTCGCTTTACCAGTTAAAACTAGGGTTTTCAAGCACCAGCAGCTATCCTGAGGGAAACTTCAGAGAGAAATTGCTAATAGATGAGTCGATTGGTCTTTCACCCGATTTGCCCGTCAGGACTACTATAAACCTCCACCAGAGTAGAGCCGAAGCACAGTTCACCATCTTTCCGGACCAATCACACATGCCCATGCTTCACTTTCCCAATGGAAAGGGTGAGACTTACTGGTGATGCCCTCGCCACCAGGGGATCCCATTTCAGGCAGAGCGTGCCGGCCCGGACTTTCATCTAGCAAAATGATTTAAACTGGCCCTCCAACTTCAGTACTGTTAGACTCCTTGGTCTGTGTTTCAAGATGGGTCAGGTGTGTAACCAACATTGCCAAAGACCCCTAGTGTCTGGTGTAGGCCTCTCAGTCTGGAAAGCCGACACTAGCAGGGCAAATAGAGTACAGTCTGCCCTAGTCAACAGTTGCACTAGGAACAGAAAAAAACGCCCCTTCCACACCTAAACACACCCCAAGAGGGACTGGGGTAGTTTCCTTGGGAGGGAATGTATGTGGTCAATCTCCCTCAGCCCCGTGGACAATGCGAAGCTGCTGCCAGGGGCCTGTATCAGTCTCTTCCAGAACAGAGAGCCACGTGACACTGTGAAGACTTCGCAGCCAACCCGAAGCCTGCTATGGTGCACTGGTGTAGAGCAATGTGGCCTGCGGGGCCGGAGGTGCCAGTGCAGAAGATCTACCTTCACAGGAAACTGCTGTGTTGAAATCTCTAGGCATAATGCACGGACCCCACCTGCAGCAGGCAGGTAGGAGGCCCCAACTGCAGCGTAGGCAGGTAGCTCCACCTACAGTCCTCCCGGACGCCTCTGGCTGGATCAGATGAGGCTTCAAACCCCAGCCTGCACACACAGTACCGGACAACCAAGTGACCAACAATGAGGGCGGGCCACCGCACCTGCATGTCGGCCGTTTGACACCAAACAGGAGCCAGGGATCAATACCTGCATGTAGAGAGTCCAGAGCTTATCCAGCTGCCCAAATCCAAGCTGGCGGGCTGCTTAGCCCTGGTGAGAGGCTTAGGTGAAGAGCCAGGTTTCCCCCATGCAGTCAAAGTGAATGGGGGCCCACCCACGGAAGCCCAAGCGGCTGGAGGCGGCTTCTCATCCCATTTCATTAGGCAGTCTGCACCATCTTCAAGGGCCAGGGATCCCATTCAGGCTGCCCAGCCACTTGTGAAGGGCCACTCCTCTGACATTTTAAACCGGGTCAAGATCTGGTGTGGGAGGGCCCATGGGGTAGGACCTTTAGCTGGGAAGTTATTGTGATTCAGTTCCCCTGGTGTGATGCTGGGTAAGAATGGGTTCCATCTTGGGAGCTCTTTCTGTCGCACTGTGCCCACCTTCCCGCCCCTCTACCTACTCAAGGGGCAGACATTGCCCACCCCTGTCCCTTGCAAGTGAGTCAGGTTCTTTTAAGTGAAAATCCCACCCTGCACCCAGTCCTCACCAAAGTACCCAGCTGCCGTAGAACACTCCAGCAGCCAGCACATGAGGGGAGGGCTGGGCCCTGTAGCTGTTCCTAGTGGCACTGTCAGTGGCCCGCACCACTCCACCATTAATGATCCTTTAGCAGGATGACCTAAGGAAACCTTGGTATGACTTAATTCTTTTGTACAGTCAAGTTCTCAGTGCTCAGTCATGGACGCTGCCGACCCCAGCAGGGCCGATCAGAGGATCTCATTAAACCATCCAATCGGTAGTAGCAACGGACGGAGTGTACAATCGGCAGGAACTTAAATAACAGAAGCCTAAGACCTGCACTTACTGAGATTTCTTCCTTCATGAGCAATTACTGCAATCCCCAATCCTTCTCACAAACGGGGTTCAGCAGGCTTTATAGAAGGGCAGATGCACAGGTATATGTTCAGTGTATAGAATGTGCAGCTCAAGATATCTAAGGACAGCACAGACCTGTTATACAATTTCCTGTGACTGAATGCCACTTGTCCCTCTGAGAATTTGAATGTTGGGTTTAATTATGCCAGCTGGAACTATGACTCGTGGCACAGTCAGTTTCTTGCCCTGCCGAAGCAGGGGAGACCTTTCTGGGCCTACAGGACCCTGTCCTGGGCACTTTGCAACATGACAGGCTGGCAAATGGACCCCAAGTCCCGGGGGTCCTTACCAAGGCCCACCAGAGCACTACCTAGTCTAGACATCCGTGCACACAAATGACAAAGGACGTTCAAGAGACTGTACCTGGCCTCCAGTAGCAATGACCGAGTTTGAAGCTTCACGTGGGCCCTCACTATGAATTCAATGTCAGCTCAGAATTCTGAGAACTGAGTCCTGTCAAGGAAATTATGTTTGTTGCTTATTTATTTTGAGTACTAAATATCACCAGTGACATTGGTATGGCACATTTTGAGCTGCCAGTGTATTGGGTGGCAAACCTCTCACAGGCTTAACTTTAAACACACCTTATCATTATTTTGTACAGCCCTAAAATAAGCTGCCCAATGCATCAAATTATGAAAGCAATCCTTAGCACACGTACTAGTAGTATACAGTAAAATTGTAACGTGTTTTCACAATGCAATTCAATCCAGTGTACAGAAGAAATGATTTAGTCTTTCTTCCAGATGGTTCTTTTATTCATTGGTAGTCTTCTCCGTGGTTCATAACAGCCAGCCAACACGTGTTTCGTCGCAACATGGGAATGTAGTCCCACGACTTTTTCAAGGCTGTGTTTGCAAAAAAGATTAAAGAACTGTATTGTCTCTTTCTTAAAAAACATGTTGTACTTAATGATAATGCATCAAATTACCACTCATTGAGCCAGACCAACTAGAGGCACCTTTCACAACCTGAAACATCAATTTAATCTCAGTCAGCATAACTGATCTTGCAGGATCTTCACTAAATGAAGTCTTGTGATGCATCCTGCTAGAAATGTTTTTCGTTCCGAAAATGAGACAAACACGAAACATTTTGCCAGACTAAAACTATGAATTACTTCCAATCTTGTCCACTTGTGCGTTGAGCTTGATTTTGGGCCAGGTTATCCGAAAAGGAACCAGGCTTTCACAGTTACTTTTTCTCACTGCATTAAGGTCTGTAGGGACGGCTATTCATGGTTGCGATCACGGACATATACCTTATGGAAGGCCCACAATACTCCAATTATTCCACAGAGATCTGACCTTGGCATATAACAAAAATAATGGTTCACTGTACACTTACTTCAGAGGCAATATTACGAAAGTATGTTGATGCAGCCTCTATCTACTTACGAAACATTAATCATGTTATTAAAGAATAAGATTTCTAAATTTAATGTCCATACAAGTAAAAATGCAGAAATCAACCAGAGAAAACTTGTACTTGATACAATTTATTATAACAAGCAGATAAGTACATGAATCAAGTGATCAGACATCGATCACAGAATATAAGGTGAGCGAAAAGTGACAAGTGCCTTTACCGAAAGAAGACACATGACCCTCGACTCCAGGGGGTTATTTATAGGAGCAAGATCAATTAAGTCTACATAACGTCTTTAGTCAATGGCGTTTCAACCATGGATTACTGTGAGGTTATAGTCAGTCAAAAAATATGGGTCTGGACTTCTGAATGGATAGAAGGAGGAATAGGGTGACCCAAGAGCATCAAATTGGTAATGGTTGAATATAGATCTCACAATAAAGAAGATGCACAACCCATGAAAAAACAATTGAGGACGAAAGAGCGAATCCTCCCAGGACCTAACCAATAGGTCAAAGAGTAGCCAAATAAGGGATTACTCACGGTTAACAATCTGTAGGTAGGGGGCAGCTGATGGCCACACCAACAAGCAATTAAGAACAGTGTGGGAGAGTTCCACACACTTCACTCGGGAATTAATTGAAGTATTGGCGGCCCGGCAATAGGACTAAACTACAGAGTCAATCTGTAGTAGGATCAATGGCAATTAGGACGGAGCAGCGTCAACGAGCCGCGTTTTCACTCAAGGAATCAATGCAGTGTCACTTGCGCGGGGTAGTGGTGCAACAAACCAGCTTCCAAACCAGTATTGAAAGTAGGATCCTACTGCTAGGATGAAACCCTCGAGGATTGATGTTAAATGCTTGGCCCATCCAATGGGAAAAGAGGTAGGGCTACCCCTCTCAATGCTGATTTTCAAGCTTGCCATGGAGACTTTGGCATACCGCACAAGATAAAAAGGGGTCCAAGTATGTATATGTATAACTGATAACACCCATGTCATCTTGCTGTATGCAGATGATGTTCTAAAGTACATGAGGGATGTGGGTGATGGCCTCCGGATACTTTTTGAGGAGCTGGGCAGGTTTTCTGAAGTATCACAGTTAGGGGGTCAAAAGAATTAAATCCTGCCTTTTCCCACTCACTGAATTGGGAGCATACAATTTTGACTTGGGGCATGCATGTGGCCTCTCTCTAGAGAGGCAGGCATTTAAGTATTAAGGAATTAGAATTTACAAGGACCCTGATGATGTCAAACTTGGGCATTTGAGTGGGACGTGGCCTTTTTTTACAAAGCTGCACCTTAAGTGATAGGATGAGTGGCACAATTTTAAAATGGCGTTGGCTCATTATGTTAATGTTGATTTACCTGCAGGTTGTGCAGGTGTGCACATGTCAAAATCCTATGGTACTCCTGACTTATGTTATGGCCTAATTGCAAATGTAGGACAAAGGCCCAGACCGTATCAGGAAAACCCAATAAAATTTGTTATTAAAAAAAATCAAAATGGCGTTGCTGCCAAGAATGCTATGTCTTTTTCCAGATATTTCACTGAAACTTGGGCGATCTTTCTTCCGTGAGCTGGCAACTCTTTTGACAGAGATGTTATGGGAAACGGGTCAGCAACAAGTGATGTTGGAAAAGTTATACCTGCCCTTAGACAAGAAGGACTTGGGGGGGCACTAGATTTTGTGGCATACTATCTAGCGGCACAGGTACAGAGCTTGCCGGGCTGTTTGAAATGGCACAATTAGTCATTGTGGAGTATACTTCAACACATGTAGGTTCAAACACCGCCTAACTTGACATTGCTGCCGACTGCAAAGTTCAAATTTTATCAACTTTGAGGCGGAGGACGATAGAGGTCCCTTATGCTTCAGATCTTCCTCCCTAGGCACTGCATAGATTTAAGCAAATTGCTGAACTAAGTGGACAAAATAGCCTTGCGTAGGGCTGAAATATATTTAGATGGTCAGCTATATAAATCTGAAAGCCTTATGACATTTGAGGAGTTGAGCGCGGCCCATGAGGTAAATTCCTTGTCCATGATACACTTATGAATCTGGTAAGGCAAATATGGAACAATGGGGATGCTCAGCAGGAAGTAGATGCAGTGACTCGGATTAATTTCACCTGGGGACATGAGCACCATTTATTCACTCCATTGTATAGAGTTATCAGAGATCCATGAAAAAAAGAGCTTAGATGCCCATAGAATTAAATGGAATGAGGACATACAAGAAGCTGTGACTGATGCCGATTGGTGTGAGCCATCCAAGGTGCACGCCTAACGAAAAACCCAGCTTAAGCCAATTCAGATTCATTATGTCTACATCACATACCTATCTCGGATGCGTTTACAGGGTGTTTCCACACACAACTTATAAGTACCCCAGATATAGAGAGAAGGAGGCCACTTGCAGACATATGGTGTGTTCCTGTAGTGTAATTTGGTGATGGTGTGGATAGGAAACATAGCAAACCACTAACTGGACAGGCAAAAGGAACCTAGACAAGTGCAAGGTTTGATGCTAGGACTAATGCCAAGGCCGAAGGTAGATAAATCTACTAGTAAGTTTATCGATTTGTCTCTCATCCTTGCAAAAAGGATAATAGCCATGAACTGGAGATCTCAACAAGCCCAGATAAGAACAGATAGAAACGCTACACATGTCAATTTCCAAGGGCTGAGATGGTCACTACTGGTCGTTCTGTATGACAAAACAGTAAGAGTAGTCATGGTACTGTACTAGGAGCCCATGTTTTTGGCAATTAACTCCAAAACAGACACTAAACTCTCTAGACAACAGATCCTTTATAGCTCCACTTGGGTGGGCGAAAGCTTCTTGGAGGAGAGAGGAAAGTTATTGACTATGAGTTGGCTATGGTGAACTCAGACAGGTCTATCTGAGCAGAATACAAGGTACACACTTCAACAGCTAGTTCATAAGAGGCACTTTAGGGCTTGAGTTAGTTAGAAGGTGGTTGGGTGTTTCAAGTATGGGGAGGTTGGCGCTTGTTTAGGAGCATTATCCTACTTGTCACAGGCTGAACTGAAAATATTGTAAGACATGCTCATTCTCTTGATATTATCCAATTGCAACTTATGTACTGTCCTCGATACAGTGAAATACTGTGTAATATGCAAACCTTATAAAGATTATCTTAAAAAACTAAGCTGGTCCTGCAGCACTTTAGTCTAGGTACATTATGTTGATTTTATTAATTGTTTTTTCTTCAACGTTCTTGGCACTGTGGGCATAAATGTTGCAGGAAGTCATGTGAAAACGTTGGAGGGTACCCACATCATGGACATTCTCAAGCAAATGAGCTTGTAGAGGCTAAATCCAAGGCTGATAATATGCACTTCCCTATCCCATCACATTGCATAAGCTCTTTAGTCCACCAAGAAGAATTTGCTAGATTAAATTACTCTTTGAAACTAGCTGACTCGCACCAGTAACCTGCAACCGCAAATTCAAACTCCGCCAGCCCAACCTCCACCTATCACAAGGCTCAAACCTATAACAAAGTTCAACATCAAATGTACATAGAGAGCACAGCAACTTAAAGAGGTCTTAGTAATCCCCATGCCATTTCAGAACAGTATATGGAGTAGCAAACATGCATGAGTCGTTCTGCTCTTCGTACTGATCATCCTTACATGGACTACTGCAAATGCACACTAAACCTTCAAATGAAGACGGAATTCAACTAGCATAGAGTTCAAAACAAGTCAGTCTCATCATCTAACTAAACTATAAACGGATGATAATATAAAACCATGAGGTCACTGCACTGGTGTCTGATCAGGCAAAGGGTGGTATTCAAAATGTTGTCTGATTCACAAGCCCATGATGAGTGGTGTCGACCCACTATCAAACCAAACTGCAGCGCTAGGTTTTGAATCCTACATGACTTCTGTTTAAGGAGTAACACTGGAGTCCCTCAGTTTTGGAAATAAGCCTTTGAATTCTGGACTCATCTTGGGCCTTAGCAGACCTCTTGGTAAGCTTTCATTACAAATGGGTACTCCTATCTCAAGGTAATCCAAGTGGTCGTCAACATGGAGAATAATCTCAACTTTTGACAGGTGATGTTTTCAAGCCAATTAAGTCATCAATAGAAGACCGGACTACCCGTGGCATAAGCTAACCTTTTGCTACAGAATGAGCATCAGAAACCCTCACGTTGATTACCTGCCCATCTATCAAATCTCATGTTACAAATACTATTTATCAAATAGGATTACTGAGAGCATTAGGTGAAAATATTCACCACTTCAACCCTCAGCACTTCAACCCTTCTTAATCAGTTGCATGAAAGAAACCAAGTCCAGGAAACTATGGCATCGGTTAAGACTACTGTTGATTAGGCTTGGGAATCTTAACATGTCTACCAGCTGGATTTCAGAGAGTTGGGAACTGTACATTGTGGCACAACTAAACTTACATCTGCCCCAGTGAGTTCAAACTAGATCTAACTTGGTGTTATGGCCAAGAATAACATTTGCACGTATTGTCACTAGAGTGTTACCAAAGAGGATGTTCGACTTAAAGCTTATATTCATGTGCAATACAGCATGATACCTTTTATGGCTTGAATATATGATTCTGTACCTGCTGAGGCCAGTGTTTACGGAAATGCTTCAAAGGTTTGTAATGTATCTAATTCGCAAGCTGAGCTTAATAAATGTGGTACCCTGTGTGCTCTTGCATGTAATATAGGGAAGAGCTGAAGGAAACAAGAAGTGAAAAGTACCAAGTGGAAGACCAAAGTTGGGAAGTCAAAGAACAGACGTTTCATTAGGACCGCAAGGAGTGTGGAGCAATGTAATACTTCACTACAGAAAATGATCAGGCCGGGGATACTGTTCTGCATGTAGACTATTGCTTCTTGACAGGATCATATATCCAGTAGGGAGCATTGCTCTTAATTGGCATGCAATGGGCAGGGCTGGTTTCTGTTCAAACTGCATAGCAGTGTCGGTTTTTGAAAATATAGTCTCAAAAATAAGGATCGAGAGAAATTATGATGCGGTACACACTCTCCCAATCATATCAATAAACAGTGCACCGTTATGGGATAATGGTCCAAGTTACTATATTAAGTAATCGGTCCCATTCAGTTCAGTAGAAGAGTTTGCTTATTGGAGAACAAGCCCTCACCCACAAAAAAGTGGCATGCTTCATCATCGGGCTGTGCTCCTTATTGGGTCAGTGCTGCAATGCCTAACCGGCCCATATAGTGGTGGGAGGGGGGGTGGGGGGGGGGTGTTCTTTGCCGGATCTCTTATGAATTCTGGCCTTGGGGTTGCTATTCAGTGACCAGTAGCCTTCTGAATTGGTATTGGAGTAAATATTATATATTGATGTGAAGGTAGACTGGTAAGGGGGGTAAAATTAACTATAGAGCCCCTTGGAATGTAGGGGCCTATATCGAAGGTTAAAAGCACTCAGAATAGTAGGGAAATTAGGTTTCTTCTATTTACATGCATTTGTGAACATGTTTTTGCCCATCTAGTTCACATCTGGATCAATGTCAATTCATCAGGGCCTTTAAACTACATTTGGGTGGGTATCAATTATATTGTCCATTAGTACTCCCACAAACATGTGAATGTTCACTCAATGTTTGCTAAAAGGTTGCTGTCAAGAGTACTTACATCCGTTATCAGAAGGCTCAATGGAAATTGTGGGATCTCAGACAACCGGAAGGTCATTGAACTTATTTGTGGTCCTGGCTGTTTTGCCTACCCGTCTCTACGATACAGGACTGACCCATTCACCCATGCTAAACAATGTAATAGGTGGAATGAAAATGAGAATTTCACAAAACAGCAATAGATGAAGAAGGGCAGGCTGAAATCCCCTATACTTTTAGTCAAATCTAAAGGTCCTGTGCTAAAAGCTGTTGAACGTAGCATTTGCTCAGCCAAAATCCCTAAACGAATCCCTAAACTGATGTGCCCAAGACTGGTGCATCTTTGGGAGGTTGATTCAAGAAGGAAGGCAGCAGAGTTGGACAAGGAGTCCTTCACGAGTTACGTTTCATAGAACTGCATTGACGAAGATCAGTTACAGATGAGAACCCCAGTCTTGCCAGACACTTCTGCAGCCTCAATATGCAGTGCCATTACAGCTGACCTTGAAGGAGAAGTAACCAATATCGAGAACAGCAGAGGCTTGAACTCCTGGATTCCATACTTCTAGACACCTCATTCAGCAAATGCTCATTTTATATTCTGTCACATGGAAACAGTAATCCCTTAAAAAATGGAAATAAGTATGCATGCTGGACAGTCAGGATTTCTATATAAAAAGTGAGTTTTTCCAGTTTTAGTGAACCATGTTGGGACGTCAAGCAGCTACTTTAATACGGTTTAACAATTAAGCTTTATTTTACAACAAGCCGGGCACGTTATTGACCTAAACCTAGGACTTTAAAAACAGTAGGCGCTGATCTAAGGGGTGAGCTCTACAAGTCCTTTGAAGACTTGTGTTTTTAAATTTACAATGAGATGTTTTAATCAAAATGAGTTTTAAAGAACATTGGGGACTGCAAAAGTGTGTTTAAGGACACATGGTCAACTACAAATCCAGGTTTGGGTTGGATCGGGAGGGTGGTATTTTAACGAAGTACAATTATGATCCTTTTTTATGGCATCTGTTCTTACTGTAATGATTTTAATTAATCGAACAGTTAATAAATTCATTCATTCACTATTCAGAATCTTCAAATCCTAACTAAAAATACAACATCTCCAAGGGCGTTTAATATACACCACGCCATCTCACTGATCGCTCAATTAGTTTCAGACTACTTGTGGTCAAGGTCTATAAACAATAAATGTCATCACCAGCAAACAGTTTCTTCAGATTCTGTGGTACAGGTTACAAATTAAGCATTCCATTACACTGGCTAAAGCCCAGGCAGAGGAAATTGATACATTTTCATTCTGTTGGAAAATGGCCCATATAGAGCACTTGCATTACAGTCTCTGGCCCAAAAATGACTGCCCAACAGAAAATTGGCAGTTTGCAATTACCTCAGAATACATTTTTGCACAGATATCAATGTAAGCGCTTTAAACGACTGGCCCATCTCACAGTACACTCAATAGAGCTTGCAACACCCTTAACCAAGGACAAAATTCAACTGCATTGACAGACTCATCAAAACTATTGGCAGAACTGTATTAATTCGTTCCATGAAAAAAGATGCATGTTCTTTAACGAGCGAGTGGAAGAATATTAAACAATCATTGACAAACTCAAGAGGTTTGGTGTTGGCTGCAGCTTTTTGGCTTTGTCAACGCTTCTTTTGGAACGGTTTTTGCAAAACTCTATTGCTTGGGAAGCTGCCAGAAGCTTGTGAAAGGTAAAAGCAGACATATGTATATGGTCTCAAAATGTACAAACTGACTAGTACTTCCCGGCACCGAAGGGAACTACTTTGAATGTGTATGTGCTTCTTGTCAAAGGGCAGAATGCCTGTCATCTACAGTGAAATTAGCAAAGGCCACTGCAATTATGAAGCAGGTTACTACCAAATTATGCACCAAGGTTGACCAAATTATGCATCAAGAAAAACCAAATTCTGCGCCATAATTGAGCATATCTTGTGATATCATTACTTCCTTATTTTGTCACTTTTACACAGGTTAACACTGTTTGGTCAGAGGTTTCAGGTTTAATACTAAATCTAAACAAAAATACAGCATAAGCAACAGTAACTTTTAATACATTAGAGCTGCTAAAATCGAGGATTATGTAGCACATGATAGATAATGTGGCAAATGCACATATCCTTAATTATGAGAAAAACGCTGAAGCTGCAAAATTGCATAATTCCAGTGGCCCTGAAGAAAGCCAATGAATCAGATGGGCTGACCCACTGCCCCGTGCTATAAGCTGTAGTAGGAGGGACACAATTGTGAGTAACACAATAACGAACCAATGGATCAAGAGGGCTGTCTGAAAACCCCTGTAAGTACACATATGATTTTAATAAAAATCAAAAAGGCCCCAACGAACACCTGACAAGACAAAAAAAAAAAAAAATGACTCCAGATCACAGAAAGCATTGATAAAGAAAAAAAAAATACATTTTACAACACGGGATCTACGACAGATACCACAACACATGCTTACCAAATTCAGCAACGATGGACGCCAGCCCTCCATACACGAAGGGTTGCCAGTTAAGACCGGCCATTGTCTCCTCTCAAACGTCTAGCTTTCAATCTGTTTAAGACAAAAAGGGCACACAATCATCATATACGATTTCTAATTATTGTACCTCATGCAGTGCAGCTCGCCCACCAAAAACGTTGCGCTCCCAAATTCAATGTTGGTTCTCGAACAAGTTTTTAACAGATCATTTCTGCAAATGTAGGTCACTGCACTCGGGTGCTTTGCTAGGCTGGAAAGAAAACACAATTTCTCTGCCTTCTGGAGACAACTGTTCAACAAGCTCATGCCATACATCTAAGAAAACAAGCATTGGCATAGCCAATAGGTTTCGCCTTTGGGACCTTATAAGTATTTCGCAATGCAGCAGTTGCATAACTAAATACTTATAAGGTCCCAAAAGCGAGACCTATTGGCTATGCAAAGCGGCCGTGCGACCGCGAAAGTTAAAGTGATCGCGATCGGAATCACGATCAAACATCAAAGCGGCCATGCGGCCGCGAAAGTAATCGCGGTAAAGCGCGGCACGCGCGCCCGCGCACATGCACTTTAGCTCTAGGCTGGCCTGGTAGCACTTTTTGGAGCCCGCTCAATAAGTCTCGCCAGACCAGCGCATGCGCTGGTTCAGGTGAGACCTAAAAAACGAACTCATGCAGCTCTACCTGTTCAATAAAAATAAAGCCTCAAACGTCTTCTTACGTCTATTAGTATCTTTAAAATTTCTTACCTCGGAAGATACTCTCTGTAGATACTGTTTACAATAGGTAAACTTAAGGGGACCCGAATCTGAGGTTTCATTTTGGCATGCTCTCATAGCTAGAGTTTCACTGGACTGTTGTTATGGGATTAGATGTCTGGTGAAAGCCGAGAAGCTGATTCCTGTTTGCATCGTTACTATGCTCCATGCAAAACGTTTGTTGTTCATTAAATTGATAATTGGGCGCTCACCGATTGAAATTTCAATAAATAATTATTGCCGAAGAAATTGCTGACCTCACAAGCATAGCTTCTGTACTGTAAGTCAGTGTTACAGCCAGCCAGGCTGTTGATGGCCCTATACTGCATGTAATGGGTGTCAAAAAGAGACATGCCGCATTTAAATCATAAATCAGTGACTGTACACACAAACAGCCTCTTTGCGTTCGACGGTAGGATAATTAGATAATGAACATGCAATGGAACAAAACTGCACAGACCCAATATATCCGAGCAATAGCAAATTGAATTTATCAATAGGAGTACAAACAGTACAACCAAAGAACCATGTTTACAAGAAGACTTTTTAAATAAAATGAATTTGAGGTGGTGATTTAAGTGGTGACAAACACATTTATAGGCGCTGTTAAGGAATACTTTCCCGAATATAGAACATGCTCCCAGACCACACTACATGATTTGCCCCATACCTGCGTCTCTCTCGCTCTCCCTCTCAATCGCGTAGGTGTGCGCCATCAGGAATGCTGGGATTGGTTCCATAAGTCTCTCACTCACAATCCAATCGAGCCAATCACAGATCCATTGCGACACTGATGCACCCACTCAGATACACTGAGGCAGTCACGCAGTTCATTACAAAAGCATTGATAGACTGAAGCACTGTCTTACAGGCTTACTCAAATACTTATAAAGTGAATGAGAGACTTACTGATACAGTGATGCATGCAGTTATAGATTACACCGAAAAAGGTATGCACTGTGTAATGAGATATTAAGGGAGTTGTACATGCCATCATACAGTCATTTAAATAGTAATGTGTTTAGTGTGTGTTGGTTATAATCCATTTTGCAGTTATTTGTGAAAAGGATTGTGGCTATTGAATGTCTACATTTGTTTAGTCCTTTCTTGACATATTTGCGGTGACCGCAACTACCGATATCACTGTGTCGCACGGAGTCACAGCGAAAACGGAAAATTGGTTTCAAGTATTGTTTTTATGCAAATGCCATCAAAAATAGTACTTTAAACAGTGCAGTAATAAATCCCTTGTGTCTAAAATACTGTAAAATGTGTGCATACATGCGTTTTACACCTCTTAAAAAAGGCACGATTATCGCAGTTACCGAAGTCATCGCGACTCTTGGAGTCATCGCGAACATAGGAAGTAGGGTTCAAACACAGTTTTTTAAATTAGTACAAATATTAAGTGTGCAAACATGTTCTCTATGTTAGTAATGTGTGTATTGCAATAGTTAGAATTATTTTTTTTAAGTTATAATTTTTGAAGGTTGTGGTCGTTGAATGTTTGCATTTGTTCTGTGATTTTGCAACGTGATCATCATGACATCACCGTGGGTATCGCGACATCGCAAACTACGCTTATTAATTCACTGAAGAAAATACCAAGTTATAAAAATACACTTTATATAGCCATTTTAGATAGAAAATACAATTTAAATACCTTAAAAATTCAATTTAAAAAATCATAGGTTACATGGATGTTATAGATGGGAAATAGAATATGAAAAACCTTAGTATTTCACTGAAAAATCCAAAGGTTACAGGGACAGTATAGTTCGGAAATAAAATGTAACAAGCATTTGCAATGCAATAGGTCTCGCCCTTGTGAGAGTTTGAGCTATTGGCATTGTAAATGACAATGCCTTTTATTTATGTTTTAGGAAACCAAAACATAAATAAAAGGTATTGTTCTTCAGAATGTCAATAGCTCAAAGTTGCGTAAATGTGAGACCAATTGTATTGCAAATGCTTGTTTTTACTGCAAATGGTGCGTAATTAGGTGGATTGTAATGGTATCGTTTGGGGGAAATTTGCATACCGTGAAATTCCAGAAATTATGCAAATGAGGCCAGCCTGGTTCAAATTTCACCCAAGCCTAGACAAGTGCTGGTTGAGGGACCATATAGACAGTGGGCATGTATGGAGTGCCAGGTAGTGCCGTCGTTTTGCCAACTAAACTTCATTTAACGTGTATAGTTTCCAACAAGCACACATAATGAAGAATACATTTTTTATTCAGGTTAAGTTTGAATCGAACTTAACTCATTCAATGCAGCGGTATTCCCAGTAGTGGTAATTTTAATGTAGTGTTAACAATGTAGCGATGCATGGATGTGGGAGCTTCTCAATAGTAACGCCACAACACCAAAGTGACAAGAAGTGCTGTACAAGAACAGTCAGACTCAATGCAACTAGTTTGCCATCTTCTCTCTGAGACTAGAGCCCCAGAGATGAAATGGCGAAGGGTGTGCAGCTGTCTGAAGTGACATGTACTGTCGCGATTAAAGCCTGTAAGGAGGGCCTGTCCCCAAATCAGAGCGGGCCGACACCAGGCTGGCTCTACCGCGCGTAGCCTCTCTCCCACTCTCTCGGCTTCTCCCGCTTTGAGGCGAGGCACAGAGACTGCTATTTGTAAATCATTTTTAATTGTCATATTAAACAGCCAGCGTGCCATAATGGGAGAGCTGGTGTTGTGAGACCAGACACAGCCGTCATCCATGGATCAGCACGCGGGATAATGGAAGGCGAGGCGGGCTCACGCAGCCGGCGAGGAGTGTGGCAGAGGGCAAAAAGACAGGGCGCGGGGGGGAGAGGAAAAGGCAGAAATGAGAGTTGGGGAGAGGGAGTGTGGGATGTCTGGAAAGGAGGAGAGAGGTGTTTGGGATTTTAAAGCCAGTGTTAGACAGGGTGATGGTGGGACGGGGGGGATGAGAGAGAACTAGGGAGTAGAGAGAACAAGCATTGGCCGCACGGCCTTGAAAGTGACGCGGCCGCGAAAGTGATCGCAGGCTGTAAGGGTGCCCGCGAGCGATGCACTTAATGAGCGATGCACTTAATGAGCCATAACGAGACAGGAAAGCCAGATGGCGCCTGTGCTCGTAACTGAGCACATTACAGCACGCTCTAGGCAACACAAAAAGCTGTGGTCGGCTTTTTGAAGCCCACTCACTAAATGTCTCGCAAGAGCAACACATGCGCTGGCTCAGGCGAGACCTAAAAACCCACAGAAATTCACAGAAAGAAAAAATCAAAATTTACAGGGACGTTATAGTTAGGCTGACATTTCACTCACACAAAACCAGAGAAATTCAGCAGTTATAGTTAGCTGAGCTAACTATAACTTGCGCCCCCGCAATGCACTTCTTATGACCCCATATAATACATCACTCAGGACATGGTCAGTGACATCACTGCTTAATTTAGCATGTAGAGGTGCCAAAGTTGACTAAGGCCAAACTTGCACACTGTAGTGTGGGAACTAGTGTGAGCAGCATCTGAATGTCACCTCCAGTATCAAGTGGGGGAGTAACCAGTCTCACTAGAAGCGACAGACTGCCCAGGACGAGGCTAGATCACCGACCTCGAAAAACTGTGGATATTATTTAGTGTGTTGGCACTATGTTATGTGTGCTTATATTAAAGTACTACTTATTAGAGCCAATAGCCTTTAGGGGGGCTCTTCCCCCAAAGTTTTTGCCCCATCACTTTCTGTTTGCGGAAATTCACTTTTGTTGATTTTAGGACTGTGCCCTTTACCACTGCTAACCAGTGCTAAAGTGCTTGTGTTCACTCCTTAAAACATGGTAAAATTGGCATACACCCAATTAGCACATTTAATTTAGTTATAAATCCCTAGTAAAGTGGTATTTCATATACCCGGAACCTGTAGATTAAATACTACTAGAAGATACCTGCATCACATGCTGTGTCACCCACTTAAGTGGCTCTTTAAAATATGTCCCTGCTGATTCAACCTGGCAAAATAAACCTTCTGCCAAGCCTAAACCTCTCTTTTCAATACATATAAGTCACTCTTATGGTAGGCCTAGGCAGCCCATAGGGCACAGTGAAGTAAGTAAAACGTTGGACATGTACTTTTAAGTTTTATATGTCCGGATAGTGAAAAACTCCCAAATTTGTTTTCGCTACTGGAAGGCCTACCTCTCCCATAGGATTAAATTTAATAAGTGATAATGTTTGCTTGGGAGCAGGTACAAATATCATCTGTGGTCTCAAAACAACTGTAATTTAAAATCCTCTTTAAAGGTAAAGTCGGATTTTAAGTCACAATTCTGAAAATGCCACTTTTGTGGAAGAGGTGTGGCGCAGCGGCCAGGGTGCCTGACTCCAGACCACGGGGTACACGAGTCGATCCCCGGCGCCAGGTCAGCACTGCACCATGTGACTCTGGGCAATAGCTTGCTTAATCTTCCCGAAGGGCTCCCAGCGCCGGGACACCACTTCGGAGGTAGCTGTGCGCTTTACAAAGTCAAGGTTATTATTATTATTATTATTTTATAAACCTGCCATTTCTTCTCCTAACCATTTGGAGCCCACAGCCTGTGTCCTGGGTCACATGACTGAATAGTTGGCAGTTGCCTTTATGTGTTCCTCCCAAACAGTGAGATAAAGGGGGACTAGGGTGTTGGTAAGATGAGCCAGCCTGCCAGGATGGGCAGTGCAAAGCTTTTTCCTACCCCACTTACATTTCAAAGGAGCTGCCTCAGCACACTTGCAAATGACAAGTCCTTGTCACCCCAGAGCTCTGAAAGCCTGGGAAGGAGAGGAAAGAAAACTCCAAAACCAGATGTTGGTGGAAGTCTAGATGTTTATCACACTTCACAGGCTGGCACCAGGTATAAATATTGGACCCACAGACCAACTCTTCAGTTCACTACTAAACCCGATGAGCACCCCCAAAAGCACTGCCTTCTACATCAGAGAACTGGCCTGCTTTGCACCTCAGAGGACTGCCATGATTCAATAATAGGACTGCCCGATGCTTGAAGCCTGTCTTGTTCCCTCCGAGAACTGCCCTGCTGCTTGAGGCTTGCATTGCTGCTTGATTCCAGGACTATCAGACAGACTCAAAGGGCTAGTTTGCTGACCTCCTCTTCTGATCTACAGGGACACAAAAAGCTCCAACAACTTGGACCCTGTTAGAAGTGGTACTTAAGGTGCCCAAACAGCCAAAAACATAAACTTGGGACTTAGAAAATGTTCCACCTTTTAGTGGCCTGAGAACCGTCAAAAATACAGGAACCTACCTTCTTGCCGATCCACCCAGGAACCTACCTTCTCACCGATCCACCCTCGCTGCTTCGCCGGTCGGTCTGACTTTTCCCTTAGCTCCAGCTACATTCTTCTCTACAGCAACAAATGCCGTTAAGCGGCACCTCTTTGGAAGGTTATTTGGCCTCGTAGAGTCCTTTTCAATTAGAGCCTGCAGCTCCATTGTGAAGGAGATATTGGACTTCCAAAAAAGAGACTACGTTTGAACGTAGAAATCTTCACCGCAACTTCTTTCAGCGGCTCCCTGGTGACACTTTCTCACACACGTGTGCCGTAGTAACGCCGGAGTCACGCCAGAGTCCAGCCCATCTGCGCCCGTCCGCGCTAAGGACGGGCTGGATGGCGGGGAAACAATATATAGTGATCATGCGACTACTGGGACCGGTTACACGAGGCAGGATCTTATTACTCTGAAGCCGCCTATGCTCCCCTGTCACCATGGGTATGCTCCGGAAGGGTTTTTGACCTCCCCTAGTTGCCATTGTCTTCGGTCTTCTACCTCGGAGTTGACTCCTGTTGCTGTAACTTCATCCACAGCTTTGAGTCCCAAGCCAGGAACTAGCCTGAGGAGCGATAAGGGGTTCCTCGTAAATGCGAGGTCATTAATTAGGAATAATCTTGCTTTCAAGGATTTTGTATTGGCCAGAGAACCCGCCTGGGTTTTCATAACAGAAACCTGGGCAAAGGATTCCTCGGGCCCTGACCTGGTTGAGGCAGTACCAGATGGTTACACCTTAGTGAGGATGGACAGAGTGGGTCGTAAGGGAGGAGGGCTTGGTATCCTTTATAGGGACCACCTCTCCTGCCATATCACTCCCCTAGAGGACTTTCAAGACTCATTTGAGGCCCTTCAGTTCTCCATTAATGGACCTTTTGTAGTGCCGTTTATGGGCTCTCATCTACAGACCCCCGGGGACCAAAACTAATTTTGGTGATCAAGTGCTCAATATTCTAGAGTCACACTTCGGCTGCGAGCACCTTACGGTTCTTGGGGATGTAAACTTCCATTTGGAGAACTTGGAGTCAACCGAAACTTCATCTTTATTGGATATTTTCTCCGGTTGTGGGCTGAGACAGTTAGTTAAAGGCCCTACCCATCAGGCCGGACATACGCTTGATGGGGTATTTTCCAATGATATTCGGCTGGTTACTGAGACTCCCTTCCCTCTCTCCTGGTCTGACCATTATGCGATCCCTTTGGTCTTAACAACTGTTCTGATCAGCAATAAGGGAAATGGGCCTAGCAAGATGGAATAGAGACGTAACCTAAAAAATCTAACTAACAATGTGCTCGCTCCTAGACTGTCGAGTTTAACGATCTCTCTAGAGGAGGATGTAAGTTCTGCAGTTGAGAGGATGGAGAATGTTATTAAAACAGCTCTTGATGAATTGGCACCGGCCACCTCGCGCTACTCTGCTAGAAAAAGTCCCTCGGCCCCGTGGTTCTCTGAATCACTAAGCTACCAGAGGGTTAAGCATAGGTTAATTAGGGGACTTAATGGTTTACTTTGACAGGGATTGAGGTTGTTGCCTGAGAAGCGTCTTCATCCCCCCACCCCCTCGATCAAAAACCCAATTTACTACACTAATTGTTAGGTTGAAGTCTTCCAGACACCTCGGGAGCATTCTGAAAGCTTCCCTGGGAATACATTTCGCTCATTACTTACCATTGGCTTTGTGGTTTATAACTCACACTTTATGGCTGTCTATTTGCTGGCTTTATTTATTTTAGGCAGTCCAACTTGAGTTTGCTCCCCCCCCGCCCCCAAAGGACACTACCTCTCCTTGTATTCTGCTATGAGAATTCCTTTCTGTACACAGGCCTGTAAAACTTGTTATTTGCTTTTCAAATGTTGCTGTACATCAGAGACGGAGGTCAAACGTCAGGCTATGTCTTCCGAGGGAGCTTGGTATTTACTTATCTTTCTCACACTTCAAAGGGAGAGGATTTAAGTGATGAGCTTGCTAGACACTGGGAGTAGCAAAGGGTTTTTTCTAGCACACAAAATGTAAATAAACTGTGCAAGTACTTCAGAATATATAGGAATTAGGAAAGTACAAGTGAAACACGTTTTGTTAATTCTGAAGTGTTGGATACAAATACTTTAATATGATCAAAACAAATCAATACACTAGGTGATGCCATTTCCACACATTATCATCTGTGCATCATATAATTTTAATACTAAAACTATATGTCTGTGCAAATGTAATGGTCATTTCATTCGAAAATGTGCTGTCTGTAATGGCAGTGTACTACCACACCATAGATACTCCACTCTACACTGCACCACTCCGCACCACTGCACTTCACGCCCCTCTACTCTACACCACTCCATTCTATGTCAATAAACTCTACACCACTGCACTCTTTGCCACTGCCCTCTAAGCCACTCCAGCCTAGGCCACTGCACTGTACTCTGCACCACTGCACTCTACATCACTTTACACTATGCCAGTATATTTTACACCAATGCACTCTACCCTGCACAACTCCACTCTACGTCATTGCACTCTACTATGAAACAATCTACTCTGCACCACTCATACTATGTGGCTGCACTCTACACTACTCTACTGTAAACCACTGCACTCTACACCATTACACTCCACTTTGCACCACAGAATTATACGCCGCTCTACTCTGCACCACTGCACTTTATGCCAATGCCCTCTATGCCACACTGCATCATGGCATTTTAAGCCACTGCACTCTGCAGCACTTCACTCTATGCTACTGCGCTTTAAGCCACCTCATTTTATGGCACTCTACTCTGCACCACTCCACTCCAATGCATGCTGCTACATTGAATGCCGCTGAATTTCATGTCACAGCTCTCTACGCCAGTCCACGCCACTCTATGCCTCTGCATTCTAATCTACACCAATGGACTCTACGCCATTGTACACCTCAGCACTCTACAACACTCTACTCTGCAACATTGCAATCTTTGGCGCTGAACTTTACACCACTCCAGTCTGCTTAACTGTATTCTATGCCACTCTACTCTGCATCACTCCATGCCACTGCACTCTACACCACTCTAGGACACTGCACTCTACAACACTGCACTGAACTCTACTCTAGGGCCGGCCAAACAGTCATGCATAGGTGGCATGTTCTCCATTGGGCTGTGTTGCACAGCCCCATGGAAAACATGCCCAGCCTCCCCAGGCACTGCCTGAGCTGCCAAACAGGCCGCTCAGACCATTAGATACACTGCTCCTGCAGCATTGTGATTGGCTGGCAGAGTCGGAAGCCTGGGTGCTTTCGGTGCAGGCAGCAGCCGGGAAGAAGAAAAGAAGTCAAGGAGAGATGTACAGAGGATGCGGCGGCAAAGCGGGTAAGTTAATTTTTATTTATTTTCATCCCGACCAACGTAAACATGTCAAACATCTCACCACCCCACTCACCACCCCCGTTCAGAGGCAGTCACCACTGGAGGCAGGTAAGGACCAAAATTAAAATATGTCTATTTTACAGATGCTAAACGAAAAGGGAAACAAATACTAAAATTGCCATTCTATGATTAAAAAACTTGGGAGTCCCCTATTATTTTATTTAGTTGAAGACTACGGAACACAGGCGGGATACGTGACCATATACCCAATAGGGGGCCGCCTTGACATGCAGTCCGTACCTGTGCGTCTCTCCATTGTCAAAGAATGCTTTAAATATCTGGGACTCTATATTTCGGAAAATGTGACAACCTGTCTAACCCGTAACATGCAGCGCGTCCTAGCGGACTTCTGGGATGACGTGACTAGATGAAGACGTCTTCCCCTGTCGTTACTTGGGAGGGCGGCTATGTTTAAAATGATTCCACTACCCAAGCTACTATACATTTTTCATAATATGTACTGCAAAATACCGGAAGCTATCTTCATGGCGATAAATGCCGAACTGCGAACCTTGCTATGGGACGGAGGTCACCCTAGAGTGGCGTTGCAAATGTTGCAACGAAGCCACTATAATGGGGGAATCTCGCTGCCAGATGTCAGAGCATATTATAGGGCGGCACACCTTGTAGTTATCAATGAATGGGGACAAGCCCCTTACGATCACCCCACATACGCCCTAGAGAGACTCCAATTTCCCAAACGCTCACACCTTCACCACATATATGGGGGCCACAGGGTGAGAAGCCTGTTGCCAGCAACACAGAGGGCGATTGAGGCTTGGAGGGAAGCTGAACGGGTAATGAAATGGGAACAAAGACTGACTAAGGCAACACCGTTATGTGAAGGTACACGGCTACCTGAATTTGCAGAACTAAAGGGTTTTAAAGGGTGGGATGCCATTGGGATTACCACTTTAGGGGACATAACGAGACAGGGCGCCCTGATGACGTTTGCAGATTTGCAATGGGACTGTATCACCTGACGGACACGCAGCATTATAAGTACATTCAACTTTGACATGCCTGGCAGGCCCCCAGACACGACATCACTGATCTCCCGGAATATACCCAGCTGGAGGGGCAGCAGCTTCAGGAAGAGATATTAGAGAAAGCAGTCTCCTGGACATATAAAACCCTAATAAACAGTGCCCCCGATAATCTACTAACACTTCGGGGTAAGTGGGAGGACCTCATAGGCACATTATAGGACATTGATTGGGAGATGGCCCTAATGCACCCTAGGGAGGTGGCGATTAAGCTGAGACTACGACTGGTCCAGTTTAAAATTCTTCATAGGGTATACTATGATAGGGCAAAATTACATTTGATGGGCAGGGCGAAGATGCCAGAGTGTCTGCGCTGCAGAACAGAGCGTGGTTCCTTCATCCACACTATGGGACTGCCAGCAAATTTGTGGCTACTGGACAAGGATCCAGCAAGAACTAAATAATATACTTCACGCACATATCCCGATAGACCCCAAGTACATCCTGCTAGGCATCCACACGGATGTCGATATTACAAGGTATCAACTCCTGCTCTGTAACTTAGGCCTCGTAGTATCAAAACATGACATAGCGAAATATTGGGGGAAGACCAGAAATTCCCACCTTGAAAGAGTGGCACACCGGCATGGACATGTATATTGGAGCCGAAAAGACGGTATACAAAGCAAGGGGATGCCCACGAAAGTTTAAGAAAATCTGGCAGCCATGGCTGAGTTACTATCACCTAGAGATGGGAGAGAAAGACACTATAGTATTGCACGCCATATGAACTGGCATGGGGTCATGGGGTACGCTACGCTAAACACATACTTAGCTGAGGGACTCAGGAGATCTTTATTACGGGGGTGGACGACACGAAGGGGGGGGGGGTAGGAAGGACAATCACAACACTGTTTGCTTCTTGGCTATAATCGATGGACTCTGACTGAAATACACCTGCTGAGTTGTTTGTTGTTTTATTCAAAAATAATCAAAAATATATATATTTTTCTTTTAACTTGGGAGTCGATAAATCAGAAATGTATCCATGCAACCATGACGTATCACAGGCGGGATTTAACCTTCTCGATTAAGTCATCCCTCTACATCTTAATTTCAAGATGTCCTTGTGGGCTAGGAGACACATTTACCTACGTGGTTCACAATTTTTCCATCTACCAAGCACACAGATAAAGGTCATCTCTAGGGTCTAAAACTTGGGTCTCTGGACCACCTGGTTATAATCGGTATTTATTCCCCTCTCCTCTCCCCACTGGATCGCGTAGTTAGGAGATATAAGAAATGCTTTTTATATAGTTTGGCTTTGCAAAGGATATGGGGATGTGCATGGCTTGTGGCTAGTACTGGCTACACATGCTCGGAATCGTCCACAAGTGCCCCATAACAGTCCTGTATTTCAGAAGGAAGCACTTTAAATGGTTTAACACGTAATTGGAAAAGTGAAAGGTCACACATTCAAAATGTGGTTCAAAGTGCGATGTCTGTACGTGGGCAGATTTTAATATGCATCACGTTTGCAAAATAATGATAACTGCGTGGAAAGTTCTTAAAATAGAATGCCTCTCTCAGGAAGACACATTCAACGGCCAATAAAGTGGTTTCTAATGGAACGAATAATGTTTTCCACCCCTCTGCCCGACTCTGAATGCCTCGCACCCAGCGATCTGTCCGGCTACAGGGTACTGCATTCCTCTCTCGCTGGCCTCGGATACTCGTTAAAATTCAGCTTTGGTTCAGTGGGCATCGAAGGGCAAAGCCTGGCGCATTTCTGCAGCATAAGGTCACCTGGCTGAAGCTAGTAGAGAGCCCGCGTATGTAAAGGCCGATTGTCGCTGGATCGCATGTATTTGTGCATCGAATATAAATAACAGACTTACTGTACTATAATATTTTGCCTCTGACTCCTCTGTTAGTGGATCAGACTGCAGATGTAACAGGCAGCATACGTTAATAACTCTCCTCTAAAAAATACCAGATTTTTAGACCTTGGAAATGCTACAAAACTTATGAAAAAAACACGATGCCTTTCTTAGTAAATGTAACACTACTGATACAAAGGCTGTGTAGCCTCAGCAATATCTTAGCTTAACGTGGGCCCCTTATAAAGTGCAGCATAACAAACATTTAAAAACGCCACCTTACCAAATGGCTTTACAAAGGCATTACCACCCACATCAGAATCTCACTGACGGGTCTACACCATAAATGGGTTGCAGACCTGGGGACAGACATGTCAGATAGGGACTGGGACAAAGCCTTAGCATACCCCAGGAAAATTCCACGGAACGTCAAATTCAAATTCATTCAATATATGGTATTGCACAGGGCGTATCTTACCCCACACCGCTTGCAACGTATTTTTCCGGCCACACACCACTGCTGTCCAAGATGCAAATTAGAGGGTGCTGATTTACTACACATGCTATGGCATTGCCCCGTGCTCAACCCTTATTGGTCCGAGGTACTGTCCTTGCTCACAACTGCGGCTGGGATCCCGGTCCCGGGCACGCCTGCCGTATGCCTTTTGGGGCTGATACGACGCCCTAAGGCACAGAAGGTGCAACTTCGCTTTGTGGACCGGTCTTTGCTTCTGGCTAAACGATCTATTACGATGCGGTTGAAGTCAACCACACCACCCCACTTTCCAACTGGCATGGGGAAGTAGTGAGATGGGCTGGTGCGGAGAGTGCGGCCATCCGTCGGGAGGAGGCTCGGGGGTTGCGCAAAAGGGTTATCTCTTTGGACTGGGACAGTATCCTGGAAGCCTTCAGGGCCTTGGCCCCGCCACCTGTGCCGATAGCTAGGACATAATGACTGTTTCATTACCTAGCCCCTGTTTTTCAGTTTCCGCGTTTAGGGGATTCCATTGTTTGTGCCTCCTGCACTGTGGAATGCACATATACCCATTTGAATATTTGCATGCAGTTGGGAGTAGCTGTGGGAACACCTTGAAATATACACTGGGAGAGGTTGGCGCCAGATGAAGTAAGGGGAGGGAGGGAGGGATGGGATAGTTGAAATACTGTGCCATACACTTATTGTTGATGATAATGCATGTACACCGTACGATGACCTCAATGTATCACACCATTGTGTATGACTGTAATATGTGGCGATTGCCGGGTTGAAAATTTAAATTTAATAAAATCTGTTTAAAAAAAAAAAAAAAAAAACATTTAAAATAAAAAAAAATAAAAAATCACCCAAGGCTGCAGCACACCTTAATCCCATCTATGTAATCCAAATTCCTGCGTTTATCCAAATGTAATCCAATGTACAGTCCTTGGCCCTGCCCTTGCTACGAGTAAGCTAACTGGCAGCAAAGCAATGATGTTAGTCAATCACAATGGAATGAGGACAGCACCTATACAATAAGCGCACACCGTCTCCTGCACAGTGCCTCTGATGCGGACCTTACACAAGGCCCACTTTTGAATTTCTTTGCGGAATTAACACTACTAAGTGGAAGCAGGCAGAAATGAGGAGGTAAGTGCGGATTTACGGGGAACTTTTCTGGTTCTCTACTCTCAAGGTTGCAGAATGGCTTCAATGGAAAATTGAGGTGTGCAGCTCTGGTGTTCATAAGAAAATGGAATTTGTGCTTTCAGCTTCGGGGGGGGGGGGGGGGGGGGGGGGGGGGATGTGATTTTGTGGCTAAAGCCCAAATCATAAATTATCAGGTTAACTTGATGTTATAACTGAATCCCTCCTATGATTTCCGTAGATTTCAACAGAAAGGGAATTCTCAAAAAAACGCCCAAACTATCAATGGACATTTATGCAAATTCTAGATTTCCATGTAGACACTTAAGACTAACCCATCTGATTTTTTTCCCCATTGGTAGTCCGCGCAGAATCACATTTGAGTTTCAGATGCATATGCACCTAAACTTATTTTCTCCACATGTAGCTACCAAACAGTGAAAGACCTAAATAACGTTTGGGGGGGGGGGTCGTGGTCTCGCCACGAATGGCGTGAAACATGCACTGATGGAGCTCCCGCAAGCCGCCACCTCTAGCAGCCTCTAAAGTGGAGCTGGGCACCCATCGGCGCTGCAAATCGGGGCGTACGGGTGGCGGAACACAGAGAGCACCCCTGGACAGCAGACGACGGCCTGGGTGGTATGGGCGCCGGAGTGTGTGCCTCTTGACCCGAACGACTGGACTCGGCGGCGGCCACCGCCATTTTGTCTCTGGCGACCCCAGGCCTTAGCTGACAGCACACGCCCCCGCCTGCCCTCACGAGCCCCGTGGGCGGACCGGCTGGCAGGAGGGGAGCGCCTGGACCTGCATGGAGCCTCTTCGAGCTCGGGGTGCAATCAAGACCAGAGGGAGGCCCGACAGCCCCGCCTGCGGCACCCACCATCTTGGGCCTGTCTCCTCACCCCCCCGGAGCTGACTCGGCGCGAAGAGCAGCCGCCGAGATCTCCCTGCATAGCGGCTTCTTCCTGAGTCGGGCGGTGAGGCTGAGCGACAGGCTGTGTTCCCAGGGGCACTGGGCGCATACTGGCCCTTGGAGAGGCCGATTAGGCCCCCGTGAAGACCCGGACCCTGAGCAGCAGCCCTTTGGCCTGGCAGGCCTGCAACTGGGCACGAGCCTGCTCTCTTCCCTGCTACCCGTACACCGCTTCTGGCTGGACTCTTGACACGCTGACCTCCTAAGCAGGTGAGGTGCGGGGGCGGGAGTTGTCCTTCACGTTATGGTCCTGATTTACTGTCCTGCTTGGTCTGGGCCCTGCATCCCCCCTGACACCTGATCCTCTCTAGCTGCACAAATTAACAGTGCAGTGACACTCCCTGTGGCCTACTCAAATGGCGCCCCGGCCTCCCCTGTGGGCCGCTCCTTGGGCTCCAGAGTGCTCAGCAGACCACGTGGGTGAGGGACTATTGGCGAATTAGCCTCCCGCTGTTAGAGGGGCCCCTCGCTTGCCCCGGGTCCCTGGAGATTGACCCCTCCTGGACAGACGTGCGGACACCTGGTTGGCTGGGCAATTGCCCCGCAGGGCCCCCTGACTCAAGCAGACGAGGCCTGGGCTGAGGGATCTCTCTGCAGGCGACTGCCACGTGGGGGTCACCACTCCCAGCGCCCTCCTCTCTCCTCTACCTGGAATCAGCATGCGCTGAGGGAGGACCACTCTTTCGCACCCCATCACCTAGTGGCCCAGACACCGTCACTTGCTCAGCTGCCTTAACCACTATGGAGCGGTGTTAATCCTGGACTTCTACACAAGTTCTACACCACCCGCCTGCAGCGCAGCCCACGACAGCTTTGGCCTCCACAACCAGACCGTACTAAGGTTGACCTCCCCGGCAACAGGGTCTCTGAGGCACCATTGACCACTGCCGGACCACTAGTCCCCAACACCCCCTCTTTGGTAGCCTGCGGATTGCTGCGTGAGGTGCCTCTCCTGATAGCCTACGCCTTCTCACTTGGGGGCTCCAGACACCCTTGAGCGGCACCCAACGCCCCCTTGTCTGCCCTATTAGGGACCGGAGGGCGCTCGGCCCGGGGGGAGATGACGCACACCAAACCGGGGAAGGACTCTGCGGCATCCCAGAAGGATAACCCGGTTGCTGCGCTATGGAATAAACCGGGCCCCGCTGCTCCTGGAGCGATGGCGTCGTCGACTGGAGAGGACTCAACGCTAGTTACGCAGTCTTTCATGGCCAATTTCATGACGGAGCTTATGTCCGAAATTGGCTCCTTGCGCTCTGAGGTCCACTCCTGTGTCCGGGAGCTACGAAAGGAGGTCACTGACCTGGAAGAGAGAGAGAGAGAGAGAGTAGATGGCCTCAAAAAGACCATGGACGCCTGGACGGCAGACCAAGAGCACCTCTGGCACCGACTAGGCACCCTAGAAGAACAGCATATCGACCTGAAGCTAAAGCAAGAAGATTTGGAAAATCGGAGCCGCCGCAACAATCATCGCATTAGGGGGATTCCAATTGGGGCTGAGGAGTCAGACATCATGACATTTGTCGCGCAGCTGCTGCATGAAATCTGGGGTGACTATGACGCCTCCCCCAGGCCCTAGACCGGGCGCACCGAGTGTCGGGCCCAGTCAGCCAAAAGGGCCTCATACCAGACATCCTGACCCGGGTGCACTTTATCGAGAAGGAGGCAATCCTCAAAGCGGCACGCTCCAAAATCGGAACTCACCTACAAAGGCACCACCATACAGATTTTCCAGGACCTGGCTCCCACCACACTGCGCAGACGCGGAGACTTTAAACTGCGAAGTTTGAATATCCAGTATCAATGGGGCCATCCCTTCACCCTTATCTTTCATTGGGAATCTAAGCACCGGATGGTGCGGTCATTCCAAGAAGCGGCGCAACTATTACGCCTCTCTATCACGCCACCCTCTAGCCCAACGCGCCTACCATCTCATGCCCGGGAACTTGCAAAGCCATCTTGGTCTAGGATACGCCGCTCCAGGAAAACCTCACACCCAGGGGAGCAGTCTGCCTCACAAGCTAAACAAGACATCATTCAACACATCCGCACTATGGAGGAGAGTCGATCAACTAGTTCTCGACCTTCCATGCCCTGACAGAATCGAAATGCTCTTGTGCCTGTATCATCCTGACACACCGCCCACACCTGGGATCCTGAAATAATGGGTTGGTGCTCCACTCTGCGATTGACGACTCCCCAGCTCCATGCATTCGGGTTCGGCGGCGCAGGGCTGCCTTCCCTGCTGACACGCTCTACATTTGGAGGACCCCCCCGCCCTTGCTCCTGGGAGAGTGACTTCTCCGGGATGACCTGTGCCTTTGGGCCACGCTCACCCCTGGACTGGAACAGGTCATTATGGCCCAGTTGGCCAATGTTGTATTTTTTGATCTTATTCTCTTCTTTCTCTTTTCCCCCCTCTTTCTTCTCTATCCCTGTTCATGGTGGGTGGGGGTACCCCACACAATGGTCCCCCCCTTTCCAGTAGGAGCGACACCCCTCTGCCCTTCCCACCTATTGAACACACTGCCCCCCGCGCTGGCGTAACAGCTTGCTTCTGACCTTGACATTAACATGACTACTGTTCCCTGCCTGAAGATACTGTCCCTTAATGTTAAGGGACTCAACTCCCCAAACAAGCGACGCCAGAACTGGCGCTACCTCCTGCAGCAAAACCCGGACGTCATCCTCCTGCAGGAGACCCACCTGCTGGAGGCGGATATCCATTAAATGGCTCACCCGCGCTACCCTCTCCAATTTTGGGCCACAACCCCCACAAAAACAGCTGGAGTAGCAATAGACCTGGCATCAGAAAAGGGGAATCCAAGATAATGCGAGGCCACGATGATCGCTTTATCAGGATGGGGTCAAGATCGGGCAGCGCTCTTTTACGGTATGCAATATCTATGCGCCCAACCAGGCGCAGGACCTGTATCTGCGGTCGCTATTGCGGGAACATATACCACAGGCGGATCCTTCACTAATCATGGGGGGCGACTTTAACATGGTGTGGGACGCTGCATTGGACCGCAGCGACGCTTCGATCCATGAGACAGGGGCTATGTCTTCGGCCCTCAAGAGGCAGATAGCGGATCTTGGCTTATTAGATTCTTGGCGCTACCACTCTCCTGACGTACGCGATTATTATTACTACTCACATGTGCACCGCTCATATTCGCGTATAACCACATTTTTATCTCCCATGCCTTGATCGGCGAGTCACTTTCGGTCTCCATGTCTGACATTTCTGTCTCAGATCATGCTCATCTTGAACTTCTCCTGCTAGACCCGGCTGCCTGCACTCCTTGGGCCCCGCGGTGGCGTCTACCTCCACATATCCTTCAGGATCCAGTACATGTGGAGAGCCTGCAAACTGCCATGGACTCCTACTTTGCAACTAACGACATCCCCAAAACCTCTTTTCCCATAGTATGGGATGCATTTAAGGTCACGAGACGAGGCCACATCACATCTCTTGCTATTGCACGGGCATGAGAAGCGCACCTCTTGGAAAACAACCTATCTAGGGACATTAAGGCCCTTGAAAGGCAGGACCAGGAACACCCCTCACTTGCACATAAAAGGCACCTGGCGAATCTTCAATGCAAACTGCGCTCTCTTCGAACTAATAAACCTGAACGGGCTCTCTTAATGCTAAAGCAGCGTTATTTTGAGGGGAGGGACAAAGTGGGCAGGGTCTTAGCTAGGCGCCTGCGGGCGCGGGCTACTAAAGCGCACATTGCCAATATTCGGACAGGCGATAAAACGCGGGCTACCACGGAAGCGGCTAAACGCGACGCCTTCCATTCATATTTTTCGGCTCTATATGCCAAGGACATGCCGCCTCCGGGCAGGGTGCAAGACGTTTTGGACAAATGCCCCTGGACGCCGATTAATCGATACCACGCTTACCCAAGAATAACTTGTGAGTGCACTGAAGGATCTACCCCTTGGGAAAAAGCCGGGTCCGGACGGCCTCCCCCTGTCTTTCTATCAACTCTTCTTACCGTAGCTCCAAACGCACTTATTGCGTCTTTTCAATTCCTTTACGGACACAGATGGACCGTCCCTCTCCATGGGGCTAGTGGAGATTGCCCTTATACCCAAACCGGGCAAAGACCCCACACTCTGTTCATCGTTTCGTCCCGTAGCCCTTCTTAATACAGACCTTAAACTGTATACTAAGATGGTGGCTAAACGACTTGACCCACTTTTACCCGACCTCATCGAACCCGACCACGTTGGCTTCATCAGACACCACCAGGGAGCAGGCGCCATGTTACGCATCTTGTAGGGAAGGCCAGCCACTAGAACATACCTGCATGTTTACTATGTCTCAACGCGGAAAAAGTGGTCAACCGCATGGACTGTACCTTCCTTCGAGCTGTGCTGCACAAAATCGGGCCTGCTCATGATAGCTCGGATCATGGCTCCCTATCTTTCCCCGCAGGCTCGAGTGAGGGTTAATGGTCAACTTGCAAACCCCCATCTCCATACAAAGGGGCACGCGACAGGGTTGCCCCCTCTCCCCCCGTTTGCCCTCGTGGTGGAACCTCTAGCCGTGATGATCCAGCAAGCCCCAGATGTTCATGGCATTCCCCTCGGGGGTCAACAACATAAAGTGGCTCTCTTTGCTGACGACCCGATTTTTACGCTGTCCCGTCCACACACCTCTCTCCCGGCACTACTCTCTCTGTTGTGGTCCTTTGAACAGGCATCTGGCCTTAAAATTAACCACGAGAAGTCTTGGGCCTTGAACCTTACGATCCCAAGGGAGGAGATACCCACGCTTCAATCCCTCATCCCTTACAAGTTGGCCACCAACTCCATTCACTACCTGGGACTCCAACTGACTCCCTCGCTAGACACATGGTCCCAAGTCAACTGGCTGGAATGCAGGCAGGCGGATCTGGAGGGCATACGCACCCGGAAGCCCCTTACCCTCTCTTGGCTGGGCCGCCTGAACGCCATCAAAATGTCGGCACTTACGAAAAACGTATACCTATTCCAATATCTCCCCACCCCCATCCCGCACCACTAGATACAAAATCTTCAGCGCGACATCACTAACTTCATATGGGGCGGGGATAGGCCGCGATTCTCCAACAAAATTCTTATGCTCCCAAGGGACAAGGCGGGCTTGCGGTCCCCAACTTATTAGAATACTACTGGGCTTCCCATCTTCGTTTCTGAATGGATGGCGAGGGAGAGCAAAAAGGTTTGGTTCCATATGGACAGGGCGGTAACTGGACGACCCATCTGGGACCTCCCCTGGCGCCGCACTTCCGTAGTGCCTATATTGCCCTTCCCACCAAGACGGTATTGGACATCTGGGACAAAGTGGCTGTCTCCAAGGGACTCACTACCTTTCCATCCCCCCCCCATACCCCCATCGCGGGGAATTTGCTCTTCCCACCGGCTGTTAACTCCCACGTATTCTCTGCCTGGCTGGAGGGTGGATGCAGAACGATCCGGGATCTGTTCATAGGTGATGCCTTCAAAACATTTGCGCAATGTAAGGAAGAGTTCCGACTCACGGACGGAGCAAGACTCCTATCCATGCAACTTCGTCACTGGGTGCTCACGTCTTCCTTAGCACAGGCCGCCACTTGTGCGTTTACTCCTTTTGAACGCTTCGTACGCTCCTTTGACGATTCTAAGGGGCCCATCTCTTGGACTTATCAGATTCTACAACACCACCCACTTGTGAATATCCATCCTTACCAACGTCAATCGACAGTTTCCACTGACATCACTCCCGCTCAATGGAACCGCCTATGGCGGGATATCCCGAAGGTGTACCGCAGCTTCACTCTAAGGGGAAACTGCGTATAAGATTATGACGCACTGGTCCTACATTCCCCTTAGATTGCACAAGATGTTTCCCACCTCCTCTCCTTTGTGCTGGAGATGCTCGAGCTCCCCGGTAGACTTTATCCATATATGGTGGGCCTGCCCGCTCTTGACTCTATTCTGGAAAGAGGTTCTTAGTCATATTAAGGTGGTGCTTGGTTTCCCCCTGCCTGACACTCCAGCTACAATTCTCCTAGGCCTCAAACCCGATAATCTGCGCGCACTTACCCGTAGCGATTGGCATATTGGCCTCCACACATTAGGTGCTGCTAAACAGCTCATAGCCTTGTACTGGAAAAAAAACTGAACCCCCTCCCATTGACCTTTGGTTCACGTGTCTGTGGCACATAGTAACTATGGAGTTACTTACCACACGCTTGCAGTCTCGTGACACTCACTTCACCAAAATATGGCAACCCCTGGTCTTTCTAAAATGGAACACGCACGTCTTCTGCCTCCAAAGCGCCGGGCTCTACATCTCTTTTAAGACGCTGTGTACCCATCTGACTTTGACAGAGCTTCTACAAAAACAGTCTGATCCGGTCCCTCGCCCACCACAGTATTCCCTGAGGGGTAAGCCGAATGCCATGCCCTGCGCCTCTGTCCACCCCCCTTCCCCCACCCCGCCGCCCTATCTTTTTTAGCTATTGTTTTGGACCACAACACTTGACATCATGCTCATTATGACCTACCTCCCCTGTTCCCCCTTCCAGGTCTTGGACCCTCTTGTAATAGCTCTTATTCACTCTCTATTCTATACACCCCCTATATGCTCCCCTACCAACTACCTCTTTTCTCTCTTTCCTCAGGTATATCCCATTTCCTTCTTATCCACTTTGAATTTGGGTCTTTATGTTCTTTGCCTAGAGGCCTCTTCGCATTGAAATTCTACGCAGTGCTTCTGGTCATACGCGGCCGGCCCGCCATGGGTTGTAGGCGACTTGCGGTGTAATATCTGCCTTGATAACCAACACCTGCACTTTATATGCCTATCCTAAACTACGCGGCCGGCCCTGCAAAGGGTTGTAGGCGACAAGCTGTGTACAGATGGACCCACTCCCTGGTTTTTCCTTTAAAATAAAAACGGATTTAAATCAAAAAAGTTTTTTGCCACACCTTTGTCCACGCCCCCATGTACAGACACTCAATGCACTCCACTCCCTCCAAACATGACTGAAGTAAACAAAAGCAGCAAACTAAAATAACCAGGAGTCAATTTTTTGCTAAAGAAGAAGTGTCGGTTTTCATAATGTTCTCAATAAAAACCTTTAGAAAAACAGTATGAAAGAAGATTAAAGGACCACATCATACTACTTGGACCTCACAGTTCAACAATTAATGATTGTAAATGGTATGTTTTAATTATGATGAATGATATTCAGCAACCTCCAGTTCCATGCAGCTGTAAAAAGCATCCCATGAAATATAGTATGGTCCTCCTCGGATACCGTTTACTAAAGTTGCAGCCCATGCATTACAGACATTATACTAAGGGCCACTGGAATTATGAGACTGAGGCTGCAGCGATTTTAGCATGATTATAGATGTGCCGCATTTTCCCCTTAATCCATCATCAACCGCATAATTTGCTGATTTTAACCCCCAATTTCAAACAGTTCAAAAGTAACTAAAAATCAGCAACACGTGTTGCTGCGCAGTAGAAGGCCCTTTTGCAAAGCTGGACTGGTCACCTTATGGTTTCTTATTGCTATATTTGGGTGTTTAACTGGTATTCATGAGGTGCAACCACAGATTGATAGTTTCTCTGGAGAAAAACAGGCACACCCATCACATTAGTTCAGAAACGGGTTATCCTAATAAGTTTTGTCAAATTATGTTTTGTTTGAAAAATAAAGTACCCTTGTGCATTGTTGGGCAAATCTTTTTGGAGACTTTGTTTAAACTGTGAGGTAAGCGTGACATTAAATCACAGTCACCCACAAACCTTTGGATTGCTAAACAATGTTTAATATTATTTCCCCACCGTACAACTGATTGGACGTGGGTATTGGGGGCATTTATGGTGGTCTATGATAAGGAGTACTATGTTCTATAAATTTTTGGCAGGAGGGGGTCCTTACACCTAAAATATTTGACACGGGGTCTCAGCATCAAAAAGTATGAAGACCTCAGATCTAGACCCATGTGGCCAGGCCTTCTACCAAATACTCGGTCCCAGCACAAGCAACCACAGGAAGACAGCATTGAAAATGTGCTGCACCCAGCCTGAGAGACTGAAACCAAAACCTGCTGGTTTTCTGCAGTTTTCTACAATCACGCGGGACAGCCCCTCTGAATGCATGGCTGCAGCTGAAAGGACTAATGCGAGTTTCGACTCATGAAGCAGCAAGACAAACAGCAAACAGTGAGCACATCATGTGAACAGGAAGGTGATAGAGACTGGTCCAGTGCAGAATTCATGCTACTCCTGATTGCTCTTAGAGCAAGAGGGACTTGTTACTTAGGAAGAGCCCTGGTAGGAGAGGGAGAAAGAGCAGGGTGTGTACAGCGCCCAATAGCATCAGAAGATACTATTTAGGTATATGACTCCAGGAGGTGTAGTATTGCATACAACTGTAAGGTTAAAGTACTTTTACTTTTAAAGATTAGCACTAGGCTAGACATTCAAT